>NC_053460.1:3835763-4143013 GCF_015227805.2 Hirundo rustica
GTTCTTCATTCAGGGAATTGCATTAAGCCCATTGCACTTCTCTGGATAAATCATATCACAGATGCAGTCATTCCTATTAAAATTACAAACAGCAGTGGAATATTTGATTTTAAGGTCTCAAAGTAAGCATGGAGCAAAGCCTTAGTGAGGACCATAAGCCATGTCTTGGAAAGATATCCTTAGAAAGGATTCATTCTTCTCCCATGCATTCTCCTGAACCCAGTTCAACAGCTTCCCACTGTAAAGGAGCCCACAGGAGGAAGGATAAAACACCATCAGTTATTTTGGGAACCTGCACTTCAAATGTGTCAGCCTTTCAATCACGTCCACGCAGCTCATTCCCTGAGAGCAATCAGGAATAACAGAAGATGGAATTGTTTTCCACCTTTTTCCCCATCTTGAGACTGAAGCGTCTGCACGCAGAAATCTTTGCAGCCCTTCTCCAAATTATCTTTTTTGATTAAATTATATTTTAAAGCCGCTGATAGCCCATTTTAAGAAATTTTTCAGATGCTGCAAGAGCGTGCTCCGTGATTTCAAAACAGGTCTTTGAAACTATCTTGTATAAACATAGGTTTTCAAAACTACCTGTATTTGTAACAAGAATACAATTTGGGGTGTGTGATATATATTTTCAGTGGGGATCCTGGTACTCCTTCCTGAATTAAGCCAATAATTAAGCACAAAGTAATTTCACAAAGTTACAACCATTTTAGGGTCAGATATCCAGTCTTTTAGGGGTTTTTATAGTCACTGGAGAGGGACTGACAATTTTGGATGCAGTTTATCCCATTCTAGCATAAAAATTTAGGAAAGGTGAGATAAAGCAATTTTAGAAGTAGTTCGTTCTGGGTGAAATCTGAGAAGACACCGAACTCCAGGGCACTTACAGGATGTGTTTTCAGTTATCTATTAATTCTGTCCATCAATACAGGTGTGGAAAGTAGGGTTAGAATAAAATGCTTCCTCTGTACTTTTGTTCTGGCACCACAGACTCCAGAACCCTTTCTCTCCCCTTCTCATGACTGCTTGGGGCTGGAGGGATCTTTGTGTTGCCCAGCTTTACAGCCTGAGCCCTGCTGAGTGGAGCCCTGCAAGGACTAAAAGCAGGCCAAGATATCCCTGGTTTTATTCCCTTAGAATTGATGCAGCATGTTGGGAAGAGACCTTAAACAACAAATCAAGATATTTTAACTCTGTGTGTAATTGATTTAGTACTGAAAGGGCTACATTATGTCCCTGCAAAGAAAATATGAGTGTGGAAAAGCTTCTGTATGTCATAAAACATCTAAATATTGACTGTGGAGCTCCTTAATGTAAAATTAATAATTAAGCACAGAACAGGTCACGATAGATCACTGCCAGCAATTGCGTACTTAGAGGTCATAAAAATTTGTGGAGCTGTGTGCAAATATGTTGTCATTAAGTCAGAGGCTTGCTCAAGTACATTTATACTTTATAAATGCTCAAATTCCTTCTTGGGCAAAAGGAAAACAAGCATCAGTCAGTGACAAATCATCCTAAGAAAGGAGACCCAGAAAGAGATTTCCAATTTTCAAACTTCTGCTTTTCACTGGGTACTTTTCCACAGCCCTCAGCCTGAACACTCTCAAAATTCAAGTTTTAGGCTCAGGGCTTCAATGAAATCTTGTCTCTTGGGGAGAAGGTGTGTCTGGCCAATGTGATGGATTCCCTGGGTGGAGCCATGGCTGGTTGGTCCATTCCACCCATCCCCTTTCCCTGTTTTAAGTAAATTGGAAGGCAAACAGGGCTCAGGAGCAGACACAGGTTCTGCCTTGGGTTCCCTTTTGGCATTTGTCTTCACAATTTCCAGTGTTGAAAATGTCCGTGCCGATATAAAGCAGAGTTCAAAGGCAATCTGTAAACACCTTTTTGTCAAACCCACTCATAGAGTTTCCCTCCAACCTCAGTTCTTTTATGATTTTGAGTGGAGTCCTTATTCCATGTATGGAAGAATGAAAACTCCAAACTATATCAACATTCAGGCTGCAACCCCCGAGAGCTTGAGTGGATTTCTTCCATGCAAAACTTCAGCTAAACAATCAATTTATATGAAATTCTACTTTCTAGGGATGTGAGCTGTAAATCTCCCCAACAGTCAACAAGGTCAGCGATCGAGTCAGAGTTTTTGTCTCTGAGGTGCGTGCTAACGTCCGTCCCTGCCCCTGCCACACACTTCATCAGTAGGTGAGATCATCAATAAATTGTTACACATGATAGTTATATAAACAAAGGGTTGAGGATCACAGATTTCCCACTACAGCTATATTATAAATTCCTTGACTTTTGACAAGACCAGTGACTTCCAAACCCTATCCAAAACTTTATATATATTTATATATTAAAGAAAGAAAGAAAAAAATCCAATTAAAAAAATTCCCCAAAAGTATCAAATTTGATATCTTTACATTATAATTATTTTATGCCTGTTTATCTACAGCAAACCCCCTATGACAGCTATAAATGAGCCACAATGATTTGTACTTATGGATTACGTGTCAAACTGGAAATATTGTAGCTTAAATCACAGACCCATGGCAGATCTGGGAAGCCTAAGAGGAAAGAGGCATTCCAGGGACAGGTACCAACCTCAAGTGAAATGATTCTGTATTTTTTATAGCATTACCAGAAAGATGCATTAAATAACTGCAAACTTCTTCTGAGAGCTTGCTTAACTTTTTATCCAAATGTCCTGCTTTAAAGAGAGAAAAGTTTGTGATTTCAGCCACTCCCACTACACCTAAGAAGTGACCCATGGATACCAATCCCAGCAGATTTCTCTTGAGACTCTCTCACATTGTGTTTTCTGTGCCTGAACAGCCAGATCTGACAGAGATCTTCTTTGCACTGAATATATCTGTTGACACAGAACAACTACAAATTAAACCAAACGGGTAATTTGCTAAAGGAAATAAAAGATGGCCCATTTTTACAAGTTTCCCATTCACGCAGAATACCAGTATAGCTTAAAAATAAGAAAAAATCCAGCTGTGTATATCCATGCAAGCATTGACCTTTAACTATAAAACTATTTAACGATAAAACTCGTGGCAAGTTGGTTATGTTGCTAAAAGCACAGAAATACAGGTGCCAGGAGCACCGTGAAAAGAAAAAAAAACTGAGGTAGGAGTAGGGTGTTTTTAAAGAAATTAATCTCTAAAGATGCCAGTCGTGTGATTTTTTTCTCTATATATTTTCTGAATTTTTCAGCTTTCCCTAGTTAATAACTTTTTATATGTATTAAAATATACATAAATATTAACCCCAAAGAGAATATATTTAATAATACATACTAAGACTTTATAGAGAAGTAATTATATCTCTCTATTGAATAGCAGGGCTATTTTCTGTCCTTGAAGTGATCATGGATTAAAATTAAGTTTTCTTGAAACTTCTAAATGCATTCAGATCCAAAAATCTATGATTTAAAAATCTCTACTGTTCCATATAATTTTTGTATTTAAATAGACATTTCCTGCTGCTTCCAAACAGTAACATTACCATGCTCAGGAAAAAGCATTATATAGGATGTATAATATATTCTATAAAGGATATATTCATTATATCCTGAATAATGCAATGTAATTGAATGGGCTGCTACAGCTGGCTTCCAAAAATCTTCTTTTTAAATTAATGCTTTGCTCACTGATCTGCCAAGGGCTGGGCAGTGGATAAAAATGTCTGTGTGAGACAACAGGATTTGACTGGAAATCTTGCAAAGTGGCCCCAGTGTCCAGGAATTGGAAGGAAATTGACAAAAAAAACCAGTTGAAAAAATTTTTCATTCTCTGTTTTTCTGCCTGTTCCTAAAGCAGTGAGATCTATGTGCAAATCCACAAATTGCATTATAAATTACCCATGCTACAGATGTTTATAAGCCATAATTAAAATCAACCCAGTGGCCCTCAATTAAACATTTATGACAGATTTATTCAAAAAGTAGTTAACCATTTATAAGGCACTTACGTGGAAACAGAGTATAAATGATGAGTTTTCTGGGCAAACTTTATAAAGCGCTTTCATTTCATCTTCTGTCCTGCATGTGCAGTACTGGAAATAATTTCTGACAAGTTTGGAGTTCGTGGCTCTGGGACGACTCCATGAAAAATAGCACAGGAGCATTACAGGCTCATAAAAGCAGATGAATGCTCTAAGAGCTGGCAGTACATCCTTAAACCTGAAATCTGTTGAAAGGTGCTGCTCTGAAGCAAAAAGAAGTATTTTAATATACGTATAATTATGAGTATTTCTCTTTGATATGATTTCAGTTTGCATTCGTGTAATGGAGTTAATTTCCGTATTATATACACATATACTTGGTATAACAGACAACAAATGTATAGATACAGAAAATATTAATAAATACGTAGATTTAAATGAAGTTGTTTTTAATTTATATCAGTGCAAGTGTGTTTCAAATTTGGTGTCTTTTCATTGACACATTCACTCACTGAATTTTCCACATTGAATTGGTTCCACTCAGATAATTCTGGGAGAGCCCCTTGTGGAATTAGAAGCTCAGAGTCATCTCTTAGCTGCTGTAGCCAATACCCTTCCCATAAATCTGATCTCCTGCCTGATCAGCCATCCCTAGTAATTAAATATATACACGCTTTTAAAAGTAATTAATGGAGATATAACATTTACATTGTTCATGTTTTCCTGCATGAATCAAAAGTAATTAGTGTTGATAAAAAGTTACATGCGTTGGCAACTACACCGCAATTATTACAGAGGAGGAAAAAACCCATCGTTTCTGTTCCTGCTCTGAAAGTAGTTTCTTAAAAAATCCCTGGAAACTGAAAAGTGATACTACAATAAATACACCTGTTACTCAAAGAAGTTGTATTTGTGCAGCTCCAATGTACAAAACTGCTTGTATCGATTCTTTCCAAGGCTTATTCAATTAGAGTATTTG
Organism: Hirundo rustica; assembly: GCF_015227805.2. Classification (NCBI taxonomy): domain Eukaryota; kingdom Metazoa; phylum Chordata; class Aves; order Passeriformes; family Hirundinidae; genus Hirundo; species Hirundo rustica. The sequence continues at coordinate 3,840,703 of NC_053460.1, forward strand.
AGAAATATACAAATGTGTGAGGTAAAAAAACTGTAAATATTTACAACATGTAAGCTATTGATTTTTATGTTCAGAAAATATCGTAAGCAAAATTTTCATTTAATGTTTCAGTTCTCAAATATAGTACCAGAGAAGTAAGCACAGAAAACTAACTAGCACTAGAATTTAGAGACAAAAAAAATCTGATTTCCCCCATTTGTTTCATGTAGGCAAACATACAAAACCTAAACAAAAGAAAATTTAAAGATTCCTCTCCTTCTGTAGGAAAACAGCTTCATTTGCATAATCTCCTACAAGTCTAATTTTCCTTTATGATATTTTGGAATGTTTTCCTGATCAGTGAATTCCCTAGGGCTGTATAAAAAGTTCTCCACTCAGTAATGAAGCACTTTTTTAAAATCACAAAATGAGGATTTGCAGTACAAATATCCCTGGCATCCTGCCGCAAGAAAAAACTATTTAATTCCTTCCTTTAAACAGAATCCATATAATCAGTAACAGATTTATGCCTCTGGAATACAGCAAAGGAGAGCTTCCCTGTGAGGGAGATACACATGTTTATGACAAACCACCTTAAATTGTTGTTTAGAGCAGCTGAAGCTGTGATTCTTTGGAAATCTCTGTCCTTGGTGGAGGCAGGAGGAATTTGAATGGGAATCAAAAAAAAAAAAAAAAAAACACCCCAAGGTGTGGGCAACAAATTAGTTCCAACCTGAACATCAGTGAGGGTGAGAAGCACATTCCACCCTGGGAACTCCTGCCCTAATGGTCCTGCTTCCCAAATCCCAGAAACTCCTGCCCTAATGGTCCTGCTTCCTAAATCCCAGAAACTCCTGCCCTAATTGTCCCGCTTCCTAAATCCCAGAAACTCCTGCCCTAATTGTCCCGCTTCCTAAATCCCAGAAACTCCTGCCCTAATTGTCCTGCTTCCTAAATCCCAGAAACTCCTGCCCTAATTGTCCTGCTTCCTAAATCCCAGAAACTCCTGCCCTAATTGTCCTGCTTCCTAAATCCCAGAAACTCCTGCCCTAATTGTCCTGCTTCCCAAAACTCTTTCTTACCCGGCTCCTGCTCAGTGTTGTGAGCTCCAGGTCTGGGTTATTCCCAAAGGCACAGCTTCCCTCCTACTGGAAATGACTCCAGGCATAAACTCCAGACAGAAACACGCTGACAGCTCCAAGAACAAGGACTCGAGCACTCAGACGTGAACCAGAGGCTGTAGCTGATGGCAAACATCTTTTGTCCCACGTGCAAGAACTGTGAACCTTGGGTTTTGTGTCAGTGTAAGAAGTGTGGGATTCGTTGGTATCATAGAGCTCTGTTGGCACAAGTGTGATGTATATCGTGTTATGATTCAGAATCTCAAATTCTAAATTTGAATTTTTAGTTGCAGTGGGTCACAAAGAAGAAAATATCCCCTGTCTTTCTTTTCTTAAGGAGGAATGTAGAAGAGAATTTTTGAGAGAAGTCAAAAGAGATTCAATTTTGCGGAGTTGAATGCAAACAAAAAAATTTAGTGCTTTTCATTTGGCCAATTCCAGAACAAATTTGGGGAAAAAAAACCAAAAAACAAAAACCCCAACAAAAACAAAAAAGGAATGTGCTAAAAGATTTGCTTGATCCTTTATCCTTCCCTCACCCACACTCGCATCACTGACTGCTGGCAGTGCAGGGAGAGGTGTGGAAAGGGGCTCTTTCCAGAACCTGAGGTCGGGGTGAGGTGAGTGATCCCTGATCCATCAAGAACCCTTGGGATGGCAGCACCACAGGAAAAGATGCAGACAAAAAAGCCACTGAGGTTCACTGCTCTGCCAGTTGCAGCATCACCCAAAATAAACAGAGCTGAAGGGGCAGAGGCAGCCCCAGGCAGTGAGGAGAGCTCTCCTGCTCGTGCCCAAGCTCTGCTCCGGTGGAGACAAGAGGTACCACAGAAACGTGCTCCAGCCAGGTGAAATTAAATGGAAATATGAACAAGGAAACTTTCTCACTTTAGGAACATTATTACTGGTGATTCTGAAATCAAAATGATTTTTTGTTGTTGTTTTTTTGCATGATTTTCAGAGGGTATTTCCTCACAGGGAAAAGGAGCAAATGCAAAAGCTCTTGGTGGTCAGTGGAAGGGCCATGCATGGTCACAGCTTTATGAACCACCTCACTCTGATGTTCTGCACAGCTGGTTAATGGCACCTCCTCGTACTGCTGCAGAGGTGCCTACAATGAAAAATGCTAATTTTGCTGTTTACAGCTCATGCAGAGAGGGTAGGCAGAGGTTTCAGAAGGAAATACAGACATCAAAATAAATCAGCACAAGAACAACATAAAATGAAACTGTCATCATCTTCCCCGTCCTTGAATATACTGAATGGATATTGCTTTGGCAGATTTCAACCTTCTTCAAATATTAAGTAACCATGGAAATTTAAGGCCCTAAATTTAGATCCACATTCATGAGCAAACTGGTCCCCAGGTACTGCCCATGAATATTTCCAGGGTAGTGACACTTCTCCTGAAGTTTACAAGTCATTCTCGGAATGGAGGATGACTTAACAGACATTCTGACATGGCACCAAGTTCTTTGAAAGATGGGCTAGATTTTATTACACATTTTATTATGCATACATTTCTATTAATGCAGAAGAATTGTTAAATAAATGTTCCTACTACTGACAGCACTAGTAGTAACATGATGGGCAGATCATTATTTATTTAGTTTCCACATTTCCAATTTGTTCCATTTATTTCATAACTACACAAGCTTGAAAGGCTTCTTAAAATGAATCACCAAAATGAGAGCATCAGAAAACCAATTAGACCAAGTCTCCATCATTATTCCTCTACTTTCTTGTTCTCCAGATGTATAAATGTAGGAACATTAATGTTCCTTTTAAAGGCAATTCCAACAACCTTTTTTTCTAACATTAAGTCCATATTTTCCTTCCACCTCTCTACAGAATGCAGCAGTGACCATTAAAACATTTATAAATGCATTTATAAATAGCCTGAAACTAGCTAGAAATGTGGCAGTCCCACAGCATCCAACAGATTGTGATTTATTCTCAGCTTCCACTTGAAACCAGAGAGCAATGCTTCTTTTTCTCTGAAGGTTTTTTTTTGGGTATTTTTTTTCAGATCAATGATTTTCAGCTGCATTTTAATTACCAAACTGTAACACAACCTATTCTCCTTATGTATAAATAACACAAAATGCTCCAAGAAACGTGTATAAGAAATGAGTGCATAAGAAACGAGGCTCGTTCTGAACATATCAACAGAAAAGGCTGAAAGCACAAGAGATGGACTTAATTCTCAGCTCTGTCAAAGTAAGAGTACAGGTCTTTCAGGAATGAGCAAAGAGATGAAGGTGCAATGTGTCTGCATTTCCACAGAGGAAGGATCAAGCAAAGCCTGTCAAGAGCAACATCCAGGTTTCCCATTGCTTTTGTGGCGTTCCACACTTTCTGTTGCCTGCTGATTCCACTGGATCATCCCTTGCTCTGACAGTAACAGTGCTGCCCATTTCAGAGAGGTCCCGTTCACTGAACAACTCTGAACCCAACACCAGGTAACCTCTGTACCTTAAGAGGTCTCCATAGTACATGCAGGAACTGAAATTCCCATTGAATTCCAAAGCAAACAAACCAATATTCTCTGCGGAAAACCAGCACCGATTTTAACTGACTGAAAAATATAACTTTGCGAAAAGAGAAAAGTTTTTGGGCACAACACCTCTTACTTCAAGGGCACCTTTCGAAAGGGCTTGGTGCTCCAAAGGGAGTCTCCTGCTTCCACTTCTGTTGTACAAGTAAAAACCGTCATTTTTACAGAAGTTATTCACAATCATAGGCCATCGCAATCACAGACGCTGGTGTACAGTGGGGTTTGTACCGAAACCTTGAGGCAGACCTGTCCTGCCCTTCAGCTCTAAGCCAGGCACAAAGCAACCTGTGTGTTCCATCATTCCTGCGGTGGGATCTCGGCGGCAAAGCGATTCCTGCACGCTTCTGGTTCACGTCTGCGTGTTTGTGCCGCAGGGAGGATGGGCCTGGCAGCCCAAACCCAGACAGAGACAGGGTTTGAGTGCAAGGCTCTCCCTACCCAGTGATCCAGGCAATTCTTTCGACAGGAACCCTCCGGCCACGCAGTGCTGAGAGGGGAGCAGCTCCCGCTCCGCCAGCCAGGAGCTTGTGCCAAGTTCTTGGGCTTCATTTCCCCCTCACCGTGAAGGTTTGGGGATGCACGGACCTGTCTGTGGGCATCCCCACTGATGTTAAAGTTTGGTGTCGATGTATAACACGTGCTGAGAGAGATATTTGTCTGGCTGCTTCTCCTGGTAGTCTGTCAGTTTAGCTGTTTTACCAAGACTCATTTAACAGGGAAATTTAACTGCATCTGCACCAAAATTATACAGAGTATAGGGCAGAAATGAATATTTTACAAATTTCAGCCTTTTTTTTTGTTTGTAAACTTAAAAAGAGGACCAGCGCTGGGTGTTTGAGAGAGCAAGTCTACACAGTGCCCAGTGTGAGAGATTTCTGAAGATAAAAATCGATCCCTGCTTTTGTTGTGTTTCCTTCTTCGTCCTTGGAAAACCTGCCTGTATAATAAAACACACAGAGTTTTTCTGAGGCTGATTAACTAGCTTGTTTCCAGTAAAATTACTTTCCCTTGAGAGGAACATTAAGATTTCTTTAATGCAATCTTCAGCCATTACCATTGATTATGGCTTCATTAAATATGAAAATGAGGATTTGCTCTCTGCAGCAGGTATCGCTTTCTGCGTAAGTGAGTAAAGACTTTCCTCTCTGCTCCGCTCAAACAGAAGCGTGAGCAAATATTTTATTTATGTACAGTTTGGAAGGAAGAAATTGCCTGTGGCTAGAACACAGCTCACTTTGCCAACAGGATGAAAGTCTGGGGCACAAATCACTCCGACCTAGGCAGCCTCTGTGGCACCAGGAAGTTAAATGAAATAAACATTCATTAGTGAGATAAGCTGATGAATCACAGCAATCCTTGTTTGTGAATGAATCCATACATTTATTAAAAGGCCAATTGAAGACAGAAAGATATTTCAAGTGTAACGCCAGCTTGATAATAGGAATGGATCTCTGGCAGGTACAAAGGCTTCATCTAAAATATACATTAAATAACCAGGATTTAAGGAAAAACGCAGAGAAAATCCTTATGAATGTGCCAATAGCACTTGAGTAGCACTAAAGATTTTTTTTTTTTTAGATTATCTTTCTTGTGAAGTACTTTTTTGTAAATGTCTAACTTAACTCTGTGTTTGGAAGAAGAAAAGACAGAAAAACAACCTTTAAGAATCTTCTAATCCTGAGAGAACATCAGTGGTTTCTCTAATTAATACACTGTTCTATGATCAATATTCAGTCCAGGAAGCTTTGAAAAGTTCAATTCTGGGTAAAAAGACAAATTCTCTGTCTTGCTCTCTGGGTTACCCAGCACCAGGGGAGCAGATGCTCTACTGTCCTGGTGCAATGAGATGTTTTGAAAATCATATTCTGATTCTACCTCTGTGCCTCCTTTGCACAGGCTGTAAGTCAACAAATTCACCAAATACTTGCTGCAAAGGATATCCCCAGTTTCCCCATTTATCAAGGAGGTTTTTTTAAAGGGCTGATATACAACCTCAGGGATCAATTTAGACAAAAGTGCATCAGATCAATAGAGTGAGGAGGAAAAAGCAAAGTGAGCAAGGAACTGGAGAGGAATAGGAAGGTTTTACTTGTAGGAGGCACTGTATGCACACCCTTACAAACAAGAGCTCTACTCATGACTGATAATCCCACTCTTGGCTTCCCTCTAAACTGCTAAAAAGTGCATTTTTAATTCTCTTCTTCACATCAAAGTGCCAGACATTGGTTTTTCTCTTAGGGCCAAACAGATTTTCATTGGGAGGAATTCAGCTGCCCTAAGCAGCTCTTCATGAGGAAAACAATAAAATAGGTTAGGAATTGTGCCTCCCTCTCACAGCAATAACCCTTTGCATGATACAACACTGATACAATTAATATTTACCAGTACCTGGTGAGGGAGGTGTATTCACCCAGAAAAACTGTAAAGGAAAGTTATGCCTCAATTTAAGTGTCACAAACTTTGTCCTGGGCTTTCTCTAGAATTTATTACCACTGTCAGAGAGAATTTCACTTTGCCTCTCATGTAAAAAAGCTAATATTTTATCCCCAGTACCATACGGGATAAAGAAACTGTACAAACTTGGAAGTCTGCAACAAGTGAGTTTCTAAAAAAACTTAAGAACTATAATTTCATGCCATGTAATAAATTGTACTTGAAATAAGGTGAAATCATTCTGTCAAAAAGAACAGAGGTTGTCAAACAAGAGCATCTTTTGGAAAACAGGCTGAAATAAATATCGCAAAAGAAGAGTTCCATCAAGAGGACTCTGTGCAATTAAATTCTTGCAATGGCATCTTCTAAATTCCACTAAAGCCACAGAAAAAAGGGACCCTGGAGATCATTAAATACCAGCATCAGCAGGGATAATGTAGTCACACATTCTCTAAGCCTTGGACCAGTTCAGCTCCATTGTTTTCAAAGAAATTGCAGTAACGTTGAAGACTAAGAATCCAGCTCAAGTAGGCTGTGTGAAAAAACTGAAACAGTGAACAAATATAAGTAGAGAGGTTTCCTCCATCTCAAAATCTGCATGGGAAACCCTCTGACACTGAAACCATATGGATGGCCCCTAAATATTTTTTCCCTTAAACATTCCACTAGAAAGGAAAATAACAGGCCCAAAATATGTAAAAAGTGGATTTTTCTCCTGGCAAGATCATAATCTCTTGGAGCAGTCTGTTTTCTGCACTGCTTTGGAGCAGTACACATGAAGAACCAAATAACCAGGTGATGCAGGCAAAGATATTGATGTCAGAGCAGGGCACTCCTGCCTTTACTCCCTTGGGAACAGAAATATAATGAAAGACCTTTAAGGTCTTTTGAAGGTACCTTGAAAAGGCGCTGGCTAAACCACAACTGAAAATAAAATTCAACGCAAAAGGGAAATGCCAAATAATTGATCAGTCTCCTGAAGTATCCCGAATTCTGCTTTTGATCTATGACAGGAATCAGGCAGATCCAGAATGAGGAATGGGCTTACTGGGTCTCTCCATGCAAGAATGTCTTTCAATATAAGTTATTTTCTGTGAATGCAGTGGGAATTTGGCAAAACACACAAGCACATTCCTAATTTATAACAGCTTTAATGGAGCACTGAAAAGCAGCTGCTTAAGTATTTATTTGTTTATTATGCTTTTTAATACTTTTTGTTTATTATCATCCCGGATATCCTTTTACAACGTGCTTGTCTCTGCCATGAATCAACAATGATTAGCACTAAAAGCCATACAATATTTATCACAGCAGTCTGTTTCCTGCCTAAGGGGACAAGCTAAAGAAAAGAAGGATTTCAGTTTTAAGAACAGACAGCACAATGTCTAAAGATACTTTGGCAAATATTTTTTTTCTCCATAAAGGTAAAATCCTGTAAACTTCCCTTCATAGTGAGTGTGATCAGAGCAGCTCTTATCTGACAAATGAAGACAGAACAGAAGCAAAAAAGACAGTTTTGAACTAAATATAACTTCGAAATGGGAACAGAGGAATCTTTGCAACTCCGCTAAACACCCATTGTGACCTAAAAAAAAAAGCCCTAAACCACTTAATAATATTTTTCATTTTTGTATGGTCCCTAGTCTATAAAATATGCTCAACCCATAGGAAGAGAGTAGCGATTGCGGGCTGTAAATCAACACGTAGATAACGAAATTATTTATTTAAAATACTTTAAATAGTCCACGGAAAAGGTAAATAAACACACTGAAAGCATAAATAATTTATGTATAAGTATGAGAAAACTCCAGCATTTACGATACCAAAAGAACCCAAGACCAAAATAAAATAAGTGTACACGCATTTTAAAGATCACAGAGTATTTCTTATCTCCACTCCTTCAGCTAAAGCAGAAGAAATACCAGCCCTGCACAAGTACATGTGAAGGGTATCATAACTTTCCATTAAGCTGAAAGGAACCATGAAGGTTTCAAAAAGATTTACTGATCAGCTGGAGACTTGAGAGATCAAGGTAATGATGAATTTTAAGTGAAAAAACCATAGTTGGATTTGAACTTCATTTTCTCATTTGCACTTCAATAAAAATACATTTTCTTTAAGAATACTCTTTCTTAACAAAAAAAAAAAAAAAAAAAAAAAAAAACAAAAAAAACCCACCAAACAAAAAAAAAAAATCAAAACACTAAACACTTCATTCTTGATAAAATATTGAGATGATCAGGACAACAGCTTAGACATCTCCAAGAGGTGTTTTGAAATAGCACTAAAAATTAGTACATAAAAATCACAGATTTAAGGAACAGTTTGTATTGGAAAGGACCTTAAAAATTATCCAGTCCCACCCCTGCCATGGGCAGGGACAGGAAAAAAATGCATTTAACATGCAATCGCCATTACAGTGATCATGGTACATTACTTTTTCTAAATTAGAAGCCTCCAAATGTGGGAAACCCCCTCTTTTGGCAGGCTTAGTTTGACTGGAAGGGCAGTCAGGTAATGTGGTGGAAGAAGAGGGTTGTGATCAGCAAAGCTTCCAACATCAAAGTTAAATTCAAGTGTTTCAGGGATTCCAGCCACTCTTTCCTGAGTGATTTTGGCAAGTTTCCTATAGAACACCTGTCTCTGATCAGCAAAGCCATGAATAATTACATCAATCAATACATAAAACACAGAATGAAGACTTCAGGATCTCTCTGCAAAACCGTTTGTTTCCATTCACCTCTCCCACCTCGTGTCTCTCACCTGGCCGAGAACAGCCAAGTGAACCCAACACTAGTGGAAAGTCCATATTTTTCTCAGTTTTAATTAGGGACAGCTACAGCAGAACCATCACTCAGGGTGATCTGTTACCTTTAAACCTGCATAGTGAGTGCTTTGCTTCTGGTGCTCTCCTCCCAGGCACAAATCCCTCAAGATTATCCCCCCCAAAAAAGAACCCACAAAAAGGAAAATCATTTTGTATTACAGCAGCTTGAGAAGCCAATGGGGAAAAATGAGAAGGGGTTATTGCAATGACTAACAGCACATTAAAAATATATTAAAAAGGTGTAGTGTAAAATGAGATAATAAAAAACAGGTTAGTAAAAATTTATCCCCAGTGAATCATAATTTTAAAATATTTGCAGAAACAAATGGAATTACAATATAAAGTCCCAATTATTTAGAATTGACTCGAGTATCTTTCTGCCTTACATATTTACCAAAGAACTACAGAGATGCTGAAAAAGCTTTTTAAAATATAAAGTAATGAGAAAAAATAATTTCCTCATAATAAAATCTTCGGCAAACACACTATAACTGTATAGCCAAAAAATTCACCTGTTATAACTTCCTAACTGCTCAAACTTCCTGCAAATGCTGCAAGCTAACCCTGTGAGAGGTGCAGAAAATCTCCTTGCTGCTAGGAGATTCCAGTTGGAAATTTGTACAGCAAGGCTGGCAATGGAACGTGTTGAATTCATGCTTTGTTTTTAGCAGTTCACACCCTGTCACACACTGACTGACACTTGAACACAGAGCTTTGTGTTTCTTGTATTTCTATAGGAGCAAACATTTGGTGGCAGCTTTTCCAGCATTCCATACAAGTTTCCTTGGGGTAAGTGCTGAATTTGGAGTTGACTGCAGATCTTCCACTGCTAGACACAACCTGCAGCTGGGAGTGAAACCTGCTTGGTTCTTTTGCTCTACTGGTTGTTGCAGAAGGTCACAACATGAGGAAATGCTGCTTCATTTGTCCAAAAAATGGGAAGAAAAGCTTTTTTTTCCTTCCCAGTGTGTACTATCTGTGTTTTCATCTCAAAGGCTGCAAGTTTTTGCTGTGAAACCCACCCCAGAGTTCAAGGCTGTTGGTCAAGGAATGAATGGCTGAGTAGTTTGAATCATAGAATCAATACTCAGAAAAGCTCTTTGTGATTGTGAAGTCCAATCACCAGCCAGCTCCATCCCCTTGTTCACCACCAAAGCCCAACCTCAGGTGTCACCTCCAGGCGTGTTTGGGCACTGCCAGGGATGGTGACTCCACCACTGCCTGTTCAAATCCTAGCAGCCCTCATTGCCTTTCTGCAGCCTTTCACTCTGCTCTAACAGGCCCTCCTGTGTCCTCTTTAAAACACTCATCAATTGGTCAACACAGCCAAAATTCCCCCTTTGCCGCCATCATCATCATCATCATCATCATCATCATCATCATGCATGGCTTCTTGCCACCAGCAATTAGCACAATAGTGTCAAAATGACATTTCCCTGTCACTCTTTATATACCCCATGTGATTGTCAGCTGGCTAAATGGGAGGAAGGATTTGTTCTTGAACGCTTTGCATGCATCTAATCATTTATGATACTGGCATATCAACTGGGTATATGTCATTAAAAAAGAAATTTACTAAATGGCAGGTGTGAATGGCTGTAATTTATTCATTCTTTCCGCAATTCGGCTGTCAAAATTTCAACCTAAAATTATATTGTTAAAAATAATAATAAAAAATAGATCCAATACCAGAGAATTATTTTTTTTTTTCCCCCACCAAAGGACTAGAGGCAGCAATCACATTCTGCCCTAAATCATTTATCCAATCTTAAAATTGTTGTTGAAATGACACTAAGGGAGCTCTAGGAAAACAGGAAGGGAAATATCAGTGTGAAGACAATGATTTTTTTTTTCCCAGTGAACTCTGTATATCAGTGCTGATTCTGTACTGCATTGGATAACAGCTGCAGACTCAGAGAGGGACCTAAATAACGAGGTGTGAGCCCCCAAATATGGGCACACCCACAGAGTCCTGCCATGGCAGTGCTATAGGAGCAGAGTTCTCAGTATATTTTACCCCTTTTTTGTGAAACTCATCTCTAGTTTTCCCCCAGAGGGTCTTTGGGCACTGAACAGGCTCCCCAAGGAATGGTCATGGCTCTAAACCGCCCTGAAATTAAAAAAAAAAAACAAAAAAACAAAACACACACACACACACACAAAAAAAAAAAAAAAAAAAAAAAAAAAAAAAAAAAAAAAAAACACCAAAAAAACCACCCTGGACAACGTTCTCAGGCACAGGGTGGGATTCTTGGGGTGTCCTGTGCAGGGCCAGGAGTGGGACTGGATGATCCTGAGGGCTCTCTCCCAGCTCTGGATATTCTGATTTTGTGATAGTTTTGCACAGTGACTACATCCCAGTTTAGTAAGAACTGAATTCATCTAATCAAATGGCCAAACTAAACAATGTGATAACACCCCACGCTGCTGAAGAAGGAGAACACCAGTCCCTTTGCTAGCATGGTTCATCCATTGCCCTAAATGCTTTGAGATGAATGATCCTTAAGAGTAGATAACAACTAATTTTTATTTTGGCTGGAGTTTTGGCACATTATTGTCGTCATTCTGACCTGGGTCACCACCCAAATGCCAGGCAAGCCTGACCTCCACACCACTCACATAATTTGGTTCCCATGTCTGGACCAGCCACCCTGATTCCCTCTAATCCCTTGCTGGATCACCTCCGTCTCTGTTGCACTCAACAATGAAGTCAATCTTGTGAGGTGCAAGGCAACCTCAGCAAAAAGCCGAGCTCTTTTCCTACCACTGAATGAAATGGAGGCACTTCAGCACCCTGAGGGATCTGAGCCTTCCAGGGAAAATGAGAAAATTGCGGGAAAATAAATTGTTGGGATTTGAGGTTATAAAGCTTCCTTTCAAAAGCAATGAAAAGATGTCACTCAACAGCAGGACAAGGCTTTGGACCTGGCTGATAATTTAGGTATCGGTGAACTTTGTCTGTTTACAAATCCCGAGAGAAACAGACACTAAATTCCATTAGCAATCCAGCAGCTTGAGGTTTATTTTGAGGAAAAATACCAACCAAATATACAAAAAAAAAAAAAAAAAAAAAAAAAAAAAAAAGATACACTCCCCAAACTTAAGGTCAAAATCCCTGGAGTCATGAACAAGATTTAAACCCAGAAATCAGACTGCTCACAGAGCACCACAGGAGTGATTTGTTAATGAAGCCATGTCTTAATGAAGCTATGGATCATAGATCTCCTAAATAGAATAAAAAGTTCTCTTCCTGCCCCTGAAGGATCCTTCAGCTCTGTCTTATTGTTTTGATCTATCAGAATTACTTAGAAAGGCAGCAGAGGCTGTGCCAAAAACAGGAAAAAAACATCTGTACAGGCAGTCAGGAAAGTGATGTCCAAAAGCCACACAAACCTCCAGTACGTGTAGAAAGAAACACATCATGAGAGAGATTGCCAAAACTGTAGCAAAACCAGCCAGCTCTGGGCTCTACAGGAACTGAGGTAAAGAAATGAAACTACACTTGGTCTCTATTCAAATAATGAAAGTGAGATTCAGTGTTTGGCTTGTGTTACTCTGGGTGGAAAAAAAAAAAGGACCAGAAGTGAAGATTAATGGAAGGGAGACAGAAAAGCAATTACTCTTTTATGTATAAACAGTCATTCTGCACTTACATTTTATCTTTATATATTCTATAAAGTTATATGTGCATCTTCAACTCCAAAAGCTGATATGTGCACAATTATCTGCCATGATTGATGGAAGTTTTTAACTCCCATTCTCAATGTCCCTAAATGATATCTGCTACTATTCTTGTAACTTGACTTAAATATGGATTTGTTCCCCAAAGTTCTACTTCAGCAGGGGAGTTGCAGCCCTACAGGAGGGCCTGCATTAAACTTGCAGAGTAAAATAACTCCTGTTGTACACTGGGGGTTCAAATCCAACCATATTCCCCAAATAACACACAAGAGTTGGTTGGAGAAGGTCTCTGCTTCAATTCATTCATATTGTCCAAAAATTGACAGAGTTACAAGCATCTGCTGATGCCACCTGGACAGAACATGGCTTAGACCACACTAAAGGCCACTGAAATCCACAGGGAAAGGATTTAACCATACTTCAAATGAGAACTGAAACATCACTGTCATAGGGGATGAGTTTTTTCTCTTGCCAACCGGCACAAAAAACATACTTTTTTTTTTTTTTTTTTTAATTTGGCCCCTCTAATTTAAGGTATCTTAAATGCATGACTTGGATAGAACGCTGTCACGGTAGAACTGAAATAATTTAGCAGTAATTTCAGCATCTCAAATCACGCATCCCAAGCAGACCATGGAAAATTATCATTGTACAATTAAAAATAAAACATGGTCCAAAACGGCTTGAGTGCTATGGATGAAATACAGCTTTCAAAATAAACATACAGCCAGAAAGAATATCCTTAAATCTTAAAAGCTGTTAAAAGCGTTGACGTTACTTGTTATTAAAGGTGTTTCTCCTGAGTCTAGATGATTTTGTGATTTATCTTTATTTTCCTAATGTAGTTCCAAGTTCAACCTACAATTTCATGCCAAAATGCCAAGCAATTAAGAAATTATTACACCCTACTGCTTCTGAATTTCTCTGTCCTTCAGATAACTGCTAATTTAGCACCAAAATGGCACATTAGAGTGCTGGGCCCTGTGCTGTGGTTGTATCTTGATTTACAGAGTCCTGGAAGGGAAGTGCAGTGCAATGCTGTGACAGAGCTCCACAAATGATTCACTGTTTTCGCTTGCAAAGAATATTTCTCTGGGACTGTCAGGACAAAATATTTTAGGAGTCATTTTTCCCTTTCCAGACAACATCTGTGCACTGCCCTTGGCAAGGAGGTCCCACAGCTGGCAGGACAAATGCCCGGTGCAGGAGGAAGGGCTCCGTGGCTGGGCTGCTGATGGCATTTGGGAAAGGAGGGTTGAACTGGGAGAACATTCCAGAATGGGGAATGGGCCATTTCTCTATCTCTTATCTATCTAAAATGGAAAAGCGATGGATCTGCTCTGACTTTGGAGACCACGTGGAAAAGCGATGGATCTGCTCTGACTTTGGAGACCACGTGGAAAAGCGATGGATCTGCTCTGACTTCGGAGACCACATGGAAAAGCGATGGACCTGCTCTGACTTTGGAGACCACATGGAAAAGCGATGGATCTGCTCTGACTTTGGAGACCACATGGAAAAGCGATGGACCTGCTCTGACTTTGGAGACCACGTGGAAAAGCAATGGATCTGCTCTGACTTTGGAGACCATGTGGAAAAGCAATGGACCTGCTCTGACTTTGGAGACCATGTGGCCTCAAAGCACGGACTTGGAGCACTCCACTGGCTCTCCTGGAGGGAATGTGATCCTGTGTTTTCCAGGGCCCTGTGGTACTGTAGCTGTAGAGTGAATGATGTTGCTTTGGGAAAAAGAGAAAGCAACAGCTTGCTGTGATCATAATTTTTTCTGTACATTCGCTACCGTAGCTTTTGGCAATTGCCTACTTGTTTGAATTACTTCCCAATTAATGAGTTTGCAGGGAACTACCAGCCAATATTTCATTTAATAGCTTCTCCTCTTAGTCCTTTTCCATTTTTCCCCCTATTCTCCAACAATTCGTTGTCTTTGTTAGATGTTCAACCTGGTACACTTTGTTTTAGCTTTTATTTAATTGCTTTTGACTTTCAGTTGCCACCGTGCCCTTTTTCATGTAATAACAGACAGCAAGGACTGCCAGCAAAGCTGTGAATTTTCAAGGGTTACCACAATTTTTTTCTCCTGTAAATCTATTCCTTATGATAAAAGGAGCAGTATACATCTGTTCTGCAATAGAGAACTCATTATCTTTGGGGGTTCTATTAGCTACAAGCTGTGCAACATATTTTTTTTACAAAGGATGGTCATTTGTAAGTGAAGCAGGGGATTTGTTGGATACATTTAGCCAGAGATTTCCTTTGTAATTTCTATGGTTGAAGTGCAATGTTAAAAAGTTAAGAAATTAATGAAGAAAAAAATCACCAAAAAAAAAAAAAAAAAAAAAAAAAAAAATTACAGCTAAAAACTTACAGAAAATCCAAGTCGTCTGCAGTTCACCTGCTGCTACGAAGAAAAAAGGTTAAATGAGGCAGAAATTAAAAAAGAGCAATGCTTGTATAAGGCAACCCCATAACTATAAGTGTGAAAACGTATGTCTTTTTTCTTACTCTTTTCATTTCTCACTTATGGCTTAAGTGAGGCATTAAGAAACGTATAAAGTTTTAGCACTATGGTTTTTCAGTAAATTTAATACAGTGGAATGATGTCACCTTCAGCAGTTCTTGAATAGTAGGTGCCTCTCGTGAGGTCTATTTCCGAGATTCTTTAATTATTCCTCAACTATTCTTAACAGAAATTAGCACTTCAAAGCAATGAGAAACCAAAGAGAAAAAAATTCCCTTTGTAGAAGTGGGTTTTTTTCACTCCTAAAAACTCATTTACGTGAAATTCCTTTAAAACTCTCAACGTTTTACAGACAGGCTGCTGGAATGTAGTTTTTCAGAATACGTACATACATACATATATACAATTATGTATAAATAAAATTCTTATTTGGGAAGGTGTACGAGGCAACCTTAACTTAGTTTTCTCTGTACATGGTCCCCTAATTTACATTGAAGACAAAATCAATCCCTGCTGCTATTTAGTAGCATGAGCTTTGAATTCAGCTTTTTCCACACCACAGTGAAAGAACCTGGACACCTGACACTTAGATTTTGAAAATAATTCCAGGATGGATTAGCATATTAAAACCAAGAAATAAGAACATTCAGTTATAATCAGTCATTTGTTAATTCCACTCCATAAAGGAGAGGTCCCAATAATTCCTGTCCTCCAATGCCACAGCTGAAAATCTTGTTAACAGAGGTCTCAAGGCAAAGGAGTTCCAGATCATTGGGCATTTTATGTCACTTTAATGTTTAGGGAGGCAGCTGAGGAAATATATTGGCTTATACTCCTGTCCCAGCATTCATCATTTATTCAGAATTTATAGGCCAAATGAAGGACCAGGTTTCCTTTCTTAATAGATGCCTGCAATGTTATTTCCATGGTATAAAGTATAATTAAATTCAAATAGTCATCCTATTAAACATTTCAGCTTTAGTTTGAATCAAGTACAGCGGTACATTTGCTGGCTTGCTCTGCCAAGCTGCCTGTCTGCAGAGAAGATTAACAAGGGAGACAGGCTGGGAGGCTGATTCATTCCAGCACTTGTGGATTTTGAGATTAGATTGGCCATTTCTTTTTGTGCAAAATGTAAACATATCTGCAATTACCTCTAAGAGAAAGCTAAGTACTTGTTAGTTATGATTGATACGGCAGCTACTGTATAGAGACACACAGCAGTGCTCCTCCTTTAACTCGATATTCAAATTAGTCCATGGTAACTTTGTCACAAAGCAGATTTACCAGCGGGGCTGGCAAAGGACTGCTTTCCTCACTCACACTCTCTCGAAACAAACCCACAGCCCATAAACCATATTTTGTCCCTCTCCTGAGAAGGAACACGTGTCTGATGGCTGCTGTCAGCTCAGCAGCCAGCACTGCTGGTAAATCTGGGTGCAAATTTGGGTGCACCTTTGCTCTTTGGCTCCTCTTTGGGAGTGATGGATGGAAAATTACAGCAGGATTGACAAAACGATATCACTGTGCAGTGGACGTGGAGGAAGATTTGCCATTATCTGCTCTTAAATTCACTAATTAACTGAAAGCTGAGCAATTTCATCAAAGACAAAAAACCCACATTTCCAGCTGCACTGTCACAGTTCCATGCCACAAGGCTGGGGAGATGACCCATCCTCTTCATGGTAGGACAGAACAGAAATCACAACAGAACCTGTGACAACACAAAACACAATTCCTACACTCTCCAGTAATGAAGGATAAAAACAGAAAATAAAATTATTCTGCTCAGACTATGCAGTTTTCACCTACAAACTTCTGCTGACAGAGTAATAAATGCTCTGGGAACAAGAATCAGAATTAGACTCTCAAATCTTACAAGCATTGCAAAACCATGTTTAAAATTGCATTTGAGACTAAAATTGCAACCTCATGCAGAAAAAGTCATAGTGAGGGCTCTTCAAGGAAGGAATGTTCCTTGAGTTCCTTTTCAGTCCTTTCCCCATTGTTCAGTGGCATTAAAGACTGCCAAAACTCCCTCCAAAACTGGTAAATATGGAAAATTTTAATAAAGAAAACCTGCATCTTTTAAAGCACCTTGGATCTGGCAGTCTTTTTGTCTGGAGAATCCAGATGAAACATCCTTCTGGAGAAAAATTCCATCTTCTCCTCTTGAAAAATGAAATCCCCTGGCCCAGTGTCACCAGAGGACTCTGCAGAGAGGCAGAACCATTGCTTTGCCAGGGCAATCTCATGTCTCCTGTCCACAAGATCACAAGATTTCCACAAGATTTCTTCCATCCTCTATGACTTCTCTGGGGGGTTGAGGTTTTCTTGTTCTTCTTTCTTGAAAATTTGATATCTTATCCAACCACAGCTACCCCTCCTCTATTCCAGACCTAGACTTTGCAGAATCTGAAGAAGAGCAACCTTTGGAAAGCAGATTTAAGAGGACATGCAGAGCTGATTAAGCGACAACTGTTAAGTCGGAGAACTTTAAGAACCTCAGCTTGAATTTCATATGAGTGTAAAGGATAGCATTAGCAACATAATTTTGAAAGAAGAAAATATCCAGAAGAAGTGCCAATCTGCCTGCAGATAACCGATTAAAATATGTTCACTCTGGCAGAGATAGTGCAAATTTATCAAAAGACTTCTGAATTGAAGCTAGATAACCACCAACCCTAAAGAAAATGATCTTTATTCTAAGATAGTAGAGCAGCAAGCAGCACATGCAAATCCATGCCGCTTTACATCTATCTTCTTTCCAATTCCTACTGAACCATCCCCAAACACCCAGTATCCAGCAAATCCAGAGTCTGGCTCCTTCAGCCCTCTCCCAGCTTTAGATCTTTGCTTATCTCTGTAGAATTATACAATACAATACAATACAATAAAGAGTATATCTTTAGATCGCTGTTTATCTCTAGAAAAAAATGGAAATTGTTTGGGGAATCATGGACCTACAAGTGACACTGTCAGAAGCTGTTACACTGCACTGCTCTCAATATTCTGGGTTACAGTTCTGGATGAAAACGAACTGTTTAAAATGTATCACATTAAAGGTTATTTGAGCTTTCTTGTTGGAGGAAATGGGGACAGATCATTTTACAGTTAATTTTATAGAGTCGTTTGCCTTGTAGTCCACAGAACTCCCAAATAACCAAGTTTACAAGGAGAAGCCTGTTACCCAATATAAATTAATTGTACCATCAACTTGGTCCTTATCGAGTGTTTTTATTGTGAGACCACTAAAGGATGGGTTTTATATAAAGATGTTGCAGATAGAGGAGACAGCTTGAGTCAGTGCCTGGTACATTTCCAGCCTGCCATTAACTCATCTGTGGTAAATAACATAGGAAGAGACGTGTAAAAAGCAAAACCGTGTGCTGAACCAAAAGCAAATATATAACTTGTGCCAGTGGTGTTACTGGGGCAAGAGCTGTTAATAGTAAGCAGTAAACTTAATTAAGGTTTGTCAGTAAAATAAAAGCTGGTTTGTTGGCTTTTTTCTTTTCAATTCTACTCTCAGTGCCTGGTTTACTCACTCCACCTCTTTCCCTTCCCATCCCCTGCCCTCTGCAATAAATGAGGCGCTTCCTTACAGGACACAACCACCAGAACAGCAAAAAATGGAGCCACACACTCACGGAATGGACACAGCCAACACTGCCCAGTGAACCTCACTGTGGCGTTTTCTGGCCTTTCTTTTGAGCTGTGATCACAAAAACCATTCAGGAAGGCTTTGTGAGATCAATTAACAGAAGGTAAAAAACCTGAACAGGCTCTAACCTTTCTAATTTCATGGTGTATAAAACAGAAGTAACACAGATGATTATCTCATAGGGAGACATTCAAGACCTACAAGAGGTTTAGTAATTCTGAAATATTTATAGAGGCAGACACAGTGAATGTTACGTCACTCAGATTAGGAAAATGCAGTTTTTCATGCTCATATGGAAACTGAATCTCTACACTGAGTTACATATTCCACTTTCCTTCCTGTTTACCATTTTTCTTTATTTTATTTCACCTTCCTTTACCCTACACAACAGGTGGGCATAATGTCAAAAACCATATAAAAAAATAAATGGAGTAAACTTAGCAACATTTGACATGTTGGGATATTATATAAAGGCATTTTTATGGAAGAAAACACCTTCATCTTGACTTTTATCTTTTCACCTCAGAACTGGGTGATTTTTCTGGTATAAACATTCATGCTTTTTACCGAGATTTGTGCTTAAAGTAAAAGCATATTTGCTAAAAAAAAAGCAAATTAAAAGCATACAAAAGTAAAGTGAAAAGAAAATCAAAGTCAAAACCAAATCTAATCTTCTTAAAGTGAGGCATAGCTTGTTCAGTGGATACAGCTACAGAATATTTTTTTCACTGGTGAAATTAAAAAGGAGTATTCAAAACCATAAGATTGATTATCTTAATGAAATATAAGAATTAAAAGAAATAAATAGGTGCAAAGAAATGTTCCCTTTTAAATTAAAAAAAATATATATTTCATAACTTCACAAAGCTGCTATTCAAAACAGAATGGAAAATATCTGGTTCCCATTTTTCCCTGTTTTAAGTTAAAAATATTCCTCAAATTTGATAAAAACTGTGAAAAGTTTCAGGGAGACAAAACTGCAGATTTGAGATCCTGGCTATTGTGTACACAGGCCATGACTGAGCAGAGCTTCCAATACAATAAAACAAGTAAATAAATGAGCAAACCAAGCATGAATCAAGAGAAAGTAGAGGGAATTTGAACTTTGAAATCCCATCCCTTCATTTCACTCCTCTGTAGCTCAACACGATCATTATAAGAATTAGGTATCCACATGATTTAAAAGTCTGAGGAACCAACCAACCAAATGTCTACCGTTCCTAAATAAATATATGCCAGACATCAAAACCAATTTGATGACAAACGCTGATTTGTCTTTGAAAGTTGCCTTGAAGCTGAAGACACCCAGCTGAAAGACACTCACTTATCCTGGGTGACATTGTTTGGTGGTGAGTGAGCATTTCACAGTTCCAACGGGTTCACTTGAGGAGGATTCACCTTTTGGAGTCCCCGATTTCCTCCCACTGACTCTAGAGGGAAGTAGAGCACCGAGCTGTGATCCACATCTCGTGCATCACATAAATCCTCCCACTCTACAGCTCTGTCTGTTTTACTGCCTCTTTGGGAAGGTTGTTGCAGAGGTCTGTTGATGCACGACACAGCATCTACCACATTTTAAATTCTGGCTTTCCTTTTTTTTTCTTTTTTTTTTTTTGATATTGATTATACTTGGAAATTGGACACTGTACTATAAACAATATTTTTAAGGCTTGAGTTTGACAGCAAAGCTCCAAATCTATTCCCCAGAAGCTGTATTTCACTTTGGAGTGAACAACATTTCAAAAGAATACAATCACCCCCAAACTTCTCCTAGCAGACTTTATGTCTCAATATTGTCTCTATTATAACGATAATCTGTGCCAATATGACCATTTGGGTTTCAAAAGCCATTTTAAAAAACATTAGCATCTTGTAAAATATCACATTTAAAGTATTCCATCTTCCTCCAGTAATTACAGGGAATTATTAATTCCCTGTATATCTTTACAAAATTCCACACGCTCTATTATAATAAATGTTATAAAGATAACACTGGGTTCCGCATTATTCAGCATTTAACAATTAATTTACATAATATAAATATTAATGCAGCCTTGAGCACTGTGGGACTGAGGAATTCTGAACATTTTGCATTTCATTACCTCTAATATTGCAGGGAGTTTCTTCCTGCAGGACACTTGGGAGATCCTTGGGAGGGTTCATATTGTGTGTTAAAGCAACAAAATAGAACATGAACTTTCCAAAACTCAGGATGTTCTTCCAGAACTGCCTGAGAATCTCTTAATCATCTCTTTTCTATAGATTTTTATTTTCACTGCTGAAGGATTCAGGACTACTCTTCATTGGAACCCTCCCAAATGTGTTTTGGTTGATAAATCCCAAGGGTTTATGATTATCTTCACAGGGTAACATAACTGATAGCAAGAAACACTGATTTCATTTTTTCCCCCCCCTCTATGCTGAGCACTGTTTTTTTAAGACACAAATAGGAAAGGTAATAATACATATTCTACGTAAAAATCTACATATATACATATATAATCTACACACAAAGGAGTCAATAATTTCTCTGCAACAAATCTACTCCAACCTCCAGTGAGGCCAAGTTTCTCTCTCTGCTTTCTATCAGACCTACACACGCCCGATGCACTTTTTGTCAACCATCTCTGTCAACATCCCAAACGATAAATGGATTTGTTTCATCTACAAGAGGTAATTCTCATGTTTTTAGTCATTTTAAAACTTGACACAGATAATGCAGAGTTATTTGTCCAGCTCGGAAAGGAACCTTCAGAATTGGCAATACAAGCCAGTTTACTTGACTATAATAAACATTAAATCTCAACCACAGGGCGGAAATTTATGAATTAAGATGTGAATATACATCTATGCACTCCAAGTACGTGATGAGCACATTCAAACCTCATCATTCACCTTTTCAAGCCAACTGAAAACATCTCCATAGCAACTTGCAGTTGCCAACTGTGGCAGCCATTCCCAACCACACAAAAAAATTAATTGGCAAGCAAGGGTTTATGTTCTTGACAATTAACTCAAAAAGTCAAAAGCAGGAGTAAAAACTGCTGTATCGTGTGTCAGTGTTCTCCAAAACTGGCCTGAGAATTCCAAGGGATTTGTTTAAAGGTAAACATATGAAGATATAAGTGCTCAGCAAACTTAAGGAAAAATTAGGAATCAGTATCTCAGAGCAGCTTTCATGGGACCCAACCCAACAGTGATTTGCAGCAAAAGACACTGAATATGTATTTACACAAGCAAGAATATATTTCAAAAAGTGCCATCTACCAACACACAGAAATGTACATTTCCTGGCAGCTTATGGGCCATAAAAGTTCTTACTGTGTCACAGATCACAAGGTCACAAATCACATCAAAGCTGAGACTACCAAAGCCACTTCAAATATCCAAGATGCTCGCCTGAAAATATTTCTTACACATTTAAAGAAAAAAAACAAAAAAAGGATCCCCAAATCAGTACCCTTCAAGAAATAAGTTAAAGAAAGATAAAGTTACAAAACGCATCTTCTGGAGTTTGCAATTTAACACACGAGAGCACACGCAGCATATGCGATGCAGGAGAGGTCAACAGTGCTGCAAGGCAAAATTATTTCAACTCCCGCCTTACCCACTCTGAGCCTGTGCCCTCGCAGCTCCCGAGCGCTCTGAGACCGTTCCTCAACACGAGCCGAGGCAGAAGCAGGGCAGGGTCGGGGAGGTGAGGAAACATGACTGTGCGGGAGGTGTGAGGCACCCCAGATCGGCCACAGCCGCGGGGAAGGGAAAGATTCCACACCGAGATCAGAGAGCAGCCGCGGAACCCAGCGTGGGGGCAACGGTGCAAACACAAACAGAGACACCACCAGCTCCTCCTCACCGCCAGCAGCCCCAAAATTCAGTGTTTCTCTCTCCACACCTCTGCTCAGTGGACGACACAGTGGAGTGTTGATTTTGTTTTGTTTTGTTTTGCTTTTTACTGCCCCAGGAAGAAAAGAAAACAAACCCGAGAAAAAAACAGAAAAAACAACACATTTTTCCCTCTCTGTTTTCAGTGGGAAGAAAAGATTGCAGTTGCAATTTTTGACCAGGACTTTAATTTCTTGAGCGTATTCCC
Organism: Hirundo rustica; assembly: GCF_015227805.2. NCBI lineage: Eukaryota > Metazoa > Chordata > Aves > Passeriformes > Hirundinidae > Hirundo > Hirundo rustica. The sequence continues at coordinate 3,863,537 of NC_053460.1, forward strand.
CTCTTTGCGCTGCAAAGCAAAGATGAAAGGTGTTCATTTTTTAGCTACTGGATAAAAGCAAATGCTGCTTAATGGTGGAAGTTGTACCAAGGCTGCAGGAGAATCTATAAATACATCTATGGATGAAGTCTAAATGGATTCACAGAGTAAATCCTGCCACTTGCAGGAAGTCATTTGGAATTAAACTGGCTGGTTCTGGTTTTCTCAGAAATCTGACCAAAATTAGAATTTTGGGAGAGTGAGGAAGCAAGCACCATCCTCAGTTGGTACATCCCCCTCAGCTGCCAGTTGTCCTGGGCCTGGATGATAAAGAACAAAAGACAAAAGCTGACAATTAATTTGCACACCTTTAAAACAAAAGTGAGGAGAAATGAGGATTCCCCAGCCCTAAAAGCTTTGTGTCCCTCCTCTCCATGCACTGCCAGGAAGGAAGAAACAGCCTCAGCTGCCAACTGACACATCCCACTAGGAAAACTGTCAAGGAGAGGAGGATTTAAGGACTTCCCATAGGCAATCCCAACAGCCACGTCTGCTGCCAAAGCTCTCTGAGCCAGACACATCTCACTGTCTCTTGATCTCTGAAGTCCCCTCAGATCAGTCTGGGGGAAAAGTGTGCTTTAGTGCAACAGAATAAACCGAACAAGTATCTGTGAGAAAAACTACAAAAAGTTTCACTGGAGCACAAGTCCTCAGTGCTTAGCATCAGGCCATTAAAATTCCTGGCAGCAGCGCACAGTCCTGGCTTGCCAATGGCCCACTTTTCATGCAGCCTATTTTTGTTTAGGAAAAAAAAAAAAACAAACCCAAAACAAACCTTCATAACATCTGAATATTAAACCTTTCTTCAAGCTATAATGATCAGGGAGATTAGCTCTGATCAGCAGTTTTAGGCTGTATGTAAATTCGGTGTCCCTAGGCAGAGGAGCAAACCATGAAATACCCTTCTTTTCTCCCTTCGGGTGGCAGGAGTAAGGAGGCTGCTCCACAGATCCTCATTAGTATTGGTCCACACCACCCATTTAGCATTCAACAGGTTGTAATTCCTGGGCCTATGAGAGACTAGCCTGCAGCTAAAGTATACCAGATTGGCAAGAGAAAATCCACAATAAAAAAAGAAACCTTTGCTTCTTTCGGTTTCTCTTAATTAACAGTTTTTTCTTTGTTTTTTTCTTTTTTTCCCTAATGTTTTCACTCTTTTGCCTGCTGTAGCCCAAGCAAATTTAGAAGTATTTAAGCAGCATCACCACTACCCACACTCACAGCTCATGAAAAGGCTAAAATCCACAAACTAAGGAAGATTTTTTTTCCTCTACTCCAGCACACAGTGTTTAAACCCCTCAGGGCACACCAAAGTAATAGAAAGATGTACCAGCACTGAGTAAATATCACAACACTTTTTATGGAACAATATATTTAATATAGAGCCATGGTGGGCATGAACAAACTCCCTGCTACAGCCTGGGAGGGAGAGCGTCTCTCCCTGGATGAGGTCTGAGAAAACAATCTCTGCCTTTATCAGGAAATTTGATTTAGTTTCATTTAGGAGAGAGACGTCTCCATTCAGCAGCAAAACACTCTGAACAAAGGTTCTTTGAGAAATGGTTTCCAAATTGTGGCGCCTGGCAGGAGGTGGCACAATCAGCAGCTGGGGATGTGCCTGTGCTGGGGCTGCTCCGAGCACTGCACGGACTCCTCTGCTCACTCTGCATTGAAGAGAATGTTAATGTTGCTGTAACTGCTGCTTTAATCTACAGACTGATCCAGGAAAACACTCGCAATTCCGCTGTCCTTCCCCTACACTTTCCAGTTGGAGTAGCTGCTTGCAAAGGAACCGACAGACAAGTTGTAATCTGCAAAGCAAGGAGAGGGGAGAAACAGAAGGCTTGCCTGCCTGCTTGCTTCCAAAAGCATTCCTCAGCCTGAAGAATAAAAAAAAAAAATTAAAAAAAGAGAAAAGAAAAATGAGTTAAAACTTTATTCAATAGCAATGAAGCCTGAAGCTGATAATTTCAGCTTTCTGGGATACAGCTGTAGCAATGAGAAAATAAGAGCCCAAAGGATGGATAAACTATATTATCTTAACTAGCAAAGGCAAGCCTTCAAAAAATGAAATTGGAAAAGAAAAGCTATATTATTAACTTCTTTTTTTTCCCTGGCTAAGAAAATACGATCAAATTTTCAATTCTTTACTTCTCTCCTAGTAAGCCTGCAGCACACACCAAGCCTGCTGAAAGTGTAACCTCCCCAGTGAAACTGCCAAATAAGCAAGATTACAACAGGCCCAAGAGGCACGTCGATCTTTCTGGTCTTATAATTATTTTGAGTACTGTAGGTTTTTCTAACAGAAGCTATGATAGAGTTCAGCTTAAAATCAAGAAGGCAAAACTGTTTAAATTAATAAAAAAAACCCAAGAAGTTTGCAAAACAATGCTCGCCGTTGTGCCCGAACAGTAACGTCTGCAATTTCATGATCCATTACCCTGTCTGTTAAAACATGCTGATGTTTCTGCTCTGCTTCTGTTTGCCAGGCTGTTCTCTGCCACAGCTGGGAACCCAGCTCCTGTGTCAAATTTTGCCCAATCACATTTGGGGGGTGCTCATCCCATCTGCACTAAACGTTGACATCACCGGAGCGGTACTGCCCATGGAACGCTGAGTAAATGTATTGCTCACTTTGCTTGCCAAACCTGCATCTGTTCTGGTAACCTTGTGCAGGTAGCAGTGTAAAATCCATCTTCTCACAGCCACTCTAGAGACATTTCAGTATTTCGGGTCCCTCCATTAGCAGAATTACACTGTTTTAGTGTTATTTCTAATTTTTCTGTTTATATGAATGTTCATTCTGGCCACCATTTACTGCAAACCCTCAGAGCGGTTTTAGGGTGTGAGCTTTCTCTCCAACACGATTTCTCTGAGCAGTCCTTCAACTTGTTCATACCTTTACAGAATTTGTCAGACCAAAACCTTAAGCCACTTTTACATAGCTGCTGCTGGCGCTGGGATCACTGTGTCTCAGTGGAATGCAAATCCCAGATCCCAAGCACCCAAATAACATTTTTCTTCCTTAAGACAACGAACTGCTGTTGGTGGAAGAACTCAAAGTAAGTTCAATTAAATACATCAGTAGGGTGCTCACTCCTTTTACATTCATCCTGGCTTCATCCTTGTAAAAAGGAGGGATAGGGATTTTTATAAGGCAGCTGGTGACAGGACAGGGGCACGGTTTTAAACTGAAGAAGGGAAGGTTTAGATGGCATATTGAGGAGAAATTCTTCCTTGTGAGGATGGGCAAGCCCTGGCACAGGTGCCCAGAAAAGCTGTGGCTGCCCCTGGATCCCTGGAAGTGCCCAAGGCCAGGTTGAATGGGGCTTGGAGCAACCTGGGACAGTGGAATTTGTCCTTGCCCATGGCAGGGGTGGGGTGGGATGAGCTTTAAGGTCCCTTTCAACTCAAACCATTCCATGATTCTGTGACTCCAGGGCTCACTGCAGCCCAACCCTGCAAAGGTTAAAATTCCTCTGACTGTGGCACTTCCACAGCCTGTTGGAGGAAAAATCTATTCTTGCATAGAGGAGGAAACTCTATAGTGTTTAATAGTTTGATTTGCTATTATGTGCTACTGCATAAGTTTTATTTTAATATCATGCAACTGCTGTGATTGCACTTTTATAATTGGTGCTCTGCCCCAGAGGAGAACTTTTTGAAGAGTAAAAAATGCTACCCAGGTGCTGACTCAGAGAATTTACAGAGTGCTTTGGGTAGCAGTACTTAAGCATGAAGCTTTCCAGCAAAGGTGCTGCAGGTGCTGAAGAATTCAAACTGCCAGATCAATGACGTTAATTAACGGTTCATGCAACAAAATATAAAAGAAAATTAAGGTAACGAATTAAATCCTGAAAACAAAGTCCCATACAGATTCGAGCTGAGACGCTGACAACCTTCTGAAATTTTGTGTATTCTGAGGAATCCAGGCCTATATTGTGGTCACAAAGCGCTGGTGGTGTAGCAGGGATGGGTTTTGCTGTGCTGAACAGGGATGGTTGCCAATTTCATCTCCAAAGACCCAGGTCTGTAGTACATGGGCTTTTAGCAACAGTGAGCCTGCATGAATTTCACTGCCATTCCTCCTGATTTCACAATATGCCAATCCCAGCTGACACAAGGGATTGGCATTTAAGAGCAAACCACAAAGATCTTTCACAGACTCTCTCTGTAACTTCGGTGTTTACACGCCTTACAAACTTCTCAGATACGCCGCAGCAGCACAGGGCTGATGGCAAAGAAATGACAGATAAAAAACATTTAAATAACACCTCTTTAAAAATTTAAAGCTCCTTTAAAGAAAGGTACTGTATTTATAACCTCTAATGGTAAAAGAGAGTGACTGTTCAAGAGATTCCTTTTTAATCAAACATCATGAAATTCAGATTGTAAAAACATACTGAGACTGGCAATATTTTCAAAGTCCAAGGGTTGTCACTGTAGATGAGAGATTTCTGTTTGGAGCAACAAATAACACATCTTCATCTGAGAGAAATAAAAAGAGCTAGATGCAATAAATGCACAGAGCTGGGGGGTTTTGGTTGCCTTTTTTTTTTTTTTTTTTACACTTTGGTTTGAGTTTTTTTTTGCCCCCAGTCAATTGGGGAAATAAATCTTTCTTACCTCCCTCTGTGAGATCAACTAAACTCTGCCCTTTTAGAGCATAAAGCAGCAAGGCCAAGAAATACACTTTCCATGTGTGCTTAATAAAATTACACCCTCAGGTAGACTGGAAGAAAATTCATAATATATTAATTGAATGAGTAATCATATGACTCCATGAATAAGACCTGCAGTGTCTTGGCAATTATTTCATTAATTAAAGTAACTTTGTCTTGAGGTGTGTCTCTCAATTTCAAAACCATGTTAAAAATAAATTTCCCTGTCAAGTTTCCTGACAGTGCTTTTGATGATTAAAATGAAATTACATTAAAAGTAGACTGTGCTCTTTACCTTTATAATGGGAATCATATTTTGTTTTTCTCTCAGAGATTCCACTGAGGAAATGGAAACATTTTCATCCAATAATGTGCATCTTCTTTCTTGGAGGTGTTATATGTGCTGCCATAAAGCTTGCATGGCAAATATTGCTATTTTACATATAATCACATTTTTTTACAATATTCCTGTCTCTTAAAACAATTATTAAATTCTTCTAGTACTCTTAAAACCAAGTTTTACCCACACTTATTTTAGAATAGACCATTCTGTATAAGCACACTGTTTAAACACAGATTTGAAGCTGGGACAGAGCTGTCCGAGAAAACATCCACCATTGTCACCAACATAATTCTTAGCACATAGTCATTTCCATTTTCAAACTACAAGTGGTTTTTAAGTATAATAAGTAAGGATTGAAGAAAAATCCGTTTAAAATTCTAGGTTATTTTCTCCTTTTACTTGGAATCAATATATTTTTTTTTTTTCCTTCCTAACTTTGACTTGTACAATTGAAACATGGAACTGAAGTCATGTATTCTCCATCGAAAGGATATTCAAAATATTTTACTGCTCTGTGCTTAAATCAGAGCAATGATGAGCTACATTTGTCTTTTCAAAAATCTCTGCTTTGAGTACGTATCTGTTAATATTTTCTTCAAACCACACTTAAAAGACATTTCCGCTGGAGTTTCCAACGTGTACCAGCAGGAGATGGATTGAGAGCAAGAACTGTGAGCTCTCACCTTCAACCTGTCTATCACATTGCCTAAGTGTGACTCTAGCTCAGCGCCAGCTGACAGCACCTTTCCCCCTTTCCCTCCACGAGAAAGCCAATAATAAACTTTTCAACGTTTCCAGAAAGTTCTTCAGGTACAAATGTGTCATCTTATAAAAGCTTCTGCTGCTTACTTTTGAGCACATTAGTGGTGCTCGCCAGGAGGGCTCCACCTCTAAAAATAAATGTAATTTCTCACCTCTTTTTGGTGGGCAGCCATGGAAAACTGCTATAGAGAAATAGTGCAACTGTGTGTGGAAATCAATAGTGGTGTGCAAAGGAGGCGTTTTCTGTATTTAACAGATGTGATCTGAATGAAGAAGTCAAAGAGTGCCTTTTTCTAGAAGTTGTGTTCAGTATCTGAAAGGCAAGTGAACTATTTTGAATATTTCCATAAAATACCATAAACTCCTCATACTGCCAAAATAGATTACTGTGGGGTCATTCTCACTGGGGTTTCCTTTCCTATTGCAATTGCTTTCCAAGGGGAGTGTGCAACTCTTTTTTGACTTCATGGGATTACAGACTGCAATTTAAACCCCAAGCTCTATATTTAATGGCAGGGAAAGGAGAAGAGCTGTGAGGGCATGAAATAAAGGGAGAAATGAGAAAAAAAGATAAAGAAAAATGTGAACCTACAGTTAAAAAATCACAATTTTTTCTCTCCTTTTTTTTTGTTGTTGCTTTTTTTTTTAAGGCATTATCTATCTGATAATACCTTTCAAATAAAATTGGGAAAACTAATCAGGTTAACCTGCAAGGGGATAAATAATCCTGCCATGGTGCAGTGGTGAGTTTCCCATTCAGCTGCGTCTCCCTTCAGCAATAGAAGTAGGATGGATCTGTCTGTTGGCAATGCACAGCGAGGCAAATCCTGCCTGCACTGACAATTTATTTATCGTCTTTTTAGCTTTGGCACTTGGGGCAGCGGCCAGAGCACTGCCCTGCTGTCGGAGGGGATGATGTCCCTGTCACCACCCCTGGTTTGAAGAGGGATGGGGCTTCAACTGCAGCGTCCCTGCCACCAGCCTCAAACCACAGCATCAATTTATGGCACATGGTTGCAGGTTCTGGGGATTTATCACCCCCTTCATGCACTTTTAAAGGGTCTGGATGAAATAAGGGGGTGTGGATGCTGCCAGGCTCCTGACTCCTGCAGAGCCTGCAGGGCTGCACGCAGGGGATGGCCAGGTAATATCCACAAAGGGTGATTTAGAAGTGTATAAACACAGACTGAGGGTTTATACCACTAATAAAGCCTGCCCAGGAGGCTGCAGCATGCTCCCTCTCTGCAGGCCAACATGAGGGTTTTTTTTGGATAATGCTTTCCTGGGTCTGCAGGATCTTTCAATTTATTGATTACATGGATAAGTATATCTCATGTGTCCAAAGTGCTTGGAGCTTTAAAATGCATCCCTCTCGTTCCTGAGAGAGCAGAAGGAGATGCAGAAAGCGCGTACAAAAGCCCAGGTGCAAAAGCCACTGGTAAGTAAATTAGTGCACAAATTTCCTTTTGCAAACTACTGCATCCCAAATTGCACAAATTCATTTGAGTCCTTGTGTTCCAGTACCCAGCAAGGACTCCAGCATTTTTTTTAAAAAATCATTTGTTCTTTAATTAAGAAACATACTCATTTTTATTTCATGAACCTGAGCTATAGTGCAAAAGGAGCCAAAACTCCAGCCACCACTGCTCTGCGCAGACAAGTGTGAACACTTCAGCACATGAATTGTCCAAGGCACACGGACCATGATGTTTTTAAAAACAGCCTTTAACATCAGGCATTAATGCTGATCTGGCCATCAGGCTGAATTTTGGCATATCTTGTGTGTAGCTATGGAAAAGCAAAAGAAAGCTGTCTGTAGCAGGAAGGGCAGTGAGCACACAAATCACTTGTGCAGAAAGGCAGAGGGAATTTTCTGTCTGGGACTGGAGAAGGTGGCTCGTTTCCAGCCCTCCCAAGCCGGCCAGTAATTCTACCTGTGCACCTGAGCTGCTCTGGAGCCTGTGCTGGGTTTAACCTCTTTCTGCTGGAAATCAGGACTAATTGAGCCCTGGAGTGCCCTGCTCCCAGACACTCCCATCACAGACCCAGCCGGAGTGAACTGCTAATTGCTACACATGAGATTATTTTCATTTCCTCCATATGCACTGGTTTAACACACTTGCATACCTGGGAACCTGTTAATTACTTGGTGGTGCTTTAATGGGTTATTCCTCTCAATTTCCAACTGGCAGATTACCGAGGATATACAGCTTTGTCTGCCATAATACAACAAATTCTTAGTAAATACCTTTCTTTCCATCATGTACACATACACAGTAACTAAAATATAACAGAATCCCTAATAAAAGATCAGATATTTGTGTCTATAGGTGCTCATCTCTCTGCAACATATGCACATAATACATAATAAATATATCTATCTATACATACACACAATAACCATATTCATATACAGCTGTATTTTATTCCACACAGATCTGTGGAAAATTTCCTACTGGGACATACAAAGCAGCTGTGCATAATTAGCCTGGCTGCTGCTTGGCTTCTGCTTGGAAATTTAAATATTGACATTACAGATGTTTCTACCTAGCTCACATCCGTTACATTTACAGGCCAGATTACAAAGGATTTTGAGGCTGAGAGTGGCGTTCTGCTGAAATGAAGATGATTAATCCCAAGAAAGGATGGTTGAAAGTTTGCCATCAGCAAGTTTTCAAGTTTGCCCAGAACTCAACACATTTGGAAGAAAAGGAACTTAGAAACTGCTCGGCAAAATTATACCCAGAGCTGAGAATTCCATCTCCAGTAGGAAGGACTGGGGAAAAGCTGTGAAACAGACTGGGTTTAACAAATAAAGGAGTTTTGTGTATTCTTTAGCTTCCCTTGACTCAGAGGCTTCCTCATCCACAGTTTCATTCCAATTTATTATTTAGTTTTCCTCAAGAGCTCATAGCAGTAAGTTTCCTAATTAAATATGTAACATTTGACATTTCAAATCTCCTCTAAATCTAAGTATTGCTGCGAGTGATGGTGCTATGAATCAAAGAACTTCAGGTTCAAACATTTAATTTTGAGATAGCTTTGAGGTGAATTTTCTGAGATATTTCTGCTTTGCAGGTCAGATCTGTAGATACTTCTAAGTTTATGCTGCAAAGCCCCAACTCAACAAAATAGCAACAAATAAATAAACATTTATGCACAACACTGCAACTCCTGTGACAAAAAGACTCAAATGTCACCCTAACCCTGGTGCAGGCAGAATCAGAAGACTGGAAAACTCCAGATTCTACTTTTATTTAAATAAAAATATATTATATCCTTTATTATTCTTTTCTAATGGTTCTCTGTGACCTTTTTTTCTTTTTTTTTTTTTTTTTTTTAATAATTTTTCAGCAAAAAGACAACTTGTAAACACAACCTTTGATTTCCCTCTGTCCCCTGGGATTTATAGGTCAAAAGGAAGAAGAGGACTTTGAGACTTCCCCAAATTTGATGCAATTTAATTCATTTTACAGCTTTGGCAACCTTCTTTTGCCACAGGCCAGCAAGGATTGCAAGGCACAGAAAAAGAGTCTGGAAAACAGTACCAGAATATTTGAAATGTATCAAAGCTGGCAGCAGGTGTATAAAAGTCAATGATGCCAAATTTATTTTTGCCACTTTTCTAGGCCAGCCAGCCTTTTGTTTCCCTTTCATGGACTCTTTTGACTCCATCTATCATATACAATCCCATTTGTATTAATTTATGTATTAAACTTATTGTTAAGTATGAAATAAAATCCGACAAACCAACCATCCTGGCAGGTTGTTCTAAATAAACAGGCACCATTTCAGCAGGAGTTTTCACTTACCTGAACCACTGCACCATTTTCCAATGCAGAGCTACCAATGATACTCAGCCCCTTCCTCATGCTTTATCCATCTCTACAAATTACTGTTTTATGATACTGCAGAACCCTCCAGGCTGTTCTTCTTAATTCCTTCTGTTTCCTCTCTAAATGTCTCCAAGTGTCCCTTTATTTCCAGCAATTATTTATAGACATTTGTCAGTCCAGGCTCCTTGGCTGGAATGCAATGGATCCAGGCTATTGTGCAGCCCAGAAAACAAGTTACTTTCTATAAATGCAATTCTCAAGCAATTTTGCTAAACCACTGCAGTTAAGATTTTACCCCACTGGGTTTTGCAGCATATTGTTGTAAGTCACATCATGTCAGATGTGTTTAAAATAATTTCTGTTACGTGCCTCCAGCGAGAGAAATGAGGTGGCTGCCAAGTTCATTTAACCCTCCTCCACTTCCCAACCTCTAAAAGTGAGATATCCAAATGTTTCTGCCTGCCTGTGGAATCCAGGGATTGGAGTCACCCTCATTAATGTGAGGCTGCTGCAAGACGCAGAACCACAACCCTTGAGCTGGCAGCTGGAAAAATCAGAGATCTGCAGGAAATAAACTGGGTCATGACTCAGAAAACAAAAACATGAGAAATCAGCAGTACAGCGAACACAAAACCCATTACAGTCAGTCCACAAAACCCATTACAGTCAGTCCAAAAACTGCCATCGGTGTCACTGAATCAGGCTCAGCCATCTTTTTCCTGGTACATATATGCTGACTGCAACCTCATACCGAAATGGGAGCTCGTATAAATAAAAAAACAACAAATCAGACTTGTTCTTCTGTCTTCAAACAGTTTCTACTGGTCTTCCAGTTCATTGATTTATGATAAAGGGCCTCCAAGTTTGCAGTTCCTCCGGGAAAAGACCTAATAGAAATCTCAGCCCATCTGTGGTCACTTTAAGCACACATTTGAGTGTACTTGGTTAGGATTTAACTCTGGACTATTTTCAGAACCATGACAATTTTCCCTGAAAAGAGCTAATTTACTGTAACTAACTATATTATTAAATTTCCCTAGGAATGATATATCAAGAAATAAATCTGTAGCAATATCACCTAGCAGTCATATATTTTTATCATTAATTATAAGATCTGGCAAGCCCTAGCTTGAAATTCAGATGAATTCTCATTGTAATGCAGTTTATATTCTCAGTAATTATAGGCAGGTATTTGCCTCTCCAGAAATGTGATGGCACATAAATTGTAGGTGTCCAAATAACCAGTGGTGTTTGCTGTGAGTTTAAAAATCACACACACAAAAATGTGAATGGCCTTAGCGACATTAAAAAAACTATTTAAACACCGTGTAAACCATCCTCGCTGGGACTGTGCTCAAAAAGCTCTTTAATTATTCATAGACAGATTAAATAAATACAAAAACCGCACATTTTTCTATGTTTTCTTCGGTTTTGGTGGATTTATATCAATCACAAATAGAAAAGATCCTTAAAAGGGGCTTGGCAAAACTTTTTACTGTAATTTCTGTGTTGTTCTCTAATTAAGGAATTAACTTTCAAATCATTAAGGAAAGAAAGTCACTTTGTAAAACCACAAAAAGCTGGAAAATATGTCTTACAGCAACAGCAGGGAAGTCTAATATGAATATTCACTCGATTTTTAAAATTAAGATTTACATGTATAAGTTTTTTATGCTCTCTCCAAGATTTATTTATCAGTAATTTTCTGATATTCCTGAGGAATAGACAATGCCAAAGTTCAATTGCAGAGCCAATAAATAAGTGAAAAGTTTCTAAATAATTCCATTGGTTTTGTGACTGATAAAATTTTGGCCTAAGAGGTAAACACACAGGAACCCTGTATTGGATAATTTAAACTAGATATAATTATATCATCTGAATGGTTTAAAAAGGCCCCAAACCCTTCAGATGGGTTTCACTCCATATTTGCATCTTTCTCTACATAATTGTTCATCTCTCATGGAATTCTTGGTATCATGAACATTTACACTTTGGTCCAGAAAACATCAAGTCCAATATACCTACTTGAACATGGTTTTTTTATTATTATTTTTAGCGGAATTTCAGTGAGTGGGTTGGATTCAGAGCTTGAACAAAGCTGCAGATAAGAAGTAAGGTTTGCTTCCAACGCAAAGCCCTCCTTTTACAGCTTCGAAAATGAAATAGATTTGGATGGATTTAATGGATTCCAAAGGGAAGAGCTCAAGAATGTCACATGCAAGCACATCAGGATTTCTATCAAAGTGTGCAGTGTAAACTTTGATTTGGAGCAGCACGACAACTAGTGGGCCCCTTCCAGCTTGGAAAATTCTCTGATAGCCTCTGTGATAAAATAGCAGAACCTGATGAATAGTTTGAGTATTCCATAAGTTGTGAAGAACTACGGGAAACAGCGGTAAACACCAGGAAATCCTGGCTGAGTGGGTGCCATGTGCATAGAGAGCTGTGGCTGATTCCAGCCAGCCCTGATTCCACAGGTTCAATTCTGCACAAAATAATTGTGCAAGCATTGGTGCTCTTGACACCAGGCAAGCGAGGTTATGAAGTTTAATGTGATGAATACCTGGAGGGAAGGGAGGGAGGGTAAGGGAAGGAAAGTTGAGAAGAAATTATTCAAACTTTGGCTAACGGGAAAGACAACCAAAATTCTAAATGATGCCTGCGTCAGTACAAAGCTGCAATAAGAGAAAATGGATGAAATTGTTACAAAAGAATTCACTGGAAGCTGGGCTGAGAAAAATCTCTACTGAATCAGGAGTATAAACTTCAATATAAGGAGTGGGGAAAAAAGGAAAAGCAAGGAGAGTTTATGGACAATAAAAATAGAGAATTGCCACTTAAAAAATATACTAGAGACCTACAACAGAATAGTGTGTTCCTCTGGCAGTCATACTCTCAAATATGAAACATTTCTTGTTTGGCTGAAAAGATCATCAATATCTTTATTACATGCTTGTCACAAGTGAGGTAAATAAACATTAACTTAAAATTTTAATCTGTTAAAGGAGCAGCTTTTCTTGCATTTCATACCCATGGGTTTTTAGATATGAAGAACTCTATGTGAAAATGCAAAATCCAACAGAAAGCACACATAACATAAGGGAAGAGTTTAACTTGGATGGCTGTACCCACATTAAAACTTGGAAAAATATCTTACTCCTGTAGAATTTCCTTGTCATACAAAATCAACAGGAAATTTAATCAGAACATTTTCCTTACTAACTTTAATTATCAATGTGTTTTTGTTTTGTTGCCATTGTTGTATCTGCATTTATAACATCTGTTTATCAGCATTGTTCAGTATTTCAATCTGCCCTACAACATTAGTTTATTCATAATGTGTTTTCCATTTATTTGTGTTATTTACTAGACTCATGCTACATAAACAAACAAAAATAATTCTTCCAGTAACTAACTTACTGAAAAAAAAAGCGAAATTCCCACTCTGCACAGAAATTGCTTGTGGTATTTGGTTTGAATCCTAATCATATCCTAGGGGTTGTCTTCGTTGATTCCAGGGATGAATAAAAAATATGAACCTAAATCAAAGCTCCTATTTCCAACTAATTTCTGTGGTTTTTTTCCTTTTCCTTCTTTTTTTTTTTTTTTTTTTTTAACTGCAGAGGCTTGTTTTTCAAAAATCGTTACCTGTTGTTCTAAAGCCGTGCTGCTCCCACTTCTTTTTTTGCGGAGGCAGACTCCAGTGAGCCGCACAATCGGCGCAAAAACTCGTGCAACGTGATAATAACGCATTTATCAAAAGAGAATTGGTTCAGGCACCATTTACTGAACTGTGGCTGGCACGGGCTCACCTGTGGCAGATCCCTCCATGACATGACCAACGTAGGGTCCCTCTTTGAACATGGGCCTGTTGTCGTTCTGGTCGATGACAGAGATGTCCAGGCGGACTGGGCCGTCAATGGTTTTCCCGTTCATATCCACGACCTCAACTTCCAGCTGTGTGAACAGAAAAAGGAATGAAGTCATGAGCTCGCTGTCACAGTGAGGAGAGAGGAAAGAAAAAAGGAGTTCTGATGAGCGTTGGTGTAGCCTGCCGAAGACACCATGTGCAGGCCATCCTTTTGGACCAGGCTCGGAGCAGATTTCTCCTCTAAGAAAGAGAGACAGATGTGCATTCAAACTGAGATACCCCCTGGCAGCTTGAAAATGCCATATTGCCCAAAGAATTAATAGAGTAGAGCTTAAAACAACAACAACAACAAAACAAAAAAAAAAACTAAACACAAGACCCCTTGTAAAATTGATCCTACTCATGTGAAGACCTGGTTAGAATTGTTTTCTCTGCTTTTATCAAGCTCCAATGGACACCTGTAAAATTATCATGGTAGAATTGACATTAAAGATCAAGCAAAAGCCTTTTTAAAAACAAACAGAAAACAAAACCAGGAAAAACAAACAAAAAAAAAGCAGGAATGCATTTAGACATTTTCTCAATGGTGACGGCATGAAGTGTTTGTGAGGCCATTTTCAGAGTTCTCTGGGTTTTCTAATCAGGTGTGGAAGAATGAAAGAACATCTGCTGCCTCAATCAAGTGTGTATATTCACAAGCTGAAGATTTGTTTGGACTTTCTTTACTTCCAGAAACTGGACTGAAAGATCCTACTGTACATCTCAAGCCTCCAAACCATGTGCAGTGCAAAGTCCCAACGAGTCACCAGGGCAAACCACGCCAAAACTTCTTAAACAACAGAGAAATCAATTTAGATTGCAACGGTGTGCTATACCTGCAGTTTTCTCCCCTCACAAGAAATCAATAAAATACAGCAATAAACATGTCTGAGACACCACTATCATTCTCACCTGCCCTCCCCATCCCCAGACTCAAGTCTTTAATGGAGTTAAGCCAGCCAGAAAATGAACCTGAGCTCAGACGTTAATATCACTCTGTCCCAGTCTTTCCCTGAGAAAATGGTGCCAGCAGGGGCTGAAAGTCTCTGAGCATTTTGTTTATCCTGTTAATTTATTCTTCATTGCCTTGTCTTATACCTGTAAGTTATTTATAACTTAGCGATAAATCCTACTGGGAAAGAAATAGGTCAGAATCCTAATTCCTTATTAAAATGGATGGCTTATTATCACCTTTCTCTCTTTTTTGTTATGCTTATAAATACCTTCCACTTTTTTAATTCAATGTGTTGGGTGTGAGTAGGAGTATTTGTTATGAGTGAAACACCTACTCACAGGCACTGTTTGTAAATAATGTCACAGTCCATTTTAACATCTACTCACTGCTTGTCCTCACTTGTCTAGGAATTGTTCTTGCAAGTCTTTCCCAAATCTTAATTTTTATTATACGGCTTAACAGCCTAAAGGCAGACAAATACTCTGATTGGAAAGATTCCTGTAGCTCTGAAACAGCTGAAGATTTCTGGGAGCTTTAACATTTGGGCTTGTTCAACTCCAAACTCCAAAGTCAGTGCTGGAATTTTTTGCCGTGGGATGTGATGGGGACTGGGAAGGGAAAAGTGATCTCGTTCCTGAACTATGTTAAAGTCAAGTACAGTTTTAGCTAGAGTTGGAAACTGCTGGCAAAAGGAATCATAAAGTAATTTTTCTTGGAAGAGACTTCAAAGTTCATCTATTTCCATCCTCTGTCATGGGGAGGAAAACCTTCCACTGGACCAGGTAGCTCCAAGTCCCACCCAACTGGGCCTTGGAGGTTTTCCAGGGATGGGACATCCACCACATCTCTGGGCAACCCATAACAGTGTTTTACCACCATTAATGTGATTTCCCCCTCTTTATATCTCGTTTAAACCTCTTCTCTTTTTGTTCAAAACCATCACTCTTTGTCCTATCAAACAGGCCCTGCTAAATGTCTGTTTCCAACCTTTTTGTAATCCCCCTGAAAGGGGCTCTAAGGTCTTCCTGGAGCTTTTTCTTCTCTGTGCTGAACACCCCAACTCTCTGGGCTCGTCCTTATAGGAGAAGTGTTCCAGCCCTCTGCTCATTTTTGTGGCCTCCTCTGGACCCACATATCCATGTCGTTCCTGTGCTGAAGGCTCCAGAGCTGGACACTTCATCACAGTAAAACTGACTCATCAAAACTACGTTAATTGCTTTGGGACGTGAAAGAATAGCAATATTTCTCTGTGAAATTCCAGCAAATTAATTTTCAAATTCAAGATAATTTGCTCTTAATCTATCTCTCAGTATCAAGTGACTGTGCTGTTCATTGGAAAGAACAAAGACTTTGCTAAATTTAAAAAAACTACTTCAGCTGCTTTATCAAAATTGTAAGTCATTTAAAACAAAGGCTGATCTAACACTAGTTTTTGGGCATTCTTCTCAGACTTGCACAGATTGAGGAAAAGAATGAGATTCTTATTAACGACTGAAATAGACTTACTTTATCTTTACCAAGTCCACTGCATCTGAAAGCAGCTGTCCATTAAATTTGGCATGACAGGTCTGTAGGAGCAGTTACATGATATCTTCTTCATTTTATTAAGATCAGAGAGGATTTTATTTTATTAATCTTTGTCCAATAGTTTTCAAGCCTGTCCTGAGTTAGCTCACCAGGTCCTTTTAAATCCATTCTACAATGTTTTCAAAATAAATGCCTGCAGCACTGAAGTTATGGCCATCATAGTTTATATGACCAGTTTGTAAAAGAAGCTGTCTGATATCTTATCTAGCTTTCCCATGAAAAAAAGCAACAAAAACATCCCAAATTAAAACGAACAAAAAAGTCCATAAAAATCTGCTCACAAAATAACAACAGAAGTTTGTTGTTATTTCCAAAAACCCAGCACATGGAAGTGAGAAAACATTCAAGTAAAAGACAATACTGGCACTTTGAACAGGCTGTAAATAAAACCAGGTGGAAAATTAGGTTGTCCTAACAGAACTGTGAGATTTCAGCCTATCAATGCAGAACTCAAGAAAGCCTATCTGGTTTTAATGTAAAACTTGACTGTTGTGTGAAAGATACTGAATTAATTCTTATGGTGACAGGAAATTGTAATGGCGCATTCAGAATGGGTTTAAGTTCCTCCCTGACTATAGCAATGCAGATTTGAACTAGCTGAAAAAAAACCAACAAACTAACTTGCAGAGTTCCATAGCTGTTTATTTTGTGAAAAACTGATGG
Source organism: Hirundo rustica (assembly GCF_015227805.2). Taxonomy (NCBI): domain Eukaryota; kingdom Metazoa; phylum Chordata; class Aves; order Passeriformes; family Hirundinidae; genus Hirundo; species Hirundo rustica. The sequence continues at coordinate 3,880,293 of NC_053460.1, forward strand.
AATTATGTTCATGGGGGTGGAAACTAAATGGTCTCTGCCAACCCAAACCATTCCATGACTCGATGATAATGATGAAGTTACATTCATCATCATTTAACCTGTGATTTTCAGGAGCTCTTTGAGGCTAAATCCTAATTTCATTTTCGACACAAGCGTACACACAAACCACAAGGGATAATCAGGGCTTTAGGAGAAATTTTACACCTCACAGCACAAAACCCCATGATGAGATACAAAGCAGACTTTGGCTGGTGCCTCTGATACAGCTCAGAAACACTGATCAAATTAGGCTCAGCAATGGAACGGGGAAAAAAGCAACATAAACCCCCAAACTGCAGGCAGGAAGAGATTCTATCCTATCTGGCAAACTCCTACTGAACTCTCTCCATTCTCAAAATGGATTATTTCTAGACTTCCCATCCAATTTCCCTCAGCATATGCAAAGTAAGGATCATTCATCACCCCAAATATAACTATCTCATCAGAAGTTAAGCTTACTCAAAGTTGCTCACTTTAAGCTTTCTGCTTTAAACAGTCTTGAATCCTTTCTACTCTGCAGTCAGCAATAACATTTACATGAAAAGATAACCAGTCTCGTTCTTAGCATTACTTCAAGTAATTTCAAAGGTTTCTCTTCACAGAAGGGTTGTTTTCATTCATTTACTGCTTTTGGTGAAACAGTTCTGGAGAGCCACCTTCCTTCTCTGCATATAAATGTCTATTTTCACTTTGCAGCCAGCCAGCCAATGGCCCACATAAAATTACATCATAAATTTGGAGATTTTCATAAGTAAATCTGGAATATCTTTTAGTGCTTAATTATCTTCAAAGCCTAAGACGGGCTATTTAGTCGTTACCTGCCATCTAATTTTAATTTCCAATTTGTTGCCCACAGGAATGTTTCCCATGGAATTGTTCCATTTGTTTCAACAGAGGGTTTTTTCTACTTGTTCCTCATCCCCAGCTTCATGGGAGCACTGCACCATCCACCTGCCCCACCTCAGTTATTCTAATCGCTGCTGGATTTATTTATTGATCAGATTAATTATTGAGGATACCTGTTAGGTCTATTTATCATCAGTTTCTATGTGTGGATTGGCAGTAAGGAAAGGCAATGGACTTATGGATCTTTCATTCAGGCAATTTCCTTATAAAAAAAGAAAATTTGGCCGCCTTTATGTCATAAAATGTAGTAAAGAAATTCTCTTTATAGTGAAAGGTTGTAGTAAAAATTTTATGCAATTACCTAACACAATTCAGAGAAGACAATAATTCAGACAAAGAGAAACTAATTACAAGTAAATGTTCCTGATTTAAGAGCATGAATAAAACATGAGCTAATAGTTCTATTGCTCCATAAGAGATGGAGGGAGAGGATGCAAAACAAAAATACTCAGTTTCTTGGAGGTAAACGTAATTCTATCAACCAGCACAGCACAACTGTACGGATGATGGCAAAAAGCAGCAGCATCACCTGCAATGGGAGAATTTTACCTGGCACCAGGAGTTAGAGGTGGAATGGGATTAATTAGCCATGTAAGTATTCCAGGAGTACCTTCCACAGGCTTTATCTTGCTACTACATCCATCTCAAAAAATAATTATTACATTACAATACCTATTTTCTTAGCACAACTATCTCTGAACTGTGTGCATTAAACTAAATTAAAAAAAAAAAAGTCCGAGACTTCTATCTCGCCAAAGTGACAGGGAATGAATACTTCAGTAAGAGTCACTTCATCTTCTCTGATCACTTCAGACACAAAGGTTTGAAGACACATTAATGGAAATTTTAAGGAGAGAAATAGGAATTGAATATTATAAACAGTCAAATATGTGTTTTTATCTCTGGCTTTTAAGGCAGTGGGATTAATATTTTAATAATTAAACACATCAGTAGACTCAAAGTTCAGGGCCTACATCATATTTTAATTTGTGAAGCATAACATAGCAATTTCTGCCAAGTTTATACACTTTTCACTAAAATTTACCTTTTACTTTTCCAAAACTAAAGTTGCATCCGAACCTGTCAACAAGGAGATTTATCTGTATGTGACTGACAAATCAAAATTCCCATGTTATTTCAACTGTTTTTTTCTTTAAACAAAACCAGCCCAAGTCAAAAAAGCTCTTAGAGCCTTAATTAAATTTAATTAAGTAACAACTTTCTGTGCATTTTCCACATTATTTTTTGTGCAGTAAACCTCTCTATTGTTCACCCTTCCCTTGAAGGACGAAGCACATGAACATTTTCTTGGCTACTTTCGTACCTGCAGCTCCTGTTGCCTTGAGATAACATCAAAAACTCTTTTTTCACAGGAAAATTTGGCACAGGCAATCCAGGAAAGCCACAATATTCCTAGAAAATGCCATCAGTGGAACATGCTCCTTGCTGCAAAATGAAGCTGCAATGCTGCACGCTTAATTTTTTGGTTGTTGTTGGTTTTTGTGGTTTTTTTTTTTTTTTTTTTTTTTTTTTTGTTTTGTTTTGTTTTGTTTTGTTTTTAATATATTAAACTGCTCCACAGCTCGAAACCAAGCAATTATGAATTCATTATCTAATGGAATGTATACACTGTGCCACCATTAGTGTCACAGGAAATGCATTTTCTTCCTCAGCTGTGTCTCTGAATCACAGTGTTGTTTAAAAAAGTGCTGTTTTCTCGTACGGCTTAAAGCCTGAAAATTTTTCTCTGTTCTAAGCATAAAATGTCCCCTTTCCCATGAAAAAAGATCACAGAGGAGGAACAAAGAAAGCCCCCAAATTGCAGAGAACGATGACATAAACTGCAGAAAAAACACATTAATTACATACTCATAAAAATCTTATGCCAAAATGAAGTCTGCCTTTTCTGCACACTAAACCCAGTTTGCAAAATTATTCTGATGCTTTTGTCTTATTAAAATATAAAGTTGTTTGGGATTTTGTAGCAGCTTTTTGTATGTCAACTGAAAAAATAAAACCACAAAAATGGATAACTTAGTCTCACATTTTTTACCACCTATTTCCTGAGGTTGGTTTTAAGATATGAAAACAAAAGTGTCAGCAAGTAGTAACTTGTATTTTCAGGGTTTTTCAAAGTCACTTTGTAGCAGCCAAGATTTACTTGTGAGTTCTTGTGACTATCATTTTAAGATTTCTTATTTTTAATGTTTAGATTTTTTAAAAAATCATTTCCTTGCAAAGATTCCTTTTGCTATTCACAGAATATTTAAGGTTTTATTTAATATCAGGCACTAGTAACCAGCAATTCTCTAAAGCTTCCATCCATCTTTTGCCCCAGATGTGTCCCTGTAAATTCCAGACTCTCTGAGAAATGTCACTTTCTAGGACACAGCCAGGCTGCATGAGAGAAAACTGAGTTTAACTGGTGAATTATGCAAAAAGTCACAGGGAACAAAGGAACTGGGAGCAGAGAAGCCTCTGACATCATCCCGAAATTCTCTCTTCTGTGGGCAGCAGGGATGGGCAGGAGCTGCTCCAGGGTCCTGCCACCCTCACAGAGCTTCCAAACCCCACAAAATCCCCATTTTAGGATGGACATAAAGCGGGTGTGAGGTGCTCAAACTGGAACCACCCCTGTTAATTAGGAGAGAACTGATGGGACCAACAGGCAGAGAATGTTTCAAATGAGAGCCTGTCAGAGAAATAAGAGAGGCAAAGGGTGGGAGACAGAGATGAAATGACTTCACCAAAGCCACAGACCAGACAAAATTTAAATCAAGCTTGAATCTGCGTTTTTGATCTCTGCACACAAGACTGATAGCGACATTCCATCTCTTGCTGAGCAAGTAATGCAAAATTAGATTTACAAAGATTATTAAGCTACCAGCATGTGCACAGTATGTTTTTTCAAAGTGCCTTATGAGACTGGATAATATATCCTATTAAAATCAAAACACCTTTGAAAGATCTTTGAAAACTCAGTTGTCCTCTCAGTATATTATTTCCCCCCACCCCGTTACACGCTATTCTACATTTGTCAAGACATAAAAACATGAGTGAAAATAATTTTATACATCCTTACAACAGAAAGCCTCAAAGACTCTTTCATATGGCTACAAAAATCAAATTAAAATAACTTCTGAAGCAAGCATCCTGTTAAGCATTATCTCGGAGTTGAAATGAGAATGCCCACTCCAAAAATAACCTCGGTGAACAAATGAGAACATCCCTCAAATCTGTGGAGCAAACACAGCTCTTCAAGGAGCCACGTGTACTTCACACAGACCAAAAGTATCAAGAGTGATCATGTAAATACTAATTAAAATCTCATATCACAGGAGGGCACATGTTGATCCCCTCAAAAAAGGGAGCGGGGGTGGGGGAGAGAGAGGAGTTATCAGGATTCACCAAAGCAATCAAGTCTAATCATCACAAAAATATTCAAGAAATCAAAAAGAGACAAAATAGGTCTGAAATAAAGGATTAAGACATAAGCTGCGCCAGAATTTTTAGATTCTGTGCTGCACCACAAAAGCAACAAAGACACTTACAAAAGAAAAACTGGAAAAAAAAAAAAATAGCTTTGCAATTTTAAATAGCTCCTGGCATTATTTGACACTTCTCACCATTCTGGCTGCTCAAAAATGACTCCAAAAGTGGAGGAAGTGGAAAGAGTTTAACAGATTTCGACTTGTGGAGGGATGCAAGAAGCAGCAGGGTCAGAGAGATCCCACAGTCAATCAGACCAAGAACTAAAATGCAAGATCTCAAATGCATCAGTGATGAGAAAACTGTCTTCTTTAGGCATAAGAAATAAAGGTTAGAGCAAATAACAGGGGTATATCACCCATCTATATATTTGGCTTTGTTATTATTGCTTAAAATATCTGCTCCTGCAAATGAGGAAAAGGTCTTTGGAGTCAAGGATCACTCAGGCTGACACCAAGCTGGAACAGAGGTAGCAGATCAGGTCTCCCTGTTTTTAAGTAAGAAAACAAGCAATTACAAAATCCTTTGTTCAGTAGACTTTACAGGCTGCACTGGAGGGCCTGCAGGTCACTGCTGCCGTTTCCAGCAGAGTTTCCAGCCCTGCCAGCATTCCTGAGGTGAAAAATCCTCTTTACCCTGTCAGTGTTCCAGTGGACAGCTTCAAAGCCCCTCCAAAAGCAAAAGAAGAGTGCTTGGGATCCAAGTGTCAGTGAAGGAAACAATTTGAAGACAAGTGTTTTCCTGGTGGAGTTCCTGAAAATTTTGCTTTTCCTGTAAATAAAATTGTTCTGCTATTCAAAATTTGATATCACCATATTTCACACACTCCTTTTGTCACAGCCTTGCAAGATGCAATTCTATAGCATTCCTAAACTTCACCTTTAGAAGGAACTTCACCTTTCCAGAAGGCAGGAAAAGAGAACTGGAGGAGATTTATTATTCTCTGCTTTCAGCATGGAGATGACCATGCTCCAAACCCTAAGGGCCATGTGTTACAAAGCCCATGAAAATTTCCGAGCTGCAAAGCTCCCACCAGAGAAGGCTGCTGTGAAGGACTGGACTGTGGTCCATTTTCTGCCATGATAAACTCTTGAGTGTTTTGTTTGTGCATCTACACACTCCCTTTCTCACTTCTTTATTTAATTATTTAGGATTGTTTATTTGTTTATTATTTATCCTGCCGCTAAATCTCTTCCTACCTCCTTTCCCAAGCCCTGGCAGCCTCTCCTTTACTCAGTGCACCCACTTTACCAACCAGAACCCGCGTGTCTGACCACGTTCCTGCCATGGAACTCCCCTCTCCTTCCTCCTCACATCGCTGTCTAGTAAACATTTGGCACTTTGCTGCCTGTTTGCTGAGCCAAAGCTGACACATTTCCATGCTGATGATAAAAGGTGTGGGAAGCATCATCTCCACAACTCGCTCCCTGCTGCGTGTTTGGTTACACTCGTCAGTAAAAGTGAGTTTATCGATCTCCCTCGATAGCATCAGGGCTTGGAAGCCGTGACGTGAAGAATTTTGACATGAGTGTGGGTAAATATATCAAATATAGCCCAGAATATTCAGAGTTAGTGCTCAGCTTTCCTTGCCCTGCTGCCCTCCACGCCCTCAGCAGCTGTGATGATGCGCAAGCACCGGAGGTAACAAAACAAAATCCTGCCCTGTCTTTCCAAATTAAAGATTTTGCTGATTTTGTGTACAGTCAGCTTGACTGAATTTCACATTATGCCCTTTTTTTTTTTTTTTTTTTAATTTGAGGCAGATATTTTTATAATTCAGACAACTGATCTTCCTGATAAGGACAGCTAAACAGATGAGCACACCCCAGATCACACACACTGAGCAGCTTCTCTGTTTCAGTCCAGCAGTGCAGTGGTTTTGTTGGTTTTTTTGTCTTTTTGTTTTTTGTTTGTTTGTTTGTTTGTTTTCCAATAGATCTATATTTCATTCATAGAAAAAAGAAATTATCTGAACTGTTTCCAGATTATTACTACAGAAAAGAAGTTTGCAGACATGGATGTAGTGGAAAGTTATTCCAAGGGTAGCCTGATCCAAAATAAAATGTTTCATTTCAATTTACCTCTTTTCTCTCTCTCAACTGAGTCTTTGTCACTGTTAACATGCTGGACCATCTCTCCCCATTAACTGTGAATAAAGGAAGATTTAGTCAATGAGTCTCAAATTAGGAGAATTAACGCAGTAGAAGTCTTTTCTGAGTAGTCAAACAGCTCTAATGTAATTCCTGAAGGATCAACAAGCATCTGCTGTGTAGTGACACATCGAAAGACAGAATTTATTTCAGATCCTTTTCTTTTCCTTGCTTACACTTCACCCAGGAACTTTCTGAAATGCTTCGCTGGTCTTCAGCTCTCATGACAACATTACCTGTTAGAACTATTAATCTTAAGGTGTAATTTGCAGTTCTAGCATGCCTCACTGGATTTATTTATTTATTTTTAAATATCTCAGTCAACCATAATTTACTTCATTTAACGTGTTAGGAAGGCACTTCCTCAGTAAATTTTATGCTCCACCACCTCTTTCCCTTAGTTCTGAGATCTTACAAGAGGTTTTACAACACACAACAAGTCCTGTGCTGCACTTTCATAACATCAGATCTCAAACCAAAACCACACATTCCTGACTCACTGTTTTATCACTAACTTTCAGGACTTTATCCATGCCACTTTTCCACACCTATTTTGTTTCTGGAGATAAAGATTTCTCTTTTTCTCTCCTTCATACTTCTCCTGAATTCCAATTTATGATGACCTTATTTGAACAGTTTTCTTAATTCCAAGACCCACAATGTCATTTTTTTCTTTTTTTTTTTACCATTTTCAAACCCTTTTACTACACACAAACACTAACAGGCATGATTTTGAGTCCAAAAAAGAAATCAAAACTGGTGTTTACAAGGATTACATTTTAGACGCCTATTTTTTCACTACTTGCATCAAGCTGCATCAGTTGTGTCAATTGGAAAAAAAATCCTGTGTGGAATATTGCATTTGGCAGAGTAAGAATTGGAAAGACAGTTATACCAGCAAAAAGTAAAGCCGGGATATACTCAGTCAAAAAATTAATTAAATGTTCGTAGCACCAAAAATTGTAAGTGAAAAAAAATCTTTTTGAATTACAGCAATCAGCAAGACCCCTTTTCATGCACCCCCAAACCAAATGATCATAAAAGGAGTAAACTCCAGAACCCATCCCAGCGAAAGTTGCAGGAACATTTGCTTCTCTTATCTGTAACTCAAAAACCCAAGGAAGGGATCTTTGGGACCCACAAAGGTAATCACTAACAGAGTCCCAGGGGTCAATTAAAGGCACCCCAGAAATAAAATTATGTCCTAGTACAAAGTCAGAGGAAATAAATGAAGGCAATTAATTTCAAACAAAGTGGTTTGCTGTAGCAAGACTGGAGATTTAAACAGACAGTAGAAACAAATAGGCAAAGGAGGAGAAGTCTTGCAGCATTTTGAGCTGTTAAAATCTACTGGGGTGCAGTATTTAAAATTCAAAATGTCCTAGAAGAGGAAGTCCTTGAAGAGGCTTTTGAAGCTGATGCTCCAAAGCAACACAGGGACTTCTTGCACAGACCAGAACCTTCAACCTTGGTGCATTTATTCTCAAAGTGGCATTGAAGTCACAAGGTGATGGAAAATCATCCTGTGCTATTTTACTCCATTACACTCCCCTGGAGGAGTGCACTCCCCTATGTCAATTAAGGGGCTTAACATCCCAGTACAGATCTTTTCTAAAAATAATAGGTGTGAGTTAAAATCGGAACTTTTTGAAAGGAGTAGGGAGCTATTTTAACAGTACACCATGATTTGCTTTAAATGCATTTAATTATAGCTTGAAGTGTCATTATTTCTGCCAATGTAATTGAAACAGTCCCTTTGAGTACAGAGAGTATCTTATTTAGACACTTTGGACAGTGTTTGAAAAGAGGAAAACAAGATTTATTCATCAAATTCTGCTCTGTGACAAGGCATAGTCCTGTCTCTATTCCATTGTTCTTGTCACCTTCTTATTTTTGTGTTGACAGACACAGCAAACATAATGACTGGACTTTACTATTCAATAAAACAACAATTAGTGGCAATTTGCACAAGAGTTCCTCACTCAGTTCGGCTCCATCCCCAAAACAGGTTCTTCTCCTTTGGCCTGGCAAGGTGACTTCTCATCAATATATTGCTGGTTCAAGCACAAGATAATTTCTTTTATTTGGAGCAACCCATTTATAAACCTGTCACCATTAAGTAACTTGCTGGGTCAATGCAGAACACACAGAGAAACTCAGTCCAATCGACCCCAAGGGTTTGATTTTGGAGCTGAAATCAGCAGCAATCCATCAGCCCCATGGAGCCTATCAAAAAGAGTAAATTATTCTGGTTTGAACTGAGGCCTTTTGTAGAACTAAAGGTTTGTTATTATGGCAGCAAGTAAATCCCCTGACATGGGAATAACAAAAGGCTCCTAAACCCATGTTTGGACATGGGTGATTCTATGATTCTAAAAGGAAAGCAAAACCACAGAGAGAACCAAGTCTCCTTCTCTTTCTTGCAAAAAGAAACCAACTTAAAATTATTAGTTCTACTTAGGAAGGCAGAAAGATCTCAAAATCTTTTCTCAAACCTAAAGAAGGCCAAGAAGAATTATTTTAGATCTTCTGCACTTCCTTCATTTTACGCCAAAGAAGGAAACGGGGGCGAAAGGAAAGGCAGTAAAAACTTAAGTGGGCACATTTTTCTGGAGGTTAAATGCTTTGCTCACGTGGTTGTGTCTCCCCTCCTTGCCAAGGCAGAGCTGCTGGCTCACATGAGTGTTCAATAGATGGCACTCTGTGTTCTCCTGCAAGAGCCTCTCACACACCATCACCACATGGAGCAGCCGACAGACAGAAATTGCTCTGGGTTTACTCAACCGCCTTGATTTTACTACAGGCATCACTTAGAAAGGATTGTTTCATATCAGAAGATAAATGAGCTTTATATTGAACAATTCAGAGAAACTGGAAGTCTCAACCACAGAAAAATATGCCTGTAAGAAATGTATCTTAAGTGATCAGACCTTCATCTCTCACTAAGAGGTCGAAAAATAAAGCATGAATATGGCTTGTCTCTTCAGCAAGGAACCAAAATTGTATAACAGGAACATTTTCCTGCAGAAAAAAAAAGAGACTCAGAGAAGGATTCAGTGAGTGTTCAGTAGAATGCTGGGGGAAATACCTTTTAAAAATGTATAGCACTGAACACAACATTCAGAGCTCATCAAATCCTGACATCCTCTGGAATATGATAGCACCAAACTATGTAACTTAACTGGGTTTGACAGCAGGTAAATTATATCATGTAAGAGTTTAACTAAAATGAAGTTGTTCATTAAAAAACTATGATCTATTCAGGATTTTCAATGTTATAAAAATACACTATCACTAATGAAACAACAGAGAAGAAAAGTGACATTAAGTATATTTTCCTGCTTCATGTTCTGCTTTACCCAGCAGAAGATCACGGAGAGCAGGAGCAGAACTGAATAAATACATGGAAACATCCTATTTTTTTTTTTTAACCTTTTCCTCTGAACAGGTTCCTTCTCAGAAGCACATTTATCTTTTAGAACTACCCATCAAAGGCTACAGTTGAGCACTTTTCAGCCTTTAGCTTTCGAGCCAGCATTGAGTGGCTGTGCTGACTGATCCCTTCAGTCACGTGGCATTGCTGGTACTCCCTGACCTGCCTTAGAAACATTTCTAGGGCTGGAATATGGAATTTCCAGCTCATGTTGTTGTGCTTATCCTATCCAATAGCACGATTGCTTTTTAATTCTCTAAATATCAAAATTTCTTAAACTCATACCATTAAAAACAGCACAAACAGCCACTTCTGCCATTGCAGCAACCACAGGTTTGACTTGCTGCATTATCAAGGTTCACATCATACTGATAATTTGTGCTTTTTTATGGTATTTAATATTTCAATAAAATATTTATTCATTAACAGATGTAGCTGGATGATTTTACAGACAGAACCTAGAGATGGGCTCACATTGAAACCTACAGAGCAAATTCGTATTTGCTGTTGCCAATAGCTGTGAGCACCCAAATTTAACCCAAGAGTGACTGATTTTATTGATGGAAACATCTTAAACCTGCAGTGTTTCCTGGAAGAATGCAGACTGGTTTTCCATGGTCTTGCTTTTATACCTGTTGCAGTTTTATAACCCGATCACAGGAAATAAGGTGTGCGACTAACATGATGCTTGGTCAGCCTGCAGATTTGCAGCTGGGTATTTTTTGAAGTCCTTCCCATAGAGAGAAACTTGGAATCAGGGTTCTTTTTTTTTTTGCCATCACAAATATAGTTGGTTTAATTCCTGTCATAATGAAACCTTAATCTGTATAAGTTAACCTCTAAAGATCCAGAGGACAACTAAAAATTGCATCAAAGAATGAAAAAAGAGGTAAACTCTGTAATTAGCAAGGTAATAAACTATGTAATAGCCTAAGAAATATTTCTCTAAAGATCATTCAACCTTCATAGCCCCAGTTTTTGCCTTCCAAGAAACTTCACTTTTCTGTTACCAAGGGAGGTTTCCATGCATTCTTGTCCCCTGAAGTAAATTTTACTCCAAATTTGTGTATTAATAATGGCAACATTTCTTCACCTTATTTCTTGTTCCTTCCACCAACAACAACCAAAGCTCATTTACCTTATGAAGAATGCAATTAGAAGGTATCGTATTTATTTGACAGATTTCTCATTTTCTCAAATCCATGCAATTTGACAGGGACTATTACAGATCTGTAACTAGTCTTTCAGAATGACTTTCACAAGGTTAGTTCACTTATTAATTGACCCTTGGTAATGGTAATTTAAGAAGCATATTAATCTCATCTGTCAGTTCCAACACATACTAGATGTATAAAATAATTCGTCTTTTGCAAGGAGCCTTGCAACAGAAATGGAGTGTCTAAATTTTTAATTAATATACATTTTCTTTCAACAAATGAGATTGGACTGGAAGGATACTCCTTCTCAGTGGTTTTCTTTATTCTCCTTTAGAACTCTGTTTCTTCTCATTGTGAAAATAAACACAATTTCACCAGTCAATAGAGCCTATGATCTAAATAATCTTCTACAAAGTACATTCTGGTATCTTAACAGATTCCTGAAACTTAAAAACGTGCAAAGCATTTGGCACTTCAACAGCAATGTCTTATTACATACACAGATTAAAGGTTCCTGGAATTAAGGAGATTTAATACACGAAGAACATTAAACAAAAGATTACTACTCAGAAATTGAAAAACTTCAACCAGGAGCTGATGCTTGAAGTTGCTGTAATCTTATCAGATCTGTTTCTCTGATGTACCATATCTTGAGAAGACCCTGCAGTTTATGTCTGAGAAGGAAGCACTCAACATTCCTAATCCCAAGTAAGGGGCTTAAGTAAGTTCTCCCTTTTTATTCCTTTCATTAATTAAATTATGGGAACAGTGAGCAGCAAGGGAACTGTGTAAAGAGCCACTTGTGCCCTTAGAGTGCCATTTGCACTTCATGGAACACAGGGGAAATGCAGCTCCTCCCTTAAAAACTCCCGAGGGCACAAGCTTTCCCTGATGAGCCTGCAGAGTCCTCATCAAGGGCGTGAGCTGGAACAGAAATCCTGCGGGCTGTGTGTGAGATGCAGAGGAAAAGCTGAGGTGGTCCTCACCCCTGTTCTACCTCTTTTGTGCCCACAGGATGAAGAGACCTTCTGAAAGGTGTCTGTGCAGAGAGCAGAGCCTTACAGCGAGAGCTCTGAGACAGCTGGTCAACACTTCTGCATTACCCCACAACCTCTGGCAGCCTCAGTTATCTTTGCCTCCTGCTTGCAGTGGATTTCTGCTGATAATGTTCTGCAGCAACGTAAAATCCTGCCAGTCCCACAGGATGGAAAGCTCTTGCCAGCAGCAGAGATTTTACAGCCTTGCAAGATTAACCATGCAGGACAGAGGGACATCATCCAGAGTTTGCAGTCACTGAGTTCACACCAGGCTCACAGAGGGCCCCCAGGGGAAAGGAAAGGGAATTGGGAATTTGGAGACGGCAGAGGCTGGGCAGAGTGACTGCATTCCACCCTCAGGAACCAGGTGGGGGAACAAATACAGTGGGGGAACAAATACCATGGGAATCCACCACACAGTGCTGATGTTTTCTGCCATGGAAAGCCCCTGTGCATCAGGAATGGGAAGTCAGGATCACTCTGTTCCCTCACATTACTCCACATGGGACTGTTTCCCCAGTAATGACCTGTCTGTGTTATTTAATCTGGTTCCAGAGAAGAGTAACATATCCAAGACCAAAATGTTCCAACCAAATTGGCCAACGCTCCCTTGCTTAAACACCCACAAGTTCCAAATGCACTCGGGTCTGTCCAATAGTTCATTAAGAAGTCACTTTTTATGAAATGAAGCAAATATTGTAGAAGATATAGGCAATAATACTCTGATCTCTTGTTCACTGAAGCTTATCCTACTGCAATATTTAAGGTACCAGCAACTCTGATCATTAAAAGCTAGAGGCAGCTAGACCAAAACCACAGCTTTGACTTTACAAAGTTTCTCAGGTACATGAATATCCATTTTCTCACAGCCAGCGTGACAGATTTTGTTGGCAAGTATTTCAGATACTTTAAAAAAACCACAAAACCATCCTATTTATCAGCTGTATTGCCATAATGTCACCCCCACTGTTGGTCTACAGAGTAAACAGGTACTCAAGCAATTCTTTAAAAAAACCAAATTACTCACTCGACAGAATACAGTGTCTCTTTCAGAATCATTAGTGTCAATCATGTGAGTACAAGTTTTAAGTGCTGTTGAAATTCAAGCTGCCTAAACAATTGATCATTCTATGGAACCACTTCACCGCTTCCTACAGCCCATGTGTAAACCCAGTGTTAAAAACTCAGATCTAAAACTCCATCTTTATTTTTAACAATACAGTAAAAACCAACTGCAAAAAACAAAAAAACAAAAAAAAAAAAAAAAAAAAAAGCCTGTCTCTTCACTCAGTTTCCTAATTTTTAACATTCTAAGCTTTGAAAACGATGATTTCTTATGGCTATGAGAGATGTTAGTGCACATACCTCAAGAAAGGATATGGACCCTCACATGTAGCTGTTAGAAGGCAGAGAAATCACACCAGACTGCAAATTTGGTAACAAAGTTAGCTTTTGCTTCCTAGAATTCAGTGGCATCTGATTTCTGCCAGCTGAACATTTGCATTTCATTGGAGGGTCTGAATTTTAAATTATTCTGGAGACTTGCAAGTGTCAAAGAACTCTGTACAGACAGAAGGAGCGTTTTGCTCTGTCCCAGTGTGGAAGGCAGCAGCAAAGGGCAGAGGTGATCTGGGATGTGTTTTATGCTCCATCAGCCTCATTCCAGGACTGGCAAACCACACTGTAATCAGAAACAATCCTACTGCTGAAAGAGCTGTGACAGCTGGAGAATCCCAACTGTTACACATTGTTTTCAACAGCAAGTGCAGAAGCCCATCATGTTGTCAAATAAAATAAAACCTGAAAGCTTTCTTTTATAACCTCTTAGTCCATAACTTCCATCCAGTACCATCACCCAAGTTACTGTAGATCAATCTAGCAAAAAAATGAAAAATGGGAAGGTAGAAAGAAAGGAGGACTCGGACATGCAGTGAAATAATTTTCAAGCATTGCAAGGTTTCTGACTAACAAACCCCCATATTTTACTGCTAGTTCATTTTTATACTCTGTTTTGCCTTATTTTCTGATGATCACTTGTCTTGTATATTTGACAGGAAACCTATATGCCCGAACAACTTTCTTGACTTCCTATTAGGGAGAGCAACACAAATATTCGCACATACACATAAAAAAACCATAAACAGCAATACATTAAGTGTTTACTTTCTGCCTTGGATAAAGTATGACCCTTTTAATACCAGAAGAAAAATATCTCTCTTGAAAACAGGCTGCTTTTGAAACTCTGAAGAGATGAATGCCCTATTTAATACTTTTGAAAAGGCTGAATTACTGCACAGATGGTCATCACCTTAGCAGTTCTCGCATAATTGTAGAAAAACTTCACGCACAGTTTTGCAGACCTAAGGGAATTTAAATGCATTTTATGGACCCCTTCAATAATGGGAAAGGAATCCATGCTTGCCAGCTAGTATGCATCTTTAATAAGAGAACAAACAATTGCTCCCAGTGGTGTGATCCGTGGTGCCAGGATTCAAGCAGCAGGAGCAGAGAGAGGCAGAAGGGCCAACGGGAGATGCCCGGAGCCAAAGCCAGTGATGGGGACCTGACACCTGCACTCTGCTCGTGCTCCGCTCTCATGACGAGCTCGAGGATGAAAGGTGAGCTCCTGAGCATGCCTCGCAGTTTGCTGTCATTCAAATGAGTTCGGCTCATCACCTCCCGCTCTGAACTCTCCCATACTGCCCAATCTGAACCAAACCACCCTCAGAGGAGGCAGCCGCAGAATTCACTTCTAAAGCTCCCTCCTAATCTAAACCGAGAGCTGAAGAGGAGGCACCTCAGGTGAAATCCACTGTCCCACCTGCCCAGCCAGCCTGCAGCCCGTGCCCCTCAAAGTCTCGTGCAGCTCATCACCAGCTGCGCCTCCAAAATCCCTTCAGTCTGGGTGGTGCCTGTTGCTGACCTTGCCTCCTCTTAGGATGAGATGAGCCTGTGGTATGAAAAGTTTGCATCCTGTCTGAACAGCAGCTTTGCAGGAAACCTTGCACATGAAGCTGTTTGTCCTTCATGGAGATGAAACCTGAGTTGAAAATAGGCCGTTATGTGGAGAGAACAATTTTTCATATAAAATATGCATTATGAATAGCAATTAGCTGACCAAAAAAAAAAAAAAAAAAGAAGTGAGAGGAAAAGCAGGTAACACACCATGTAAATCTTTGATGAGAATGGAAGCTTCAGGGAGATGTAAAAGTCAGCGCCAGATATACAGAGATTAAATGGAAATCTCAATTATGCTGCTGGAAAAAGAAGTGGGTATAAATTTCATTTGTCTGCAGCTGCAGTCCTGTAAGTTGCTTGGTAATGGACACTGACATAATTCTAAAATCAGTGAAATCTCTTCCACAGGTTGCAGGATAAGACTGTGTCAAGATATCGATATAATGAAGAATTTAAGAGCAGTTTTCTCTACTACTGGCACAGGAATGCCATGAACATGTGCAGAGATTAAAAATTAATAGTACAGAGGGAGGAACAGGCAGGGAGAAGGGACAAATTTGTAAATCCCAACCATAAGTTTCCAATGAACAAAACTAATTTTATAAACTAAACTTTGAAATGTAAATTGCCCTCATTCCTTCAGTCAACTGTCAGCATGGAATTTAAAAACGTGGACATTATTTTTAAAGACTGCTGACTAAAACCTCTGCTCCCTATTTTCACATTATTTCACCTTATTGCTCTTATAATTTCTATTTTCCGGGAAGAGTGAATGATAAAGTTTTCATTCTGTCAATTAAGGCTTGTGAAAAACTCATGGATAGGTTTTCCTAGATCTTGATAGATCTTCTAAGGTGTTTCCTCATCCCTGCAGGAAGCTCTGAAGGCAATAAGGGAAGCAGCCTTAGAGGCCATCAGTTACTGAGAGAGCTGAAGAGAACTTGGAGGTCACATCACTCTACCACATCTTCAGAGTCAAAGTTAGCTAAACATTCAAAATCTCATGATCACCTAGAAAAAGCCTGTGGGATTTGTTGGTTTGGCACCATGGAAGCAAAGCAATAATTAAAGGATGGGAAGACAGCAGCACAAGAAGGCCCCACTCAGATCCTTCCCTAAGTTGTGATCATTCTGGTGGTGTCCTCATTCTTTCTGTACTTTCTCTTCCCTTTGGCAGAGAGGTGTTGAAACAGCAAAACACAAAGCGACATTCTTCTCCAGTTCATTCATAAAAATGGTGTGGTTTCATTCATGTTGCATGTGAAGAAATAAACCAACAAACTTTCATCATATTCTGGCCACTGTGTCCAGCGAAAGTTTCTGAGTCTTTGCTCTTGTCAGTCCTGCTCTTTCTTTCCTCTGACAATCTTGGTGAATTTCTGACCAAATGATGGGATTTTGAAAATTCAGAGAATTTGCTAAAGACGATAATTGTAGCTGACATGCAAATGTCGCATTTCCAAAACTGAGAGAAATTAACAGCTGAGACACCAAGCTGACAATTGCACTCCCTGAAAGCAGTGAAGAATCTGGCTTGGCCTGCAGGACAGCCAGGATTTTACCTTGTGGGTGCCATCTAAAAATGCTCTGTTTGCCATATTTTCCTTCTACCATATGGGATGTAAATATAAAAACTTCCCTCCTACTCCAGAGCACTCAGCCTTGACTACAGCCACACCTCACATCTTCTCACAAACAGATGGCGAGGCTCTTAATATTTCATGGCACTGCCCTTCGCAGTCACAGGCTTTGCACAAGTAAACAAAACACACTTTAGACAGCACTTTGCATCTTGCAGTGAAATACATCGGGGGGAACATTTAGCACAAGTTTAGTGCACGGAACAGAGGAGTAGAAAATTATGATTTTTGTTTTTTCTTTATATAGAAGAGAATATACAACAGACATTCTTGTCTCCATTAATTCCATGAGTTTTCAATAAAGAATGCCTTTGGTGAATACATTTTAAACCTTATAAATGTATCACTGGATGGTAATTACTGCTGTAATAACTATAATGTGCAATGAACTACTTGTTAACATTCGGTAGCTGACCCTTTGATTGTTTAGCGCTCTCACTTCACTGGGGTTATTTAATTACAAATGGATCCTGTTATCTTGTATTAACCACCATATCCAGTGTTATTGTCTGATTAATGAGGAGCCATTATTTACAAAATATTAATAGATAGTATTTAAGATGAACTGGTTGAATATTTAAAGCATATATTTATGCTCAGCAAACTCAGCTCAAGCAAAGAGGAAGGTCTGTCCAAACAGTCAGGAGTAATTGGACAGTAAAGGAGCAAATCACTTCCTGATTCTGGTAACTTCGCCCAATTTTCTGGTCAAAAATTGTATTTTAAAAGTTTTGACATGAATTGAGGGAATGAAACTCAAAATTAACAACCCCATTCATATCCCCAAATATTAACCATCTCTCAGTTAAGAGTCACATGTTTGGACTATAACCCAAAAATCAGAAAAGCCAAGAAGTCTCCCTTATTCCTTCTGTATCCCTTTTTCTAAACTGTTTGCTAATCTAAACTCCATGAAAACACAGGAATATGCCTAGGGACATGTTTTACTTGTATAGTCTTGCCACAGGAACAAGCAGTAACAGGAACCAGGCAGGGTTCTCTAGGTATAAATTTGAGATCATTGTCACCTGTCCCATGGCATTTTGGACACGCAAAAGTCAATTGATCTAAACAGATATTTTACATTATTTCATGTATCCTTCTGTTCTGCAAAAAACCCCAGTGGAAGGACACTTTACATGACTTTTAGTTAATTTCCTGGAGCCCTTTATATAGGTTTGGTATATATTGATATGAAATGAACACCACTGATGATTCAAGCAGAAAGGAACACTTGAAAAAGGGGAAAAAAAACCCAGTGAAATCTGAATCCAGGATGGAAATTTCTGCAAGGGGAGAGCCACAAGACTGGGCTAGTTTCTCTTTTTCAGTGCTTTTTTTCCCCAACGCTGCTTTTCCCTAATTAGCCACAGAGCAAAAAGAGGAGTTGATGAAAAAAACCCTGTCAGAAGGTGCTCGACTTCTTTTAAATTTCTTCCGTATCAGCAGCACTCAAAGCTATTGTTCCAACATGACACATAAGCACATTTTCCTTTCAGAGTGAAAAAAGTAAGTCTCTCTAAAACAAGCTGCGAGTAATTACTTCTCAAGGTTCTATTCATAAAACACATCTATTTTATAGTCAGGTCACATTTATCCCACATGATTTTGTGTGCACTTCAAGTTGATTTAGTCTATTCAACGAGAGGGAAAAGTTTTGTTGGCTTTGTTGGGGTTTTTTTGGGTTTTTTTTTTGCCAGTATTTTTCAGGGGTGGGACAAGTGGTCCTTCACTCTCCCAAGTGAAAGAAGGAAGAATTATTGAAGAAATTAGCCATCAGAAAGCCTTTGTTTCCTCTGCGAGCTCCCTGCTAATGGCAGCACTGTGGTTCATGAGCCCATACGTGTTGTGGCTCATCTCAGGATCACCAGCTCCTGAGCTCCTGTTGCTAAGATACGGCACTCAGTTATATTTGAAATATATATTATGAAAAGGTGCTGCTTTTCTTTGTGTAATAAATATGTTGCTAGATTGACAGCCAGGGAAACAGGCTGAGGGATGTGTTGTTTCTTTCAATGTTCCACAATACCAGCGTGTGCCTTGGTTAAAACATTTTAAACTGTGAAACGCCCTTTTGGCTGCTGGCATTGTGCTAAAACAGCTCAGAAGTGCATTGTACAAATTAAATTCAGCCTGTATTGGAAAAGGTATTTATTCCCATTGAGCTAGAACCTGCAACTTGGAGTCCTTGTTATCTGACGGAACATGGAGTTGTTACACACCCATGACATAAATATGTGTGTGCATCTCATTTCTGTGTCTGTGTGTGACCAGACACATCCTCGTGATACCTTCCTCACTGGAGAAAATTATTTCAACAGGAGCGTGATGTTGCTCCTAAAGACAAAGAATTTAAAGCTTCACACCTTCCTCTCCCTTCAGCTTTTACCCTTTATCAGGAAAAAACCCAAACAAAATAGCCTTAGATGACAGTTAGAGGAAAAGGAGTTAAAACAAAGTTTGTTAAAAGATGATTTTTTTTCTCCTAAGTATATATTAGTAAATAATTTAATGCTAAAATCCAGAACAGGAAAGTGCTTCTCCTGACCTATGATTTTAAGGCTGTTTTGCACTTCCTGCTTTGATAAGATTATTATTTGCCAGCACATTAACCGTAGTCATTATCAACAAAAATTAGGAAGATACAATTAATCTTAAAAAGACACATAAAATGAATGTCTTTTTAACAATGCACTAAATTACGAAAAACAATTGAGAATTAAGACTGCCATCTCTTCAGTTCCATTCAATCCCTCTAAAATTTTTACAAGGGTATTCATCCTCTTACAGATTATTAAATCTCTTGTCCCTTTTATGACAAAATT
Organism: Hirundo rustica; assembly: GCF_015227805.2. Taxonomy (NCBI): domain Eukaryota; kingdom Metazoa; phylum Chordata; class Aves; order Passeriformes; family Hirundinidae; genus Hirundo; species Hirundo rustica. Next base: position 3,899,927 of record NC_053460.1, read on the forward strand.
TAGGAGTTCAGCAACCACAATTTACCATACCATGGTTGCTCCTGAGGCAACAGCATTTATAAAAGCCTTTTCCAATGGAAAGTTATTCAGCTCGTTACCTCTAATTAATTAGGGTTGAATTGCTGCCTTCACAAGCCAGTGATGATTTGGTAATTCGGAGGATATCACTGGAGATCCCAATAAGGTCTGTGGGAGAGCTGCACACAGTTAGTTGTTAAAATCAGAAACACCCACTGGCACTGTAGGATACAACATCTCCTGTCATCCCCTGACTTCAAGTAATGGGAGTCTGAACAAATTAATCATCTGAGGAATGATTATAATGGCAGGAAAATTGACCGAGAATGGGCTGACAAGAGGAAAATTTAAGAGAAATAAACAAATTTTTGATGCAGAGTCATTCCTGAGTCTTATCTCATGAAACTTTGGTTCTGATTCTGTCTTACATTGGTGACCCTCTAAAGCAGATTTGAGATAAGAAGTGAAATTGAAGCAATCATGAACATAATTAAGACTGACATTAGGAATCCTTAACTTTAACCCCGTCAAATGCAGGGGTTTTATTTAAAGTTATGGTGTATACTGAAATCCTTGCCGATGTGATACAAGACCAAAAAAAAAAAAAATTGCAATTTCTTATTTAATTTCCATTTTAAAATATGAATATGTTTATACAACTATATACATGTGTATGTCATTTTTTTTTTTAATTTAATGCCAGTACGTAGTAGTGCTCAGCAACAAAATAGAAGTTTCTTTCTATTCAAAAGAAAATGAAGCAAAAATCACTCAAAGTACCAAACTTCAAATCCTTTCAACTTAGTTGATAAGTTTACAAAAATTGAAAAAACAGAACTCCCAAATTTCCCCACTAGGAAATTCCCACATTGTTTTCTGCTTAAAAATACAAAGACAATATTGGGACATAAAGAGAATCCTAATAAAATAATTGAGTCCAGATCCTGTAAATACAGCTTTTATCATTTTCCACTGGAGAAAATTTGAACATGTTTTTCTAAGAATAAATTACTTGCTTCAACTTCTTATCTCTATCCATTTGTCAGAACACACAGGTTTTTTATGTCAGTGACTTAAACCACACCTTAAACTTCACATCTTCTAAGGTACAACCACCCTTCCAAAAAGTGTGGCAATGTCTTAAGTCACTCTTTATTTACATTTTTTTGAACCAAATTCACCTTCCAGTGAAAGATGCCCAGTGTACAATGAGGTTACTTAATGAGCTTAGAACCGCTAGCTTTGGTCCAAAAGATCAGCTTGGCTGAGACAGATCTTAGCACATGCACAAATCAAGTGATTCAACATCACAGTATGGTTTATTCTCAAGACAAAAAAAAAAAAAAAAAAGATAGATAGATAGATAGATAGATAAATAGATAGATAGATAGATTGATTGATTAAGACAGGAAGAGAGCTTCCAAACAAGGGCACAACAAACAAAAAAATAAAAAATCCCCGAGCTGAAAGAATAAGCTGATTACTGTCAAAGTCTGTGCTCTTACAAGCTGCAAAGTTTATAACCTGGGATTTCGGCAGTGGTCGGAACTTTGGGATGTTGGTCTCCAACTGACTCACAGGCTGCAGGCAAAACAAAAATGCGATGCCTTGGTTTGAGATCTGCCATTGCAGAATTCCACTCCAAAGGTAAAATGTACATTTGATGTTGTAGATGGTAAAAAAGCAAAATGGTGAAGAGAGAGAAGCTCTCTTCTGTAGAAGATTTGGGAATTTTGAAACTTTTTTTTTTGACAGATTAAAGCCAAAGCAGAATTTCAATTCTATGAAAGATAACGAAGACAAATTACTTAGATTGCTTTGGGACACAATAAAGAAGGAATTTTTTTAAAAAAATTTAAGAACGAGCTGGAATGGATCTTCACAGTTTTGATCCTTGTCTCCAATATATCAAATGGACTGAAATTAATTTAAACAACCTTATGGATTTCCTGGACAGAATTGTTTTTTAGACACTGAATTTTAAAAATCTGGGTTCTCCTTTAAGCTTGTCACTAAGAAGGCACCAATGCATCTTCTCTGGTCAAAGAATATATTTTCTTTTAAGAACATTTGATGTTCTGCAGACAATCCTGCCGCACTGACATCAATTTCCTGCCACAGATGAGCTCTGTCTGTGGGACAAAAGTCCCAGGTCAATTTCCCTGGACATCTTCTATTAATGATATTATGGTGTTAATTCAGATTAAATTGAAGGTCAGGACACTCAGAAAAACACTGCAGAATCTTCCTTTGAAGAGGGAAATGCACTTCCATCTATAAATGACATTGAAATTCAGTTCCCCAAGGTTGAAAAACCAGGCCCTTAGAAAAGCTGGAGTTTTTTGTTTTTTGGGGCTTTTCTTTTGTTGTTTTGAGGGGGTTTTGCGGGAGAGGATGGGCAGGGTAGAGGGTTGGCTTTTCTTTTCAATTTTTGTAAATATTTAACCAAAACCAGAAAAGGCTGTTCTGGTAATTTACTGCTTATTCCTACCTCACAACTCCCTGAGGACAATTTATCTTAACCTGTTTGGATCAAAACTAAGGCTCCTTGATTCCAGAGAGGGGTTTTGTGGGTTTTTTTTTGTTTTGGTTTGGTTTTTTTAGTAAATTTGAACACACAGAAGTAGAAGAGAGTACAGTTCAGAAGAAAACCAATGCCCCGTTTGGCATGGCTATGCAAAACCAACATAATGTATACTCTAGAAAATTCTTTTATCTTTTAACTGCTTTTCCTTTGAGAAACACAGACAGAAAAAAAAAGCAAGTTCAGTTCAGGGATTAATATTTGTATTACTAATATCTTAAAAAGGACTTGGACCAAAAAAGAAAACAATCCAAATCCATTTCATAAAGACAATTTTGTTTTCATGCTGCTGTACCTTTCTTCTGAGTGAGTAAGAATAATATGCAAGATTGAAAGGAGAGGATCGCTGTAGTTCTGGCTACAACAAAATGCGAATTGCAAAAACCACCAAATAAGAGCAAAAGAACAATTTCCCAAGCCATGGTGTCCCGCTGGGTGGTTGGCACAGCAGGAACCACTCTGCTACTGAGACCATTGCTCTCTCTCACAGTCTGAGACATAAATGATCCACAAGAGAACTCATCGCCTCCCCACCCAATTAAAATCCAAATTACTGAATCAGAGAAACAAACCCAAATCAAATTCCAAGTTAAACCTGTCCTTTTTTTTTTTTTTTTTTTGTGTTACGTTCTCTGAAAAAGGAAGGTAGAGCCAGTGGAGCTGAAAAGCCTCAGGACTCCATAGAGTCCCAAAATGTGGCAAAATGGAAACTTTCAGTGCCTGGCAGAAGCAGATGGCAAAACATGGGAACTTCTTAGCAACCTCCTCTTCTAGCACCCTGCTCCATCAGATGGGAGCCAAGAAATTGCCTCGTTCTCTTGAAGTTCGCTGGAGATCTTCCCATACGGGATTTATTGGCAGCTTGGATATTACTGCGAGCTTGTTGTAAACCACCTGGTTTAATCTTAACATCAAAGAGCTGGGGATTTAATTTATGAAACTTTTTAAAGTTTTTGGTTTGTTTTTTTTTGTTGTTTTTTTTTTTTCCTGAGCCCGTAGCAGTTAAGTATATTTCACATCCCATCTGCTTTCATTCTTGTTTCCTCCTCACAAGGAGCTATTCTGGTAACAATCACACAGAAATTAAAGCCAGAAAAATTCAATAAATGAATATTCTGAAAAATACAGAAATGAGGAGCATGTTCATATCTATTTCACTGCAAAAGAGAATGACACTCAAATTTTTTTCTGAGAAAAATTATTTTAGATTTTTTTTTTCCCCACAACCATGAAAAATACAATTTTCAAGAAGTTTTGAGGGTACAAGGAGAAGAAAAGAGGAAAAATAACTACCTGGTAATAGAGTAGAATTCCACTGCAAGTATTATCAAGTATTTCCACTTCTTCATCAATAAAAGCACAATGGCTTAGTTCACAGTGTTATATTTTTTGGTGGTCCATTATTCCATCTTTTTGACAGCTACTTCCATTCACAATGTACAGAGTCATGTTAATATTCTCCAGTGTTGTAATGAACATTAAAGTATCAAGCATTTTCCTTTCTCTAACAAGAGATATTCTATTTCCAACAGCACTCAAAAGCTCTGAATGCCTTTCTTCCCATTCAAACTCCTTGATATTTTCTAGAAAATGGCTTGTTAAAGGCATATTTTTGTGTAATGACTTAGTATTTAAGTCAAAGTTGAAGTAAATTTTGGAGTAGGGAAAGAAAGCCTAGAGCGTACATCACACTGCCTTAGCACGGAATTGGATCAGCCCTTTGTGCCTCTGACATTTTAGGTATATACCCCCTACCACGGTACAAACAAAAACATTAATAATTATTTTTTCCCTGAAAAACTGGATGAGGTTGTGCAGTATAATCCACCTCAGTATCAGTTCGAATCTGCAGATTTTAAAGCACCACCAGATTACAGAAATCAGCGCTCTCATTTTCCTTAGGTCTCTCACAAGCTTCATTTCAGGACTTTCTGCTGTGTTCCATGCTCCTGATGCAAGGTATTCGCAGCATTAATTTTACTGCCACTGACAGAAATTCCTTGTATTAGATGCAGCTATGACCTAGTAAAACATCTTTCCTTAAATAAAGAAACCCAGACCTGTTAGTTGTGATAAATTAAACAAAAAGGTTTGAATACAAATCTACTCCCCACCCACTCTGTCCAGTTTTAGTCCTCAGGAAGAAGCTCACTGTGCTTTTTGAACTACGACAGTGTTTTCACCTGAGCCTTTACTCACTTCTTTGGGTCAGTTTTTAAGGTTAAGCAACAAAAGGACTTTTCATCTTTAGGAAAATTGGCAAATATATTTGGTTTGGGTTTGTTCTTTTTGTTTTCTCTCGTTGCTTATTCAGGATTATTGCCCTCCTGTGTGGTAGTGTCCAATGAAACAGGAGTGTATCTCACTGATGTTTTCTGAAAATGACAGTTTGTAATAAAGCACTAATTATTTTCCATAGGGATAGTAGAAGTTTACTTTAGCAAAAAGATTAATAAAGAATATTTCAGAAGAAAAAATTCTGTTAGGCAGCTCCAGAGCCAAATTTCCTCTTTCTGGAATAAAGTGACCCTGCTGTTACTGAAACATTCTGCCTTTTCCAGCCTATGGAGCTTTACAGAAGAAAGGGCTGAGGAAACTGCTGGCCCACAGGAGAAAATCAGTAATTTTACTGCATCACTTTCCCCACACAAGGAGCCGTTTCAAACACAGCATTTTTTGTTCATCAATACATTTAGAACACATTTTACCTGTCTTGTGTGAACCAGGGTTGTACATGGAGTCACAGCACTCAGAAAGAAGCACTTCACATCATTGTATTTTGTTATATATATTTGGACAGCTTATAAGCACTTGGGGGAAAACTACAAGAGGAAACCAAGAAAATCAACCTGGTGTTGGGCTGGTGGACAGGAGGACGGTTGGGCTGCTTAAATTGACCGAAAACTTGGAAAATGCAATGACTATTTCTGAACTGGCAGCAAGACACCCAGGAGGACATGTCAAGCAGCAAGCTTTTGATATAAAACTTCATCAAGAGAGAGGTTGGGATAGAGATGGAGCCGCCAGTGAATAAATAATTGGAATATATGTAATATAATGTATAACAGGAGCAAACAAAGGGTGCAGAGAAAGATGAAAGCGAAGGGAACCCAGGGGAAATCCCACAGACAGGAGATTCACCAGAGATGCTCACAGAACAGCCAGAGATTGGACACAATTAGAAAAAGGTGGATTCACAAAATATGAGGATATTGATGTTTGCTTATCCAAATTATGGTGGACAATGACAAAAATACCATGATTCTCTTGAGCTGAGCTGGAAATTACTTCTCCTGTTCTCCCAGCACCCTCCACCTTTCCTTAGCAAGGTGGGTAGAAACATCACGTGACATTTATGTTGTGATATAACAAACCAACCTAAACCTCATAAATCAAACACATTTCTTGAGGCCTCCTCAGAACAACTTTCAGTGGTGTCAAAACAACTACAGCCCATTTCCAAAGTGCCAGTACAAGCTCAGTAATTGAAAGCACCATTTAAACAACAATAATAAGGATATGAAACATGCACCCATACTTTATAATAACGTGATGCGCTCTATACCATTAACTTTTAATTAACTCCAATTTTGCCACAATTAAACTCAATTAGAGCAGAATGTCTGACACTGCAATTAGCTGTATATAAACACCCCAGTTGGTGTCACATTGAATTAATGTCTCCTGGTGGTGGCCTCTCTTTCCAAGGATAATGGATTTGCCACCATCAGACTGTTAATTGGACCCGGCACCTCGTGTGTTGTGTGCACCTCAGACATAACCCCAGATCTTTGCTTACTGTGCTTGTCACAGCTACACGCATTCCAAATGCAACCAGCCAAATTCTTTACTGCACTGTACATTCTGTAATCATTCCCATATAGAAAAGCTCTTAAAAATTGTGTGTCCTGGGTTGTTTCTTTTTTTGTTTGTTTTTGGTTTTGTTTAATCCCAAAAGTTAAATTCAGTTTTCCCTTCAGCTGCTTTTCAACAACAAAAATTATTAGTTAAAAATGCCATCACATTTGTAGAAAAAAAAAATCACATCTATTAGCCAGTACCTTGTTTAATGGAGTAAACCGTTGCTTTTTAGCAGAGTTCAGTTTGAACCATCTATTTTTTCTGTCATTTTACATGTCAGAAGTTCAATCGTGGCTCATGAACAACCCTGAAATGATTAAGGTTTGGTCTAAGCCGTTACAGTCTCCACGGGAAGCAGTAAGACAACACCTAGAATTAGTTTATTTTTGGATGCTGATGTAATTATGCAGCTCCAAAGACAGAAATTAAGACACCGCCACCCATCAGTTCACTGCCACCTCGCCACTGCTGAGCCACGTGTGTGACACCACTTTTCATTAGTCGTAGAGCAAATCAGCATTTACTGCTGCTAAGTGCAGTGCTGCCCTGCCTCAAGCAGCAAATCTGTGAGACTGAGGGTGACAAAACAAGCAAAGAAAGAAACCTGATCCCAGCACCTTTAGGAAAATGGTTATTTAAATCCTCTGGATTCCTTAACTGTTAGGAAAAAAGTTACAACCAAATCTGACCCAACGGACAGGTAAAATGCAAACACTGCAAACACTGGCTTCACAAGGGAAAATGAGCATTTAGCTCCCTGCATATTTAACCCTAAAATATCTGTAGGAAAAGAAAATTACACAAAGTCCTAGGAAAATACAGAAATTTGGGTGACAATCTAGCACATCTTTTAAGGAGCTAAATCTTCTTCCAAGAGATCCTAAATATCTAACACTGAAACCAATGGGCAGTGGAGTCACATAAATGCTGAGGTGGTTGTTTGTGGGTGTTTTTGAAAATTATACATTTTATCTCTAAATTCTATCAAATCTCTGCTTCCTTTCTTTCTGTCCTAACACCTCCATTTCATCCCCGTTCAGAATAAAGTAAAGAGCTTTGCAGAAGCTGGTAAATTCTCTACAGTGCTCACACACAGTAAGTTTTGAGCTCTGAAAAAGAAAACATTCTCATTAATAAGCAGCTTTAATAAGTCTAGTTTAAAATTATGCTTATAAACTTCATACAAGTGTCCTGGTGTTCTCTGTGAACAGATAAAAGAGAATTGACCCGGTGGAAATTACTTTCCATAATTACATGCTTCTCCAAAGTTTGGGGATTTAGAGCAGAATGCATAATTTGTTCAAATCACACCTTTTACAGTGACCATAAAATACTGTAATTTACGGTGCTGAATGGCAAAAATTAAACCCAAGCAGCTCCTAGCAGCACATTTGCTTCTCACTTAACCAAAATGATAATATCAGCAGGAGCAAAGGATCCTTCAGCTGAGCTGCAGTTCGAGTCACCGCTGATGCTGTGTGAGGAGCAGCAGCTATTAAATCACTGAAATTACTTCTGTGGGGATCAGATTGTGTTCTACATGGACAAGGGGTGAGGGGAGCAAAATACAGGAGTTTTGCAAGGTCTGCTGAGGTTTAAAAGTCCTGTTCTGTGGCCATTTCCAATAACACGGGACAATCTCACAGCCTCATCGAGAAGGTTGGATGATGGAGATAGAATAAGTTATGTAAATATGTTCAGAAAAAACCTTTTCCACCAAGAGGGAGGGAGGAAGGAAGGAAGGAAGGAAGGAAGGAAGGAAGGAAGGAAGGAAGGAAGGAAGGAAGGAATTTTTCCCTGTCACCAGGGAAGCTTCTGACTCAGACCCAAATGCAAAGGTTCGTGCCTGAAGTACATCCTGAGTCTGTTACAGCAAAATATATCAATAACCTGTAAATATTAACTGCAATTTTATATACAATGCCCATATTGCCATTTTAAGTACTTTGAGCTGAATCTATTGGGAAAAAAATCATTATATGCTACCGATGGTATTTGTAGGTAATTATATTCCCTGAATCACGTCTTCAGTATTTTCAAAAATCAATGGAATTTCCTGTTTAACTGAAAAACTGAAAAAAAAAAAAAAAAATCTGACATCCTTTTTGTTTAGTAATTGCTAATAATCTAAGATATTGATTTACAAACAGAAAAAAAAAAAAAAGGAAAATGTTATTGAAAACAGGTTTTATTCATAATACAAACCTGGTCAAAAGCCTGTAATCTTACTACTACACTTTGAGCAAATTACTTGAAGCCTAAGAGATACAACTTTGCCTTTAATTGTAATTTTAATTCAGAATTCAACTAATCAATTCACTAATCCCACTGACAAGAATTTAGGAGGCAACTTGCCTTCCGTGTATCAGCCTGGGCAGATGAGCCAGGAATTGACATGGGAAATTATTTATACTCTACATCTACAAGTTCAAAGCACATGGCAGAGGCAGTGAGCACAGCATTGATCAAAGCTCCCAGGGAAGAAATGAAATTAAATGCACATCCTCAAACACCTGCATTCCTTTAAAGCAAACCCCCTAATAAATACATTGCGCATATCCATTGCAAACAGAATGGATGGGAGCTGGAGATCCGCGTCGTTGGATGGCTCAGTACCTGGCAATTAATAGCAAATGTTAATTTTGCAATTTGGAACCTGGCAGAATGCGGGGCGTGTTCCAAATTGAGGCACTGTTGAGATGCTGAAGGCCACAAATGAGTTAGAGCCTCCCAGATGTGCAGGGCAACCTCTGTGTCCCGCCAAAGCTGGGGGACAAGGGAGTGACACAACTGGAATACCAGGTCCTCTAAAACCAAAACCCAACCTGGGGGACAAGGGAGTGACACAACTGGAATACCAGGTCCTCTAAAACCAAAACTCAAACTGGGGGACAAGGGAGTGACACAGCTGGAATACCAGGTTCTCTAAAACCAAAACCCAAACTGAGGGACAAGGGAGTGACACAACTGGAATACCAGGTCCTCTAAAACCAAAACCTAAACTGGGGGACAAGGGAGTGACACAACTGGAATACCAGGTCCTCTAAAACCAAAATCCAAACTGAGGGACAAGGGAGTGACACCTCCAGGGAACCAGGTCCTCTAAGGCCAGGACCCAACCTGGGGGACAAAGGAGTGACACCTCCAGAGAGCCAGGTCCTCTAAGGCCAGAACCACCCCAGGCTGTGCTTTCATTTGCTGGGTTTGTGCACAGCACACCCACGATTCCTGCAGGTCACTGTCACGGGACGTTCAGCACAGGTGTGAGCACCCCAAGATACCAATGTAGGAACACTTCAGGCCCAACAAGTACCAAAATCGCTGCTTTTTCTCCAAGCTTCTGTTGGGAGCTCTAGATTTTTGGCTGGACAAAGACTGCAACTTTTTCTGAGGGGAAAAGCTCCAGTTTCTGGGAATAAAGCCTTCACACCTGAGAACCCCTGAGGAAAATCAGGCCCTGCCTGAGGGAGAGAATATCACACTGATCACAGAGAAACTAGAAGTTCATGAAAACTGGGAAAGAGGGCAAGGCATTCTGTCACAGCAAATGTCCTCATTAGAGTAGAAAATATGAAACAGAATAAAGTTTCTCAGCATTTGGGCAATATATGGTAGTTGTAGAACAATTTCTTTGCCTCTTTTTTGTCCTCTCCACTATGTTTCCTCAGCAGCAAGGAAAAAAATGGGAATCTTTTACAGGTTGTTTTAGACAAGAAGAAAAATTGGTATTTTAAAACTGTCATGATTTTCCTCCCTCCTAGTAATTTCTAAATAGTAAATCATAATCCTGCTATTTTATATTATTACTCTATTAAATCTTCTGAATCTAACAGAAATGTAACTGTAGTACATTGCTTTATTTGTTCCCATCCACAAATAAAATCTGTACTCTGTATATGAATGCAGATCACCTGTGTTTTATGGATACATAATACACTTAAGAAATATATATAATAACAGAGCTTTAAATAGATAATAGGTATTTTCAATTCATTGCATTCAGATATCTGAATTGCCAGTGTGTAAAATAAATATTAAGAATAATGTCAAGAGCAGAGTTTGTGAAGATTTCTGAGAAGATGGACCGTCTCTGCTTTGCAAATTTAGACTGCAAATGCAGCTGCAGAGCAGGGTACAGCACATCACACTTGCTAGTGACAAAAATAGAAGAAATAATATGCATTTTTCCAGGCTTTCCATGCACAGAACTGTTTCACATGGAGGTTTTCTGGCTCCACACTACCTTCTCCAATATTTCCCCCACTTTCCTGCTCAGAAGCCTTCAGTCCCAACTGGACTGTTGGATGTTATTTTAGTGTTGTACTTTAGAAGAGTTTTAGAGAGCATTTCCCAGCCCCGGCAGACAAACTAGTTTGGACAAAATGTTTTGAAGATCACAAAAATCAGAGGGAAAAACTGTCCCTATGGGGGTAACCTCAAAGGGTCAGGATTCCAGGGGCTGTCCTGCAGCTCCCAGGGTCACACCTGCACAAGAGGCTTTGCAAACAGCTACTGGGAACTGTTCTACTCTCCACAGAAAAAGTGCAAAACCCCTCAAAACAAAAAGAACCATCAGATGAGTCTAAACATATGGTGTTTTACATGAACTCATATCAGCAAATTATCCCTTGGAAATTCATGAACTAAAGTCACGTCTCCTCTTAATGAGCTATAAGAAGAGGAAAAATAAACCAAGACACTCACATAAATGTAGCTTCATTTTAGGGAATTTGTCTAATTAAGAAATAATTAGTTATGACCTGAGTAAACCAGGATAAGTAGAGCAAGATTTTTATCATTTACATGCTGGTAAAATCACGCCAAAGTAAAATTTCCATAATATTAGAAGTCTCTTCATGCAATGTTCTCTAAATATTTATAACTTTAGTTCCTTCAACCTCTCTCTCTCATTTGCTCTTGTGCAGTGAAACAGATCTAAAGAAAGAAAAGTGTGAACACAGAAGCATCACCTGTTTCCATTAATGTTTCCATCAAAAACAACTAATAAAGGAAAAAAGGGGAATTCTCACTGCTCTGCTTGCAGCGTGCAGTGTTGCAAACTTACATTTTATGAGTTTCATCACAGTTAGTGGTTTTTCTGAGCTTCCACCTATCGAGTCCTGTCCTATTTTCATTTTAAAGAACAAAATATTTAGCCGCCAAGAAGAATTCCAGAGTTCAGATGTTGTGGATCAAACCCACCCTTTCCAGAAACCAGGTTAAAAGGATACACATAGGGTTTATGAAATCATACATTTGTGTTTGTGCAGTGACATATATTTGGGGCATATTTGGATGTATTTAGACAAAGAATAGCAAAAAAAACCCAGTCTGAACGCAGACATGTGCAGCACAGTGATGTGCAGACACATCTTCTTAAAATGGACAAGTGTGTAAGTTAATCTCTTACTGCTCGCTGGGTAAATGCATCAGTCAGAACTACATTAAGAAATCACTTTATTTCTTGCAAACACCTGTTCACCTGTGATGCCAGAGCAAAATGGGTTTCATTTCTGCTCCTGAAGAGTCTGTGAGCTCAGCTGCAGCTGCCGGGCCCAGTGGTGCCCCAAGGCACCGAGCTGCAGTGGTAACAGACAGCTGATAAATCCTGGAAGAGACACCCCACAAAGGGCTCTCATTTCATTTCACCAGACCGAAATAGAAAATGTGGCTATCACCCGGTCATCTGCCTCACCTGTGGGCTGGGATACAGAAGACTCCCTGCCATGGATTTATAAAATATAGCAGTCAAAATCTTTGAGGGTCACTTGGTCAGTTGGATCCTAGACTCCAAGCTTCTGTCCTCTTTTCTTTTTTTTTTTTTTTTTTTTTTTTTTTTTCCTGGCACACAGTAATTTCTCAATCATTTCAATAAAGGAGATCCCATGGTCCATAGTGTCATTTTTCCTCAAAATGTCTTAAGGACATGTTAAAAATATGTAACAATGAGCAGGGAGTGTTTGGTGTTAAAAATATGTAACAATGAGCAGGGAGTGTTTGGAGTCCTGTGAAAGTGCTGCATTACATAATGACTCCTACAGATTGGACTCCTAAGAAAACAGATACCAAAAGACTGGATTTTGATGATAACTGCACCTTCAACTGGGCAAATATATTTAAATGTTATCATGCGTAGCCTAATCCCCTCTAATGATGTCACAGTAAATCGCTGAGTCTGCAAACTGAATGCTTGAAGCATCCCTATTTCTTAATTTTATACAGACCCTTTTCACAAACTGTGCAAAAGTACACTAATTAAAATTTATCTCTGCATTAAAATTAAAAACCTGTTTAGTGCTTTTGCCCCAAACACCTGCAGATACAGCTTTAAAATTATGACCCATTATCCTACAATAATTTTACAGAGATCAAGAGTTAAGTTCACAGTTCTGAAGCCACAGAACTAATTATTATATCAGGTGTCCTATGTTCACATTTGAGCAGACCACAAAATCAGGGCTGACAGAATTAGGTATTAGAACTATTTGAATAAACTGAATGTTAAGAAATTTCCAGATAATCATACTGTCCTTCAATTAGTTGATAAGTTCATAAGTTGATGGAGGAGGTATATGGACATGGGAACAAAGTTCAGTTTTCCCCTGAAATTTTCTTAGCATCAGATATTTACAGCCTGGGCTATCTCACAAAAATCACAGAGATGCCTGAGTCTCCCATAGTAAGAAATGCAAAGTCAAAGGTTTCCAGAACACAGACTTCTAAAGGGATTTATTTATGGACACTGCTGATCAGAATGGATAAGGCAACGCAGCTTGGTTTTTCCAAGACAGTGGAAAGGTTCTACACAATAACCAAACAAATTCATGCTCAGATGATGGTTGTGTCCTCCCCTTGCAACATGATTTATAAAGAGCAGGAAGCAGGTCAGTGTCTGAACAAAGAAATGCAGAGTGTAGGAAAAGTGGAAGCAAATGACATAAAACATCAAGAAAGACAGGGGGAGTAAAATGTTGTGGAATGAAGCTAAAAGTGCAAGGGAAAAAGAGCGAGAAGGTGGAAAATGAAAAGAAGGTGGCAGGAAAGAATAAGACAGGTAATATGGCTTTCTTCAGATCCATGAAGAACAAGGGGTCAGAAAGGAGGCAGCAGCTCCTCTTGCTGCAGACAGGGAATTATTGACAAAAATATAATTAATTCATTGAGTCGGTTCTTCAAAAAATAAAAAGAAATGTATTACAGACCACAGCTGTCTTGTTTAGAAACAGAAGCTATAGCTAGTCATGGACCCACATTTCAGGACATAGACACAGAAACCAAGGTCTTTGCAGCAAGTAGAACATTAAGATTCTGGATTTTGAATAAATATCTAAACAAGACAGAATTCTTTCTGTGTTGTGAGGAACAAGAAATGCGGAGTTTTGAGCAGCCAAACTTCAAAAATGTCCGTGTTACGTTCTGAAGGTTACTGATGGATGACAAAAAGCTCATTATTAAATTAGCAAGTAAGGCCAGACCTTCAAGGTTTTGTCTTGAGCCGCAGGGCAGGTATTCTGTGTCAAAATTCCCACTGGCAACACTTCTGCACTCTCTAGCAAAGGATCAGGAAACTAAGGACTCGTGCAGTTTTCCAGAAAAGCAAACCAACACAACTTTACACCTAACAGGAGATGAAAAAAGCTCCTCCTTGCCATTCATAAAGACAATAATATTTTCTATTTAACCTGTGGTTGGTTGTGTGTCAGGCTGGTCCAAGAAAGGTTTATGAGCAGATAAAGATTTCCTACCCAACTAGTTTGACTCCCACCTACAAGAAAAAAAAAGAGATGTTCCCATCTTTCCCCTGAACTCCCAAGATTCCTTCCTTTCCTGCAGGAAAACACAAGTTCTGAGGAAAGGGAAAAGTGCCTTCCTGGGTATTGTTGTTACACCCAGGTTATTAAAATACAAACAGGGAAAATAAACAAATAGACCAATGATGCTAAACAGCAAAAAAGCATCATGATGACTTTTAAATGCTTAAAATGCAATTAATATATAATAACAAAAGTGGTTTCATAGCTAATTAGCATAATATGGCAAAAAAAATGTTATTAATCTCCTTGTGTTTTACTGAACACATCATTATTCTTTCCGGGAGTGTTTTATTAGAAAACAATTAAAAAAAAAAAACAACAAAACAACAGACCAAAAACCTACAAAACTAAACCACCATGCAAACAAATTTTATATCACTTGTTACTGTCTCAATAATCACATTTTCCCATAGTTCCTACTGCTCTGCATTCCCATTCTCCCTCTCCTCAATAAGAAAATACTCATTTTTCCTGGAGAGTGTTTTATTTTTAGGATGGAGATCAAGCTCTGTGCCTTGACAGTTGTAGGTTATAAACAAAGCTTCGCTCCTTTCTCCTTTTTACAAAATTTCTCTCTATTCCTGTTACAAATGACGCGCCAGTGCTGTTGACAGCAGGGAGGGCAAAGCCAAGGCAGCAGCCAGAGCTCAGAATAAAGTAAATGCCCTCCAACAAAACCAACTGTTGACTTTTGCAGGCTTTCCCCAGAAATAAAATGAGGATGTTGCTGCCTTCTGAAAGGAATCACAGTTCCCTGATGATTGCTCATAACATTAGGAGGTATTGATTTACATACAGTATTTATTGAACAGATTATTGCCAGTAAAAACGATCAAGATGTGGTAAATTAGAGAGCTCATATAGAATATTTTGTTCCCCCGAGACAAAACACATAACAATGATATGAATTTTAGCTTCGCTTCTTGTCAGATTTTCTCTTTTTCCAACCAATTATCTCTTTGTCCATAAACCAACTTTGGGAGAGAACTATTTCCAGTAGCTGGAAATCCCATTTCCAGCTACTGGAAAAGCAATTCTTTAAATCATAGTCTTAAGAATTGTGACTCCACTTAAAATTTATATGCTCAAATATTTGATTTATGCCCGCAGTTATGGTGATCACCTTGGCTTTGATCTTGCTCAGCAATCAATGCCAGAAAGTCTCCCTTGAATTGAGGAGTTTGCCCATATGGATCTCATTGAAAGATCCAGGACTTTGCTTCTGCTGGGTTTGTTTCTGCCTCCAGGTATTTTTGTTTTGAGCAGTGCTCTTAGAATTTACCTGGAGCCCCATGTGAGCACATTAATGAATATATATATGTATATTAATATGGTTTTATTAATAAATAGTTAATAAAACCATATTAATGTTATTAATATTATTAATATATATGCAAACTCAGTAATATAAAGGGAAAAAATATCTCCTGCAACACCTACATATAATATTCAACAAAAGCTACAGATCATTTTCCCTGTAAGAATTTTCAGCTGTATTTCAGTTGATCTGACTGCAGCTTGTGTATATAAATAATTCTCTATCTGATTAATAATTATATTTTATACTTCCACAAGAATGCTTAAGAACTCTCTATTTTAACAGTAAAATTTTCTTTCATTTCCCCTTTGTAAATAGTCAGTATTCCTCCCTGAAACTTTGAACTCTGCCATTACTCCATGATTTTTTGGTGTAACAGATGCAATTTGAAGTCACCAGTATTTGAACAGACTTACTCTGTATATTAATGATTCTTTAATTAAATCAAGCACATTTTACTGCAATTTACATCTCTACAGGACCAAACCTCTTGCCATGAAAGACTGAGTGCCTTCTTTATTTGGGATATTAGTAGGAGATGACTGGGGTCTGGCATTCCCCATCAACTGTTTTCAGCTCAAAACAGAGCAGATCAGTAACACTCCAGACAAATCTGCCAGTGCAGATAACCAGGATTAAAATACATTTTAGACCATTCTTGAAGTTGGAAGCAAACCCGTGATTTTATTTTGAGGGAGCAGCATGTTCCGGTGTGCTGTCCATAGATCTCCAGCCAGCATCAGCAGAGACTCAGCATCAGGGGATGATAAATCATTCTAAAAAGGATGTGGCTGCAGTAAAATGGATTTACACAGACGACAAATTCCTTCTCCTGCACACAATAAATTGCAGCCATTCACTTCCAGGGTTTTGCTACAGCAACACTTCCCTTATCTGCAAAAATGCATTAAAGCACGTACAAATCTTTCCCACAAAATGCTCCTCGGCACCTGACCAGGCTAGTTTTCCTCATCATTGTGAAGCATTTCCATTGTCTGCTCCTTATTAAACAGGGAAATTGAGCCCATTAGGGCTGTAGCCTCACCCTCACTGTTTGGCTCAGTCACACGTACCTAAAGTGAGGCAGTGCAGAGCAGAGAGCTGTCGATGGGTCTGAAATCTTTGCCCTCCTCTCAACCAACTTGCTAGCCAACAAATAGAAACAATTCTTCACAGAACTACACACTCCCAGTTTGCTTTTCTGTCCTGTTAACATAAGTTTTCTAAATATCTCAGTCTGTCACCGCCAGTTGCAAGGCATCCTTTTGCGGAAGTGTGATCTGCCATTACAAAAAAAGCTGAGGGCTGATTTCACACCTCTGCTTGTTAAGCATTTTTTTTTTTTTTTTTTTAAAACAAATAAAGCTCTTTACTTAAAAAATAATTAAAACTAACTCTTCATTAGCAGTTCAAATTGCCTAGGTAAATTTGGTCACAGCTCTAATTTGCACACACAGTTTTATCAAGCTGCTTCATTTCATGCTTGCAGAGGATCTCTTCTTGAGTATTTCTCTTCCACACACATTTGTTGCCTTTCAACGATGGCAATGTCCTTTCAAAGCTGGAATCCCAGCTGGAACACCCCAAAGCTTTGCCACTGATGCTTTAGGGGCTGCAGGACTGGATTTCACTGCTGCAGGGGTTCCATGGCAAATGGGCTTCTGCAACTGGAGGCTTTGTCCTGTACCCAAAGAATGCCTAACCCCAAATCTCATGCATCAACAGTAAAAAAATAATGGAATATTTTTGACAATTCTCCTGGACCCACCTAACTTGGAGTAAAGAACACAACAGAGTTCTCATAACTTAGAAACTTTTTGTTGTCTTGGCAAAAGCAATCAACCTCTGCAACTCCTCCTGCTTTTCCTTGCATTCTGCCTACAAATACATTATCCAGGTAAATATGAGGTTTTGAAAATGAGCCCAGGGGTTTTAAATAACAGATTGCCTCATAATCACCGGTTTTCAGACTTCTATTTTCACTGGCTCTCTATCTGACCCTTTGTTTCCCAATTCTTTGGGGTTTTATCAATGCTGAACACAAGTAGCCTTCCAGCTTCACTGGAATCCTTTTGCTCTGTTATCACATCTCTTTACAGAAGCACTTGACCTTTTTTTTTTTAATTTTTTTCAAGGAAAGAAGTGAAAAGTCACTAATATTTCTGGTCTGCTGGAATCAGAAAAGGCTATGGGTCTGAAGGAGACTCTAAACTGCATAAATTATGGGCAGAGTTTTGGACGGCATGCGCCTCCCTGATTTGGGCTAGAAAACCCTTCTTAAATCTCCCCACCAATCTCCATCACCTGTTTTTCCTCACCTGCACTTTCCAATAGCAAATAAATAAACTATTTGCCATTTGTCTGAAATTCCTCACTTAGTCTGATTTATTCAAATCTCGAGAGAAAACCGAGTATTCTCGAGAGCGTATTTGTACGATGCAACGCCTTTTGCTCCCGCTAAATCGGGGCTCTAGGCTACCTCTTATCTCAGCAGCCCAGCAGCAATTCCATAACGTGCCCAGAGCCTGCTTAAGCCCCCTCTTCAGAGCATCATTTAGCAGTTTTGTCAACGAGCTCCAGCCAGCCTAAAGTAAAACCATTCCGTGTACATCCACCGGCGTGCTCTGGCCTGCAGAATTCCTGTCAGGATGCTCTTTAACAAACATCTTGAGGGGGTAAAAGGAGTTTCTGCACAATTTTCTAACACAGTCTGTCTCTGCTGGGGTTTGATCGCCATCCCTGAATCCTCCTGCTCTTCCTCACAAGCAGCTTTCACTTCAAACTGAAGCTGAGTGGTATTCCTTGGATTTTAGTAACACAAAGAAGAAAGTTTCATAGGAAATAAACTCATAAACCGAGTGCATTAATAAGTTTATTTCAGAGAGTGAGGGTGGTGTCATTAATACGAGCTGCCTTATATTCCTCTTGCCAGTTTGAGTTCCTCTGCTAAAAACCAAATTTTAAACTCATCTGAAAAAACAACTTCCACACAAACGGGCTCCTGAAAAGACTGGCAGGCCCTGACCCTCAGGCAGATGTTTTCACTCTATTTTAAAATATTTTCTAACTTTTACGAAAAATAAAATATTTGAAAACAAACAGTAGAAAGAAGGGATTAACACAAACAATGAACAAAGCTCTCTGGGTAGAGCTTTTTTACTCTCTGATTTGGTCTTGTTCTCTTGGTATGATTCCAGAGAAGAACTCACACAAGTTTTTCAGTATTCCTCCAGGAGAAAGAGGGCAGCAAAACCCAGACTTTCAAATGTTCCGTGAAAAAAAAAAAAAAAACCAAAAAAAACACAACAATCCACCAGATTAAATATTCTTAGCTAATTTAAAATATTCTGAGGTGGTAAAACCTGCAAAGTTCTATGAAATACTGTGATCACCGAAGCTTTGTTTTGTGCGCTATTGACATTTTTTTTAATTCTTACCCCTTGAACACGTACGCATTAAGCGCAGTGAATAAATCAGTGTTCAGGCAGAGCATCCCCGGATGGAGCTGAAGAACTCAAACAGATTTTAACTCTTTTCATCCTTCCCCCATCCCTGATTACACACTTGATGTTCTGATGGTTTGCAAAGAACTTGTGTTTTCCCAATGATCTCTTTCAAAATATTTTGCTTTGAATTTTTCCTTACAAAACCACAATGCTGGGCAGGGGGAGGCTCAAACAAAACCAGAAAACACTTTTTTGAGAGAAATTCAAGGATATTTCAGGTTATTCACCTATTAGTGTACCAAGGAGATCAGGGAGAAAATCCTGTTTCCTTCCTGACACCAAAACACATCTTTATTGGAAAATAATGGGCTGGATTTTGAGATAGAGTAATCAATTTGAGGACTCTCCTTCAGAACATTCCAACCCCATTTTTTGCTGCAGGATGGGGGTCAGCTGCTGAGCAGAGTGCTGATAACAGCTCAGGAGGCCCCACAGCCTCCCAGGCTGTGCATTCACATTGCTCTGGATCACCTGCTGCGTGACTTTTCTTGTGCATAACTTACATGGCTTCCAAAAGCTTCCTCTAGGGAAACAGGTTTGTCTTAATTTAAGCATATCTTTTGCCAGATCAGATACGAGGGTCGTTTGTGGTTTGCTGCATGAAGTTGAAAATCTACTATGATTTTCCAGGACAAAAAATATTCAAGGTTTATAGTCAACGCGTTAAGGTGGAAAGCCACTGATAAAATAAGAAACAGCTGGCAAATGAAGACAAGGAACAGCGTTAAAAAGAGAAACTGCAATGTTTTTCTTGCAAGAAGGACGTCAGCAACTCCCATAAATCCTGTGCGAGTGCTTAACATACATCTCACTGCAGACCCAGCTACGAAGGAGATGTTCAAGTGTTGAAAACCAGCATATGGCAAATTTTAGCAGGGCTGTTTGAGCAGTAGGACCCATCACCAAACTGGGAAACTCTCCCAGAGGAGGGAGGAAACAGCACTGGAGGTACAAGTGTTGGTTATTACCCTGCAGGATATGAAACTGAAGGGTCAGGGATGGCATCCAGGACTGTCCTCAGAGCCCATGTCCCACAGGGACAGAGCACCATGTGCTCCCTCTGCCAGAGGCTGGGAGATAATCCCTGTGGTGGAATACAAAAAGCAACATTCACCGACCACTGAGCACTTGGAATTCTGCTGCTCCTCTGGATCAGTGTGGCCAGGGACAAGTTATGTGAGCACACATGCCCAGAGCTGGATTGAAAACGTGAACTGACAGGTGCTCTTATTTATTTTATGCATTTTGGGACAAGGTGGGGCAGTTGTTTTGCAGGTTTCAGAGATCATTTGTAGGGTATTCAATGGAGAGATACATTTTTATTGACAAGGAAAAGAATCTCTAGTAAGACCTTTGTAGGCGATGTACATACATTTCGTATGTAACTTTTTCATATCATCAGAATCTTATCTCTATTAAAGACACCCATTACTAAAAATGGAATTCAATAGTACTTTTCATTGCCCATTTGACAATAAAAATGTATAATTCTGTAGTACCATATTGCCAACTTCCCCAAAAGATCATCCTTTGTCCAAACAAAATTCTGCATTCAGAAATCAAACGCATACACAATGTTCAGACAGCATTTCCACTCAAGATAAATGACAGAAATCCCATGCAGAAAGCAGACAAGATTCAACTGCGTGAAAAACAAACACATTTACCATTTCCAACGGTTCTCCTTGCAATTTCATAGGACAGTGGCTGCAATTGAATCTTCAATTTAACTGCAGATCTTTCAGGAGCAAATACACATTCAGAAAATGCACGCTATCAAGACGGAGGAAGAGATGTTATGGCTCTGAGCACTCACCTCGTAATTGGCAATTGCTTCTCGATCAAGAGTTCGGGTCACAGAGACGTCCCCGTTCATCTCATTGATTCTAAAAATTCCTTTTGGGTCTTGATCCACTCCTTTTCCAGAGAGCCGAAACTTTACTCCCTCTGTCCCTTCACTTCTGATGACCTGCATGGCAGGAAACAAGTGATGGGGCACATTGTAAAACCTTTTAAGACTCATCCTAAAACCATGTAAGTCATTTCAGTCTTTTAACAAATGCTGAGCTATGCTCCCTGCCAATAAAATGTAACTATAAAATATGATTTCAATCATTCACAAGACACTGTGCAATTTTTGTGTTAAACCCTGGAAAAGCTACTCATGTTCTTGGCCAGTTCCTGTCTTAACTTTAGTCTCTTCAATTTTACTACTTAAAGTTTCTGTTATTCCATCACTGAATTCACTCCATGTCTAAAATTTGACATTTCATTTAATGCTATTTCTTCTTTTTAGTTAAACTGATAGAACAGCTACAAACTTACAAAAAAAAAAAAAAAAAAAGAATATTCAATTGATTTCCAAGAGGCACTCTTATTTCACAACAGCCCTTACCATACCAGAGAGCCATCACATAACATTTTATTAGTCATTGTGAAGTCATTACGCACTACTTTCAGGTTGGCTTTTTTTCCCCCAATTCTCTTTCAAACTCTTCCTTTCCCAGGATTTCAAATCAGGGGAAAAATCTCTACATGGAAATATCAGAATATCCTGCCCAGAATACTCCTGAGTCACACAGCTGGAATTAACCCACTTCCCAAATATCTATTTATGTATATACACGCACCCATGAGTGTATGGCAATCCCTGGTTACTATCACCTTATTTTCCCATGAGAACAAAATCCCCAAAATTCCGATTTCATGGCAGCCTCCCATCAGCGACAGTAACATTTACCAACCTGCAGAGCCACACAATGTCAGTTATAAGCGATACGCTTTGCAAATTTGCATTTGCACACCAGAATCCGAGGGATTATAAATTAATCTTGCCCTTTAAGGCTGGCAATCTTGCTAAGCCATTTCTTCCCTCTGCTGTTTGGTGTTCTTTTGTTTCTAGCAATTTCATATCGCTGATTTCCGCAGAAACATTAAGTCAAAAATTTATATTCTGGTCTGAATTACAGCTCAGGAAGAGGAAGGGAGAAAGTGGTCTTAGAAATCTGGACCTTCTCCAATTTTGAGATAATAAATATGCAGGGTGTTTAATAATGTCCCTGAGGAAATAAATGTTTGCTGCCCTATTGCTGTGGGTTGAGAAATGCTGGTTTGCAGATTACTGGGCAGTGAGATTTTGACTTAACTCCATAATCAGTATTCCTTTATTTTAATTGAGAAAAAATTGCCACGAGTTATGAAATAGGAAATCAGCATTTTCAGAGATAAAGTTTTGCTTTCCAAACCCTTTGGGGAAGGGAGACATTTCAAAGTACAAACCTGTTTCACCTCTGTTTGTCTCCCTCCTTCCAACACCCAGAAGCACTAATGGTTGAAGTTTCTCTCCTGTGTATTTTTGAGTAACAAAGTACATGCCAAAACACAGGGGCAGACAATGCTGCAGAGCCACTTTCTGGTTTGGCGATGAAACTCGATTTTAATGGCTCCTACTGAAAAGTTACCTGCTGTTCAGGTCATTTTTTGACCAATTTCTGGTATTTTTACATCAAGCCTAAAAATACAAGTTTTTCTTAACATAAAGCTATGCTTGAGATATTGCAATGTCATGGCCATTTCTCACTTTTGCAGGGAAAAGATGAATTGATCCTTTTCTGCCCTGAGGTCTGAGACTTAATATGAGGCAAGTGCACCTTCCCATATAAGAACAGTGGTTTGAAAGGCCTGAAATCGGCCCCAGGCCAGCACAAAAGTCTAACTCAGAGCTGTTTATACTACAGCCATTTTCACCAGAACCACCAAGCATTACCTAACTCTTTATGATGAATTTAAGAGACAGCATAAACACAACGCCCCAGTTGTAACAGTCCACAATAAGAATGAAAAAGTAATACTGGGATTTGAAAGGGATTCTGGGGGGGAAAAAAAAAAAAAAAAAAAAATCCAGATATTCATATGGAAATTTTTCTCCACACCAGATAGAAAAAGCAAGAACGTAATACTAATACTAATGCTAATACTAATAAATACTAATACTATTAGTAGTAGTGGCGTTAGTAGTAGTGATAGTGGTCCCTGCTAACCCAACCCCTGGGAAAATTTCTTCTCAATGTCAAATCTGGAGAAGATCTTCACCTTGACCTCGATGGTGAGACATCCCAATGCGGTGCCTAAAAGGTCTGTGCTCCTAGGAGCTGACACATCCCGTATCCCATCCCCACTCCAGCTTCTCCAAACCCTTCATCACCATCTAACGTGTGGGGGGACCAGAGTTACCAGAGCTTTTCTAAGTGTCTGGATGAGCTCACTCAGCCTTCTGAAGACTTCAGGGAGCCGTCACATCCACGGTGCAGCCCTTTGCAGACCTTTTCCTTTCATCAATCCGGCTGCCCACGCCTCCGGGTCCTGCACAGCACCTTCATCCTGATATCGTGACACACAGCCCAGCTCTGGGCTGCTCGGGGCACCGAGGCAGCGCTTGCACAGGAGCTGGGGGCAGCTCACAAAAAGTGATTTTCGGGAGGTTCGTTAAAAAAACCGCTTAATTAGCCACAAGAGGGAGCCGCGGACTCCCAGGAATGTCACGGAGAACATTACCATCTCCTAATTAAGACGCTTATATAATGGCTGCATAGTTCGAAGAAAGTGCGTTTCCCAGTTCACACGGAGCTCAGTAGAATGAAAAGTTTAATAAAAATCGGGCTTAATTTGCCATATGGTTTGGTGCTCCAGCAAGAGGCGAGGAAGAAAACAGGAGGATTGTCTGACATCTCCTCTGGCAAGGCTGAGATTCGGAGCGCTGGCATAAACACAGCATTGCTCACAGGAAGATTTCCTAGCTCTCAACGCATTTGCAGAACAATGTTTTCCCAATATCCTGGTGGAGATAAAACAAGGCCAGACTATTTCTACGGCAACGTTTACTTTGGGACTTTGCTTTTACTTTTCTAAAACACATAAATGAAATCCCACAGCCACCGCTACCTCAAGCCCAGGCAAAAACAGATATTTCCATAATTTTTTTCACTGCTTCAGGAACTTCGGTGCAGGTTCTAATACTGAAAATGTCTGCAGCGTGTGGCAGTGGCTACGTGTTGCACATAAAGGCTCTGTATTCTTAGGAAATGGTTGTTAAGGCAGCTCAGGACCCCACCACCCACCCACTGAGAATACAGATGAGACAGGGATATTTTATCCAGCATCTCAATTTCTACCTATTTCATTCTCCCTTGCTCTGATCTCACAGGTCAGAGGGGACTTTCTGTGGGCAGACGGCTCAGAATAGACACCAGCTGAGCAGCCCACAACCACATGGACTGTGGGAGGCTGTTCCCTCACCCAGGACACAAGGACAGCACAGGGTGGACCCTCAGACATCGCTCACTTTCCCATCTCGAGGGTACTCCAGAGAATAATTGCCAATTGAAGCGATCCCATCCCACAGGCACAGCACCCACGAGAGCCCAGCAAAAGGCTCTGTGATCCTGCTCAGCTGAGAGACATTTCTGAGCAAAGAGAGCATCACGCTTTCTGCTGAACCATGCCCAAACCGTATTTCCCCAGCGCTGTTTCTCCGCTGACATGGCGTATCCCTCGCAGCCAAACTCATTTCAGCAATGGGATCCCCCTGTTGTTACGGGTTTATCGCAAAAATAAATCAGAGTGTTCTCAGGAGAAGGAGAGAAATAGAAGTACAAAAACCCCACACTGCCCCGAGAGAGACAATTCGCAGTTCTGCAGTGCCAGCAAATCTGTCCTAAACAGCACCATCCTCAGTTACCAGTTTTATTCCTTAAGAAGTGTTTGCCTCAACCCCTCCCATAATTTCTGAGTTCTTGATGCCAGGTGAATTATAGATGCATCACAATAGTTTCAATTTTTAATTAGAAAACTAATCCCACTCCCAGACAGAGATATTTGGTTCATGCCCCAGTTCTTTTCATTCCAGAGCATTACAGTGTCCCCCTTGTGTTTTCAGGTTTTTATTTTAATTTCATTTTTTTGTAAGTTTGTTTGGTTCTGGTGTTTCCTCTAGCCTCTTAGGAAGCAAATTTATTCACGGAATATTTAAAGGTGAAGTATTTTTTTTTTTCCCCCTCAAATCACTGTGCTCCACAAAACAGTGGCTTAGGCCCATTGTTTAGATATTGTATAAATTATCAGACACTTCCTGTCCTGCCATACTGAAAATTACTCTTTACAGTCAGAGGCTCCATCTGCTCCCCCTGACTCAAAGACTCTTTCAACCAAAACAAATGCAAAATATTCCCATCATTATTCAAAAGCGTTAACCAACAGAAACTCCTTCATTACTGTAAGCTAAACATCCAAAACCCGTGCCTAGAAAGGAATTTATATAGTTTGCTGAGTTTAATAATTTATCATGTAAAAATTAATACCTCTAGCTTATTTAATGAGCGTCAGGTAAAGTGGGCGAGCGTGAGAGCCAGACTGTGCTCTTTGATGAAGGCAGATATTGGCCAAACCTGACCTTGGCTTTCCCTCTGATTGGAACTTTCACCAGAATCACTCCACGTGCAGATGACAGGCAAGGAAACCCAGGGGATTCATTCTCATGACGGTAACAGGAATTATAAAGCCTCCCTAAGTGACTGTGTCCTTTATTGGTGATCATCAGGGATAAACCCAGCACAGGATATTTCCCAGGCACCACTTTTTTCTTGTTCACATAATGGGCTATTAGCTTAATCTATTATCCATCAAAGCACATCTGGGCAGATGTCCTCTCAGGATGTTACCCAAAGCATCCAAAACAAGTTACTGGAGACAAGAATGAACAATACTTGTGAAGTTCAAGTAAACAGAAAAACAAAATTTCAGCGATTACAGATGTTTATGGAAATCACCGAGACAGGCGATATCACAGTCCTAAACTTCAAACCACTTCCAGACCATTTTCCATCTCCAGTCTATGGAAGAGGCAAGGTTTTCACAGCTGCAAAGCTGAAACCAGGCCAAAAAAACATCCCCAAAGTCCTGATATCAGTGCTTGCAACTGGAGGGGCCCTCTAGAAACCACAGGGACAGGCTGGAAAAGGAAATGTCACCAGGAATGGGACTGCACAACGCACACCCAACAGCCAAGGCAAAGGAACACAAAGTTGAGGTGAAGAGTTTGGGTTCTGGGGGAAGCAGAGCTGGGAGAAACTACATTTAATACCGCAGACATTCTTCCTGTGCCATCAGCTCCTAACATTTTGCTTTGACAGTCTAAATAACAATGTATATCTACAGATCTCCCAGAAAAAAAGAGATGCACATAGACAACAGACTGGATTTAACCCAGAAAAGAAAGCTGGGTTAAGTAATAATTCAGTTATTTTAAACTTTGAGGACCTATTTTCTATTTCAGATCCTGGGTGAAACGCATTACTATAAAAGTTCTGAATTTTGCACTTTAAGATACAGATTTGGCTGAATTATTGCACAATGCTTCTCAATCAAAGAGATTACTTACAACTTTAAATACAAGGTAATCAATCCTTTAACAAAGTTTGGTTCTGTGTTTACTTCTGTGGATTATTTGTTATTTATTCCTGTGTATTCATATACATTTAAACCTCATTGGCACTGGGCAAAACTCTTATTTTGAGTAGCAATTATTTCTTAGTCACATTCTTTTGCACTTGTTCTCTTAAGACTTTTATGAACTACAGGAAAAAAAAAAAAAAAGAACAAGTATTATTACAATAGTGCATCTGCAAACTGAAGTGTTTTAATATCTGAATAAAATTTCTGAAATATTCAGTACTGGGTATACTAATACCCTGAAAATGAAAACTTTTACACCAGCTCTCAGAAAAGGAACACGGGAATTAAAAAAATCAGGCATTGAAGTTAAATCAATTATGAAAATGAAAAAACATACACTAACATTCTCAAGAGGGTCCTTTTCAGCATCTGAACTCTGAGCTTTTTCATGCAAAACATTTCAGAAAGTGTCAGATTTAGGAACAAGGTGGGGAGAATTAAAGCACATGGGTTTAGCATATTTTGATGCATTTTTGCAAGACTGATTAGGGGCTGCAAATGGTACCAATGTTCCTCGCCTCAGGGCATTCAGACAAAACTGTGAATGCTCTGATCAAGCACCACATTGAGAACTTCATGTACATAGGAAGGAAATAGAACTTGCACTGCTCAAAAGGAGGGGGAAACATTGATGGGTTTTTTTGGACCAGGGCTCTACTTCCTACAAAACACACGGTACCAACTCTTCTTTTGTTACATCAGTACAAATGCAAGGTTTTACTAAGTAGAAACAACCTCAAATCTCAAATTTGACATGTTCCATAAATCCCATAGGCAAATATTTCAACAAAATATTGCAGTGTATGAAAACGACACAATATATTAAAAACCAGTGAAGTTGTTTCACCACCAGAGCTCTATTTTCCAGATTTTTTTAGAATAATCAAAACAAATAGGATATTTGATATTTAACCAAAAAATATCTTCTCAACATAATGGCTTTTTATCATAATTAAGCATAAATGTTTACAAAATTCAAATCAACATTGTAGTGGGATCCACAGGCGTGGAAGTGAAGCAGAATGAATTCATGCATGTGGGAGCCCTGGGCACTGGTGGAGCTGGTGGAGCCCTTCAGCCCCAGGTTCATTATTGTAGTTGCACACAGATGCAGGAATTCTCCCTGAAGAACCCTTTCTAGCAGTTGCAGGGATTTAAATTTGAGAATTTAACCAATATAAATAGCTAACAGTGAGCATTTGCTCAGAGATCGAAGCAAAGTAATTCAATAAACACATCAAGATGTGCATTAGCTTTTGTAGCAGGTAATTCCTCAGCCTCCTTTTACTCCTAATTTATAAAGAGCAAGAAGATTCATTACAAATAATTTTGCCTTTCCCTGTTCCTAGCAGTCTATTTCACAAATATATCTGCAGACTCAGGATTCCGTACACAACATCTCTCTAGTGAGAGCACAGAATTCACAAACACAGGGTTTTGTGATCCCACAGGGAAAGGACTTCCAAGTGTTCCTTGTCACAGGGGCCCTGGCTGCTTCACTATCTGGGCTGGCCTTTCAGGAGACATTTAAGCACCATATTTTATTTGCTACTGAAGTGACTTCCAAACCCTGTCACTCGGAGGAATTGGAGCACCACTCTCTGCTGAGTGACAGCCAGACGGAGTAGCTCCAAAGCTGTGGTCTGAGAGGAAAAAACCTGACTGTGATTGACAATATTAAAAGAAGAACTCGAAAGATCCCCTTAAAAACAAACAAACCGAGGGATAATGTGGATTTATAGAGGAGCTTTACTGAAAGCTTTTCACAGAACTAAAAAGGCAGAAATTAAGAGGCAACGTTGCCACATTTGATGATTTGGAATTGCAGCAATTCAGGACTTAGTGCAGAAAACACAATGTGTAATCACCACGAATGTAGCTAAATCTGGAAAAAATGGGAGAAAGGAGGAGAACAGACCCTACTTACAGCACCTCTTCCCAGGTGTTTATTTCACGGGTGCTATTTATTCTGAATAAGATCAAAGTCTTAATTTATTACTGAGGGGCTCTTGTGCAGCATCCAGACAAGCACAAGGTGCTGGGAGCTCCAGGGCAGCGTTTGAGCTGGAATATTCTGCTGATGAGATCTGGAGAGCTCTGCCCTGGGCAGGCTGGGGAACACAAAAACCTGGCTGCTTCCTCTCCCTGCAGCCACATTTGCTGCCCCTGGGACTCAGTTACAAATGTTATCTTTAGATCCACGCACACAGCGAGGAAGGGAACCGAGATCTGGATTAAGCGGGACCCTCCAGCTGGGCAGAGTAATTGGAATTGCAGAATAAGACACTGAAGTTGCAGAGTCGACCTGAGGAACTGAAAAGGAGTAGTAAAGTGAGAAAATGGGGCTGATGAGAGTGATTCACCTAAAATGCTCTCGAAAATTAAGACTCAGTTGAAGCTGAAGAAATTTCTTCGAAGATTTTTACTAATTTTATTTTTGCTTTAGCTAGCAACCTGATGAGTCTTGAATGGGAAAATATTTTGCAATTAAAATGAACTTAGAGGAATAAGTACCCTATCAAAAGTACTTAATTTTTATAATTGAAGATATTAAAAAAGAAATATCATGATGAAGGGTATATTTTTCTAAATTTGGTTCAATTACATGAAGTCTGTCTAATACTTCTGGATACTTTAAGAACCTGCTTAGCACCCAATTCCCACTTGTAGCAAACAACCCACAGATCTAATTATAGATTTTCCTCAGTCACTTGTTCCCTAGGAAACAAATCCACGGCTCATGTCTTGTTCATGGAAGGTCATAGGAGGAAGATAAATATTTTTCTGTGGATAGAAACTTATCTAGAGGTCACAGGTCTGCATCTCAGCAGATGCTGGTGCTTCTGCCAAGGGCGGATGGCAGCCGAGTTCGACAGTTATCTGGGATATTTAAAACTTTTAAACATTTCAGTATGATGAAGCACTGAATAATTCTGTTAGTAACTCTGTGCTTTTAAAAAAAAATTACTTAAGATTTCAATTTTGGTTCTCTACACTCGTTTGAATTTTTACCAGTGGATCCACCTCACTTTTCATCTAAGGCTACCAGAGGTCAGTTCAAAACAGCTGAGAGTAGTCACAACTCCTTAAAAATTACAGGCAGAAACATAACTTAAAGTTATGAATACTATTTGTGTTTTCTTCATACTGGGCCTTAGATTATCAATGTCATCACAAATCTAATAAAAAATTTTACCTACACGCTTGAAAAACCTTTTGTTAGCAATTCCATATGTGACTGTTTGATGATGCAACATGGACTACATGGCAGAAAACTCTGATAACGTTACTCAAAAGAAAGTTTTAACTACACCTTGATAAATTTGACTGCTTGTAATTTGAAACAAGAACAGTCTATAGTTACTAAATGTTAGCATTAGTATTTTTTAATCTATAAGCAGATAATTTTAATAATAATTTATTAATCTACTATATATTCTTACTAATATTAGTATTAGTATTAGTAAGAATCCTAATCTTGCTAATGCTGAAAAGAGATTTAAAATACAACAAATGAAATATCTACCAGAGTGACTTCTGCTTGGTTTTAGTAAAGCCAAGTACTCACTTCATAAATTGGAAACATTACTTGAGCAGTCAGAAGAAGATGAAGGGTGGATCTTTGATCCTGATGTTTTCACTGCAGGTTTTGCCATTTATTCTATGGCAGCCTTATTTCAAAATGGTAATTTGAATTTGAGTGGACTGTGGCCCAAGACACAACACGCTAAACGTGCAGTAACTCGAGGGGTTTGGAGAGACCCAAAACACAAAATAACTGTTCCTTCCCAGGCACTCGACAAAAATTCATGAGGGCTTTGGAGTGAACTTTTAAAATACATTTCTAAAAATCCAGAAATGGATCAAGTGCAGTCACAGAGTACTGGTAGGTACCGTGAGATCGGGCTGGTTCTTGTCACTGCTGCACATCAAGGATTTATCTATCCACTGTAAACAGGTCTGCCCCTGCGTGGGGCCTTTATGAGGGCTCTCTCCAATAAAATTGGAGACAATAAGAAACTATTCCTGTTTACTCACATCAAGTTAACACCACATACTTAATTCTGGATTTGCAAAACTATTTAATTCAATTTTACAACAACACCAATTACCCAACCTGAATTTATGCAGAAAATAACTGCTCTAGGTTAGTGTGATAATTCATGTAAATTTCATTGTTTCCTTCCTCAAAAAACTGGAAGCTGAGCCATAAAATTTAAATGCAGAGAGCATCTACATTTTCTGACTCAGCAAGTCAAAAGTTGTCGCTGTTCCAAGTGAGGGTGGCTTTGTTTTAGTCTCGTCTCCTGTTGACACAGATATTTGTATCCACATTTCTGCATAAACATTTGCATTTGTGTGCAAAGTTTGGCATCTATACCTGGAGAAACTGTGGAAAAAGGGCAAATTTGGAACGGGAAATACTTTAACTACCCTTTCCCCATAGTGAGAGCTCCCACAATGACAGTCCTTAGCAAGCATTATCTTGAGTAAACCAGTTGCCACCGATTTTCTCTGCTGGCAAACAAATGTCAACCTGATTTAATCTAACTACTCAGTTAGAATAAAAAACTTCACATAAAGCCAAAAATCTCCTACAGAAATAATCTGAAACATTGAGGGGATTACAAGGCTATTGGAAAGAACTGCACAGCTGCTCGCTTTGAGCTCAAACAGATTATTTTAAGAGTATAAGTAAGATTTACTGGTATCTCTGAGAATAAATAACAAATAATCCACAGAATGTTGAGTGATCAATTGCATTGTAGTTAAAGTTTGAAGTAATCTCTTTTAAGAAGCCTGATTTCAGAATTCAGCCAAACCAGCGTCTCGTTGACCGTCGTAAGAAAAAAATGCCTTCAAGCCAGGCAACGTGAAAATATTCTTCAAAATATTTTCCCAGTTTTCAAAGTACATTGATAAATAAAGATCTTTGACTCAACTTTCACTGGGCAACAAATAAAACTACAATGTAATAACGTGGACCAATGATTCTCAACATTGACCACTTTTGTGAAAGATTCCAACATAAAAAATTAAAGACAGAAATGTAAACTTAGTTAAAGCTTCAGTAAATAGGTTCTGAAAAGATTACACATGACAACCTTTGGATGTTTTAACCAATAATTATTAAATATGGGCTTAAAATAGAAATGGTCTTTTAGAAT
The DNA here is from genome assembly GCF_015227805.2 of Hirundo rustica. Classification (NCBI taxonomy): domain Eukaryota; kingdom Metazoa; phylum Chordata; class Aves; order Passeriformes; family Hirundinidae; genus Hirundo; species Hirundo rustica. Next base: position 3,931,705 of record NC_053460.1, read on the forward strand.
ATGAAATATTTCCAAGGTCTAAGATGACCTTTACTGGACGCTCTAGACTGAAATGATTAACATAACAATCTGTACTGCATTCTTTTTAGAAAATTACTTTCTAAACTGCCTAAAATGTGGTACTGCTATCATACACATCACCAGAAAAACAAACAAACAAGCAAATAAATAAATAAACAAATGAAATTTTAAAATGCAGCTTTTAAATAATCCACCTTGGTCATGTATCTCTGTTTTTATCCCATATGAAGCTGTGTTTTTCAATGTTCTGTGAAACCCAATCCATCAATGTCTAACTTACGACTTTTCATAAACAATATACCTTAAAAAACAATATTTCATGACATCTAAGACTGCAGGAATAAATATTCCTTGTTGCAATCTATGAGTGTAACAAGAGTATCATTTGGCTTCCATCACCAACTATTAACAATTCAAATATTAATATTCAAGAACCCATATAATACACAAAGAACATAAATTCTGTTCTTGAATTAACTAAATAAAATTTACTTTTTAAGGGAAGGAACCAGAGGGTAAATACACGCAAGGTTCTATAATAAAAGGTTTCATTTTGTCCAATGGTGACCTGAGGCCAAGAAAAAAATGTAGGCAATAAAAAGAAAGGATTTTTTTTTTTTTAACATTGCATTTCATAAACTTACATGTTTGTATCAGCCTCTAAATTTATCATTTATCATTACTTAAATCTTAATCACAGTTATTATACAATTAAATAAAAAAAATCCTGAGCTTTTTAATCTACCTGTGGCTAAATATAAGATATTTTTCCACTACTTCTAGCAGCTTTTTCTCTTCTAACTCTTAACAAAATTAGATGCTTTCCAGTTGCATACAATTGCTTTGCCATAACACTGTTCAAAGTCAAAAAATACTATTTAAAGCTAATAGTAAGATTTTGTGAAAGTTGGAGCTGTTAAATTACTAAAGTGTTACATACATAGGATTGGTGGATAATGGCTATGGCATTCTTTATCTTGCAGAATGTAAATGTAGCTAATAGTGTGGAAAAAAATCATTTTAATACTTCAGCTGAGATTGAAGAAAATAAAGGAGAGAAAGACATTCAAGAAGTAAAATTCACACTGAATAAACCAGAGCACAAAATAAAGAGGGGGTTATTTTTATAAAGTATTCCAAATGTTAGAAAGAAATTCCCTCTTTTGTAACAATGAGATTTTGATTTAAATGAGCTGAGGAGTCGAGGAGGTTCTGTTCCATCTACCAGAACAAGCTTAAGCAATTTTAACCTGACTGAAAAAAGAACAGTTTAATGCTGTTTAATGGGAATGAATTTGACACAATCTAGTCCTGCTGTTCTGAAGGACATATTGGATTCCAAGAGAAAAAGACCCTTTGATCTGTGCTCTGGAACAGGGTCAGGGAGGTGGATTCACTCCAGGAGTGATCCTGATGCCACAGCACCCTTGGAATGGTGTCTCCTTGGTGCTTCCCTTAATTCAGTGTTCTCAGGCCTTTATCCCGTGGTGCTTAACAAACATCTCATCTATCCTATAATGATAGAATTAAAACAGGAGTCCAACAGAAACACAGGTCTCCAGTGCCATTTTAACTGGAAAAATGTAAATATCCAGGTAGTGTTTTGACGTTTCTCTAGTTTAACCAATGGGATTAGAGACGTGTCGTTCCTATTCACCAACTGTGTTAAGCCTGTACCGGTACACCTTATAAAAAGTAGTAAGAATTAAACAATAAAGCCTTTTTTCTATGCTCTTTGCCTTCTGAAATATTTGGAGTCTCTCATCTTTCTTTCGTGTCCTACAACGACACGCTTTGGTGTGCAGAGAGAGGATCCAGCTGGATTGTGCACCAATATTGCAGCCACAGCTGTTCTGGGCCTTGGCTTTAGCTCTGGAGCAGCACCCAGCCACGACTGGGGCCTTGGATTTCCAGCCCTGACAAGGCTCTGACACACTGCTAGTGAAGGGAAAAGAGAAGGCACACCCAAAAATACAAAAGAGGATTTCATTCCATGGCTGTTTACACTTCATGCTAAGCACACCTTAGTGATAGTGGCATTATTAAGTGATAATCCATAATCACCCATGGCCATATTTGACTTCAATTACGTCGGTGTGAATCCAAAATACCCCTGGTTTTCATAGACCTTGCTTCAGCTCAGTGCTAACAAACAGCTCCATCCATTCTCACCTGTTCACACAGGCTCTGATCATTATTGCAGTTCCATTATTCAGAACAAATGATAGCATTAACAGCTGGTTTTGATGTAATTAATTGCTGTCTCCCTATATCCACCTGCAGTAATATTATGACTAAAACATCCAAAGATAACAAATATTGTATTACCTATACTACTGAACCTGTTTTGCTACAAATTGAGTACATATTTTCAGGTAGAAAGGGCTAGACTTCTCTGAAATATTAGCGAGTCTCATACGAAAATAAAAAATCTATGGAGGTCATCCAAATAATAAGCTGACATCTATAAAGATGAAAGCACAAGAGTGCACCCATCCTCACAAAGAATTTAGCAATAAACTTTAAAAAATGTATTTTTCTCTTATAATTTAGGGAAATGCAGGTAAAACTGCAGCAATAATTAATAAGACAAAAAAAGCCTTTAGATTAATGAAGCAAGTTAGTTTCCCCAGGATCAGCTATTGTTGTTTAATTTTTACCAGAAGTTAAGTCTGCAGGCATATGATTACAATTCTCAAATAGAAGTTAAAAAAATATTTAATGGTATTAGTAACTTTTTTAAAATGTAAATTAGTCAACAACCCATTGTGGAGGTACAAAAATAATTTAGCAATGTCGACCAAGTTTATTAATAATTAAAATCACCTTAATATGTATGTTTCTATGGTTACACTTAGTGAGTTTAGAATACAGAAAGATCTTAAAACAGTCCCAGGATTTCCCAGCTAATACAAAGAGCAGAGACGGCTTTGAAATTGATCTTTAGAAAGAATAGTCAAGTCATTTTGACTGCAAATCATCCATTTCAATTTCAGCCACAGAAATCAATGGGCAAGAAAACAGTTCTCTCATCAATTAGGACTGCTTCTCTACATCTATCACTTTGACCTATCTTGGGAATTTTCAATTGGCAGCACAGTATATCAGCATTAAACTAAACCTACAGAAAAATAAATATTGGAGAAATTTATATTAGAAAATTTAGTGGCTTTATCTGGCCCTTCTGCAGTATCTTGGAGAGGAAGCCTGAAACCCCCCAATTCAAAACCTCAAATTCAAAGGACCCCAAACTCCAGGACAACTCCTGCACATTGAACAGCCCAGGACAAACAAGGGATGCGTCAGCCCAGCATCCCAGGGGGGACAGCAGCAAGGAACCAAAATAAATCACACAATCACTGGGTTGGAAGAGACTTCCAAGATCATCGAGTCCAACCCAGCCCCAACACCTCAACTAAACCACGGCACCGAGTGCCACATCCAGTCTGTATTTAAACACATCCAGGGATGGTGACTCCACCACCTCCCCGGGCAGACAATTCCAGGACTTTATCACTCTTTCTGTAAAAAACTTTTTCCTAATATCCAACCTGTATTTCCCTTGGTGCAGCCTGAGACTGTGTCCTCTCCTCCTGTCAGTGCTGCCTGAAGAAAGAGACCAACCCCACCTGATCCAGCCACCTTTCAGGGAGTTGTAGAGTGATGAGGTCACCTCTGAGTCTCCTTTCCTCCAGGATAAACAACCCCAGCTCCCTCAGCCATTCCTCACAGGTTTTGTGTTCCCAGCCCAGTAGTAGATATTTTAATATCTCCTTTTACATTATAGGAGAACTGGAAGTGCACAACTTATCAGAAATATCAGAAGAATTCCATTTTAACTGTAGATTACACACACCATCCCCTGATGAAGGGATCAAGACATCTGAATTGCCCTGAAAATGTGGACCTCGGTAATGTGAATCTCACTGCTTTCAGAAACAGTTTTTGTTTCTACCATTGTCTACATGTTTTTGAAATGCAGAACAACTCTATAAATAATAAAGCAATATTTTAAGACAAATAATGAGTCAGGCATTCCTCACCCCTTCTGTCTGCTTTCCAGACATGTTTGAATGATAGAAATTGTGTTTAGAAGAACAAGAGCTTAAACTAGGCACGGTTTGTGGAACTACAGAACTGGGAAGTAACTATTTGTGCAGCCACCCAGAAATGTTTCTGCAGTGTGATTTCTCTACAAAGAGCAGTACAAATAATTCAAAGATGAACCAGAAATCACATGGGAATGGCTGGGGGTCATTTCTGGATACATCTGCCCCTGGATCCTCCCTGCAGCAATGATCGAAGTCATCCTATGCCAGCATCAGAAACCCTCAGGCACAACAGCAAGGACATCCTTTCCTTTTGGCCTCTGCATCTTGTGACAATGCACAGAGTATCACGATGCCTGACAAAAATGATCAACCAGTTCTAACCTTCAGTACTGCTAAATCGCTCTGCAACGCTCTAATCTTGCCATTGCTTGTCAGTCTCATGACTCATTTCGGATGATCTGCAAACCCTGTCACTGCAACATCTCCTTTTCCAGATAATTTCTGTTGTATTAAACAGCACAAATCACTGCATAAATCCTTGAAAATATCTATTGGTAAAACCTTCCCTATGGAAATCTGTTTCCACACTGATGTTTCAATCACTTTTAGCTGAAGGAAACATTTCCTCTCAGTAGAGAAACCCAAGTATGGTTTATTGATCAGATTTATCTACACCTTCAGCTTCTCCACAGATCTTAGTACATTTAGGAAATACGATTTGCCTTAAAAAGATCCATGTTGACTGTTCACTTCATGGTTGTTCCAAATTTATCTATTCCAGTGACTGCTGCACCTCGACTCTGACTGATTGCCTGTGCAGGGATGGGATGCCGTGGGCTGTATTTCCCAATGGGTTCCAAGGCTTCTTAGGGAGCTTTTTAAAAGAATGGGAGGGATGTGACCCCACATTTCAGAGCATGTGAAGCCAAGGTGGAGGAGTAATTTTGTGCCCAGTTTGAATTCTCTACAAGCTTGCTCTTTCCTATTTTATAATATTATATTTTTTTTCCCCTTTTGCCCTGGATCCATTTCTTTTGACCCTTCAAGATGCATCTTCATACTCCTGTCCCCTTCCTCCACTGAGAACATCTGCAGTGTGGCACATCCTCCCTTCTTTCTAAAATAACTGAAATATTTATCGTTTCCTCTTCCACTTTGACCGGACTTTCACTTTTTTAAGGGAAGTTGGGGATTTTGAAGACTCCTCCTACAGTATATTTGAACCTCTAACAGAAGTAAAACTGTTTGTATGAATGATTTGCCAGGTATTTGATTGTCACCCAGATCTATGAAACTCAAAATCTCCTGACTGTAAATTCATGTCTGAAACCAGTGGCAGACCCTGTTCCTAAATTATGTGCAGCGAGATAATTTCTCTCTCTCTTCAACATAATAATTTCTTACTTTGAAAGCTACTGCATAAGGGTCCCCATGGTTCATTACACAAGCAACAGGGAGTCCCTCCTTGAGAGAATCAAGGACAAAAAATGACAGCTGAGTTGTATTTTGCCTCTAGTGTTTGATTTAAAAAGCTAATGGAAAAATTTCTGCCTAATTCTAAAAATCTAATTAACTCTGATGTCCAATAAGAATTTTAGAAAGTAGTTCTTTTGAAAAGCATGTGAAGAAGAATTTAGTTTTTGTTCTTGGCTCTGCTGCACTGGACTGGATTTCACCTCTCTCCACCTGCTATAAATTATAAGCACCTATGCATACACATAAGTTATCATCAGGGAACATGAGTTTCATTTGTTCCCAGAATTAAAAGGCTGCTCAGGATGGGAGTTTTCAACAGGAAAAATGTGGTCAAATCTTGTTTTCTAGTACACGAGAAAAAGAGCTGGTGGGTACAAACAGCAGCAGCATGTCCTGGGCTCATAGCAGGTGACTCTGAACCACATCTGTATCTCCTCAGATGGAGAGTTTGGAATCACCAACCTTCGTGGAATCTTGGGGAAATAAATACAATCAATTTTCTACTCTTTACAAGAAGTAACTTTCTAGTATTTACGAAGAACATCCTTCATCGGTCATGCCCCAAAGGAAACAATACGTGGGTTTTATTATTTCTCATTAGCAGATAATTACTTTTTAATTTTTTTTTTCCCCCAAAAGCCTTATTGTATCATTACTGTGTTGGATTGTTTTTTTAAGAAAAAAGAATATGATTTATTAACAATTAGGATTCTCATAAGAAAATTACTTAATGCAGTAATGATAGTATAGGAGTTGGAAAAAAAATAATCCATGTATAATAAATTCTATTAATTCAAGTTAATTTTCATGTTCCAGTGACCCTTAGCAAATTCAGGTTTGCCCAACGGCACAGCTGGATGAAGTTGATTCATTCTGGTTTGCTATTTACACACTTTCACAATGCTCTGCATTGTCAATTTTGTTGTATAAAATTCATAAGATCCTTGCAGTTTTTCTATTATACAATTAGCAAGTTGCCCACTGCAGACATTGTTCTTTCCATGTGTCGGATTTATTCCAACCCTACAACACCTTCTTCAGGAACATTTAAGGACTTCTTCGTCAAGTAGAAAAGGATCTGCTGAGCAAAGGATGTTTTGCTAAACGTCTGATCCTTTAGTCTGATCTCCTGAAAAAGATAAGACTTAACTGATCCATCTTAAGCCTTTTGGCTAGTTTTGACCAATTTTGATTAAAAAACACCTGACGTACAAAGTTCCTAGAAGTTCCACGAAAACTGGAGCAATGCAGAGTGAAAACATCTATTGGCACCTGCTGAGACAAAAAGAAAGGAAGAATTTCCATTTTTCACATGTATATTCACAGCCTGATCAGGTCAGCTCCAGCTCCAGGATTTGCTCCCTCTTATCCCAGTTTGAAATATCAGGAGGCAGAAAATAACCCCTGTGGTGCTGTGGGGATTATTTAGGGTCATTGTGAAGTGCTGTCATGGATAAGAGCATCTGGGTTTGTTGCAGGGAACTATTATTTGTAGGAAGCCAGCTTTCATCACTTCTATTATCATGACATATGTGTAATATATTGTAAATCAGGCTTGAACATGAATTCTGTTAAATTAATAAAGCCCCTGAATTCAAGTTGTAGCCAAGCTCAGCTACATCTACACTGCTTTTTTTTTTTACTCTAATAAGTAAAAAGTATATTAAGACACATGTTATTGGATTATAGGGATCACTACTACTTTCAATTTCTGGACTTCATTGTTGAACAGATTCCTATTATCAAATCCATTCTCAAGCTCAATTGGAAATGTAAGCTTAATAGTTTCGTCCATGCTTTGTAGAAATGAAAAGAAAAACTTCTGAAGCTATTTGAACCTTGATGAAAATCCTATTTTCCAAGTGCACTTTAAAATTTTTCCCTAAAAACTGATTGAATAAAGTATAACTTGATATGTACTTGATCAGCTTTACTCACACTTCCTTCAAGGATCCTTTTTCCCCACTGCAATCCCCCAGGAGGGTTGAGCCTTATCGAAATTCTTTTCCCACTTCGATGGGAGAATTTCTGTCTTCAGTGTGTTTAGGGTCAGGCAGTGACACGGGAAAGTGAAATACTTCAGCGTGTGCTTACGAGACTCCACGGTGGTGCTGGGGGACGAACACAAGCCTACAAAGACTCGGCTTAAACTGCAGCTCAAGCTAAAGAATATTACTAAAATAACGCCCCAGCAAAAATGTGCAAATATTTTAGCAGTCACTTCAATTATTACACAGAATTTGTATAAATATTAATAAATATAAATATTTATTGTGGTGTTTATCCCATGGTGTCCACCTCTTCTTCAGGAGTATGACGCAAATGGAAACATGGCAGGGAAATAAAGTATGGAAGAGCAGCAATGCAACGGACGTTTGTGGGCAGAAAAGCAGACTTTCCAATGACAACTGGAAGAACTCACGGCAGCAGTTTATAGATTAAAATGGGAGAAAAACACCTACAAAGTCAACAGCACTGACCAAAAAAAGAGTTTGTGAAGGTCTGGATATGCTGTACGAGCCTATAGTAATTTATTGCTGTGGAATGTGTCCGTATACATATATATATTATGTATTTATAAATGTAGTGCAGAGGGTATGAGTCCTGTGTTTAAACCCCAAACACGTAAGTTCAAATAATCACCATGACTTCATAAACAGCCTGAGAAAATTTAAGGAACCTCGTAGCCAAACCAAAAAACCAACCCTCTGGCAAAGTTAAATACAGAACTTTGGAAAGCAGGCTGATCCAAAAGTACAGTACTCTGAATTCTTAATTTGCCTTTGTTTAAGCAAAGTTTTCAGGCAGAAAGTGATTTTTCTCTTTGTGAGTCATTCTAGACAAAGTAGAGTGGTCAAACAAAACTCTTCCAAACACAAGCAAAAGGAAATTGCTTAATATGTGGGAATTTTGTGATTGAGAATTTTAGGTCAACAGTGGGACATTGATTACAATGACATAATTTACATTTTTATACATTTGACACAGAAAGAAAAATAGGTCAATAGAGAAGAATGACATTAACTTCAAAATTAGGTATTCCAGAAATCTTTTCCAGCCTCAACATTCCATGATTCTGCCCTGTAGACCATACCTTACTGATTCAATTTCTGAATTCAGCCAACAGGGTTGCACAGCAAGTGATAAAGATGATCAACCAGAAAGGTTAAGAAAAGGTGCCTTTAGAGGGCAGCTGGAAAACAGCACCAGATGTTTTAGAAATGAGAAGGGAAAATGTTTCCTGAATTAAAACACAGCTGTCATTATGGATAATAGCCTCATACTCCTTCATTCACCCCATTGATCTGTTGCTGTGCATTACCCTAAAGTGCAAGGGAAAAAAAAAAAAAAAAAATCTATGTATGATAAAAGCAAGGGCAAAACACAAAAAGGTTAAAATTCTCTTCAATTAATCATCGAAGAGAATCAGCTGTTAGAGAGAAGGAAGAAAATTACTGTTGTTCCCTGAGTGACAGCTATTTACTCCACCTTACAGATGAGCCATATATAATACATATAATTTTTCCTTCTGGAAATGCTCTGCCAACCATCTTTACTTAATACCATTTTAACAAGCCACAGCTGGTAATATCAAATTTGTCGCCAGACCAGTCTGCAAAATGCCTTTATTAAAGTCTTTCATTAATGAAAGCACCAAGGTTGACAGTATGACAGTATCTGGTTTGTAAATTGGCAGGGATAAGTTAATTTTGTTCCTAAAATGTCATTCATTTTAGGATATTGCTTTGTATTGTATTATAAACTTGCTAACAATTGACTGTATAACAAGAAACCTGAGGAATTATTTGGAATGGAACAGGAAAACAATCATGTTTGAAGCAGTATGAATCAGTTCACAGCTATCAAATAAATATCTTAATTGATTTAAAGGAAGCTCTGTGTTGTGTTCTCTCCCCTGACTTTGATATTAGGCAGTTTTTATGTTTTTACTGGTAACATATTAACACAGCACTCTGCTAAATAAAGCTGGATAAGTCTGTTGCATCTCTCATCCCACTTAAGATGAAGTGTTACTCTGAGTAGATTTGTAGGAAGAAACTTTACAAATTACAGGGACTAAGCAAACAGAAATCCTGGATCCAAATATACTCTTTTACAAATCCAAGATTGCAGAATTAGGCTCTACATCTTGTTAAGTTTAAAATTTGGCCCCACTAAGAATGCAAGTTTTTGCTCAAAAATATACATTCAACAAGAAAATAGATTCTAGAAACTGGTTAGATTGAGTGGGTATTCCAAAAAACTGAATTAAAACAAGACAAAAAGTGAAGGTGGTCAACAAAACTTCCCATCAGCCAGCTCAGGTTATAGGATCATTTTGGCAGACTATAAAGATGAATTTTAACAAAAAGAAAACAGTCTGGTTTCATGAAAACCACAAGGAATGGAGTTAGGGAATGGCAATTCTTATTCTCCATCCCTATTCATTAAGTGAAATAGATGTTATGTCCAAAGATAATCCAAACATTTTAAACTTGAGCCTGCAATTAAGTCAGTGCACCAATGAAAAATTACTTGCCGGGGTTTTATTTCATCTTAGTTACTTTGCATAGGCAATTTACTGGCAGGGACAGACTTCTTTCTCACCCCTACCTTAATTTGCAACACAGTTTAAAATTATCAGCTTCTGAAATCAAAGTTAACACAAGGAGTGTGGCAGTTAAACTGCGGCACACTTTGCTGAACAGCTTCAGAGCAGAAAATCTCTTCTGTTTGCTGCTTTCCTTCAGGTCATTAACATGATTTATTATGAAGCAGGAAATTAGGTACTGGATATATCAATATTGTTCAGAAAATTCGATTCCATCATTGCCATATAACTGCTTTATCTCCAACAATCTTGTAACCATAGTAACTAGATTAGAAAATATTCCCCAAATGTTTAAAAATACTTTTCTTCTTATTAGCCACACCAAACACTGAAAAATAATGGTAAATTATTGTTTTCCAGTTTTCCAAGGCATTTGCAACTCATGGGCGATTCTTCTGAAAGTCTTAAGTAAACAGGTGCATTTTAACAAATTTTTCCAATTAAATTCCATTAGCTGAAAGAAAACAAATGTGTTCTGTTGGCATTATGTGAATGTCAGTGTCCTTTAAAAAGGGAGGGTTGAAGAGACACCTCTCAGTAAAAGAGAAAAATCTGAAGTCCTGTTTTCACTTAATAGTTTGTTAGGACATCAAATGCATATCCGTTAATGAGAATTAAAACGCTGTAGCTTAATAATTCATGTACTTGCAATGAAAGCCCTTTAATTTAATGGAGTGCTGCTCCTTTCATTTCTTTCATTGCTGAGGTAGGTTGGTATTTTCTCCTGAAGGTCAGGAGTGTGCCATTCCTCCATGCAAGCCACGAATTTAATCAGATGTTAAACTCTGACACCTCCAGCCACTCATCCAGGCCCAGCTCAGCAGGGTTTTGCACATTTTCAGGAGCACCAGGGTAGCAGGGAGACTCGAGGTGTCTGTTCTGTCAGGATCAGAAGCAGCTGTAGTATGCAACTGTGATCATATATTTATCAAATTTTGTGTTCCCTCCTCAGTACTGCTGTTGGAAATTAATTCCTCTTCTCCAGGTACCAGAAGTTTTTCTTTTAATCTTACGCCAAATTTTATACCCATTAGCTACTACATCAGTGTATTCCTTTCACTTAAATCATTGGGATTTACAGAAAATGCTTTTGCTAGGCCGAGCAAATTGAGCTCATATATATTTCTGCCCAATCTTACCGTACCTGGACCATAACTTGATTTTTTTCTCTAAACCCAATCTTTGTTTCTTGATGGATTTCAAAGAGCTTTATTTATTGCCTAAGTGCTATTCATAAATAGCACCCTTTTCCATCTGTACACTTTTCTACCTTGTTTTCTTCTTGTTTTGCTGTCCTCATCTGTGGTTTTGCCTTTCCCTCATGGAATCACAGACATACTTTAGCAGAATACTCTCCTTATATGCCATCAAACTTATTCAAGGAATCAGAATTCCTTGTGTCTCTGTAATTCCATCTTCTCTCTGAAAAAGTTCCTCACCCACTTCTTCAGCTGTCACCAAAACATTGTCTTCTAGACGAGTCAAAATTCTTCCTGATGACCATTTCCTCTTTTCTGACCATATTCTGGCACAGCACAGTCGTTGCTTTTGACATGGTGATGATTTAAAAATGAGCAATTGGATACTAAAAAATTAATTTTTAAAAATCCAGTAGGTTGTTCCTGTAGACCCCATGTCTAGTTCCATCACGAGAAATATGTTCTTTTGCTTCCACACCATTTGTAGTAACTGAAACAAAGATTCAGGCCAATAATTGGGATCCAGACCTTTCCCAACTAAGCAGCTGATAAGCATTCACACAGATCTCTCTCGTGGTGTTGGAAAGGTTCCGAGGTTTCTGCAAATAATTCTCTTCTCTATGAGCAAGCACCATTATCTTCCAGGCTTGGACACCCACCCTTGCCAGGTCCTTTCCTCCTCCACTTCTCTTTAGACTCCCTCTCATTTTCTGCTTAATTTTCCAGTGGTACTAAAAAACTTCTTAATTCAGCTTTTATTTCACTGTTGCTCCTCTCTTGTGTTTCTCATGACTTCCTCTAACCTATAAACTTTCTCTCTAGGTTCTCTTCCCAGACTAAGAGATCACGATCATCTCTTTTGACTCTTCAGTTTGACATTTTTTACAGCTGCTTCTTTAATCCACGACAATTCTCTTCTGTGAAGCATGTAATTTATCGTACATAAATAGTTGCACTAAGACAGCCACTCAAAACTAGCAGCTTCCAGCAGCTTTTTACTTCCAGTTTTCTTCAGCTTCCTCCCCTCTTCGAGTGTTTTTCTACTGCTGCTTTAACAGACAAGATGCGTTTGCTCTTTGCCTTAAATTCACATCTCAGAGGAGGAAAAAATAAGACACTTCCTCATACATCTTAAAGATTTTTATCCTGTTTGCAAGCCTGGACCACTTCCAGCCTCATGCTCAGTCCTGCCATGTAACTGCAGCTAACAGCCAGATCAGAGGCAGGAAGTATAAAAAAAGCTCTGATCCAAAACACCTGATCCACTCTCACCCTCCTTCCAGAAGACGAAACAGACAAATAACTACAACAAAAAAAAATCTTCTGGGGGAAAAAAATAAAGTTTTGGTTTTGATTTATTCAGTAATTTCCTGCAAAGTCTCCTGTGCACCTCTCCCTGTGTTCTGTCCTTCACTGAGCATAAAATGTCCTGCCAATTTCCACCAGGCCACTGCCGCCTTCCAGATTTTACATGCCAACAATTGGAATACTCATTCTTACGCAGAACAATTCCTTTAAACTGAAGAATAGAATCCTTGATTCACCATTTGTCCATCAATAACATGAAGAGCAAATCCCCTGAGCCTGGAAAAGCACAGTCCCACGTTGCGGGTGTCCTTCTCTTCTGGTGTGTGGAAAAAGAGCTGGGACTTTTTGAGCATCTCCACAATTCCCTTCGTGCCCCTTGGGGTCTGCATTAGTGTGAGGATTAAACTTCAGAAAGCACCATCATCAGTTAAAGGGGGTCAAAAGATTGTTTTGTAGATGCACAGAACACCATTTAAAGTTAGTCTTAGAAAACATTTCCATGGTGCAGTGGAGAATAACCTGCCAGTGGAAGTACAAAGTAATCCTGCATCCCACTGTTCTGTGCTTCATTTGACTTCATGTGGACAAATAAACCGGAAAAGTAACATATGGAGAGAGACTAAAAATTGAATATCACATCCCAGTGCTCTATCAGCAAGAGCTAAACAAAACACATCAATAACAGTCAAGGGTTGTAGCCTGGGCCATCTGGTCACGAAGGCCCACATTACCAAGGTTGTGTTAAAATGTTTTCATCTCAGTGCTCTCCCTCAGGCACGAAGCATGGTACACAAAATCTTAAATCCTGCTAAAAGGTGAGACTTCTCCACCTACAAACACAGCAGGTCTAGGATAGTTATTTAATTAAGAGCTACCCTAGTGAAGGGTGTGGAAATGGCAAGGCAATAATCCAATTCCTGAGTGGGGATTCTGGAAAGCCAGTAACAGCACAGGGAACGGGCTCGACACATGTACTTCCTTGTTAAGCTAAATACTAATTGGAATTTTTGGAATTAATTTGGACAAAACGCTGTTTTCATTTGCCCAGTGCAGTATCTCCTTCCTGATATACATATAACAAAACTTCATGAAGGAAATCCTCTATAATTTCTATTTTTTTTTCTCTTTGTGGTATTGTTTCCTAACTGTAAAATGAAACTCAATTAATTGTTCTCCCCCTGCTCTCCTCTTTCCACACATCTGCACTGCTCCCCACTAAGTGCTAATCAGCATTTCACCTGTTGGCTGCTGCAATCACTTCCAAACAACCTTGTGCAATTCCAGCCAACACACAGCATGGGGTGGAAAGCAAGAGGAAAGCCAGGACAGGTTAATAAACCACACTGGTAATTCACTGTAGTGGGGGAAAGGAAGAAAGAGAGGGAAAATAACACACTGGAAACCTGACTCGCACGTGAACATCCAGACAGGATCACGTGGTGGCACCACACAGAACAAGTCACATCTGAAATTACCGCGATCGTCCCTCTCGTGCAGCCAGGAAAGCTTCACGTTCCTCCTCGTGCCTGGAATTCTGTCACAACATGCAAATTACTGATTCTCTGCATGTTTTGCCTCTTTCCCAAAGCACCATAGAAACCACAGCGAATCTGCAATGTCCCTCTGCAGGGATCACAACACAGCAGAGATGGCAAAGCTGAGGTTCAGGAGAAACCAACGCCCAGCAGGAGCTGTGATCCATCAGACCACGTGGCCCCCAGCGAAGCTTCTGAGGATGAGCCCCAGGATATTTTGGAAGAGGACATAAACACGTTCCTCACACCTTACAGAAGTGAGAACTAAGAGAATTTTTTAAAATTCATGAAGATATGGCAATAAACATATAAATTTAAGGGAGGGAGATGAACAATTTTTGTGCAGGGTCTGAAACAGGTACAGGAACCAATACTCTGAGTTAGTACATGCATTCCTTGTAGTTAGCAAGACCTCACAGCCTATCTTATGAAGATCTGTGACAAGTCAAAAAGACCTGAAATAACTGCTTCATTTTCAGCATCGATCTTGACTGAATTTCTTCTCTACAATCAGTACGTCTGAGACTCCAAACCTCTTTATTTATGCTTTGTTCAGTATTCAGTTGCAAATTACCACAGCTGACCTAGAATATCTCATTCTATTATTTTAAATACCTCTAAAATTTTTTGTCTCCCCTGACACATGCATAATCTCTCTTTCTGTTTGCAATATACTCCAGCCAAATTAATCATCTGGATACCTAAATTGGAACTCTGCTGAAAAAAAAAAATAATCATAAAAGATTGTAAAAATTATGACAGCTATGAGTATTTAAAAGTGCTGATCATTTGCAGTTCCTATAATTTAAATATTAGTTGAGGACAAGCTTCTCAGGGCCTTTGAAAAACAGCCTGCCAGATGTCCTCACATTTCTGTCTTTGTGCATCCTCTAAAGCGCCTGTGATCCCCAAGCAGCACTCCAGGAACAGGAACAAATCAGGGTGACAAGATGCCAGGAAAGAATTGCAGTACAAGCAGGGCCTGGTTTGTCTCCTTGCGCCCGAGGAGCCTCAGCGACCAGAATTCCCACCCTTAACTCCCCATAAAAAAATTCTTAATGAAGGAAATTCTGCAGAGAGACTCTGGCTGCCTGAGATCCAAAAATTCAGTGTTCACAAGCAGAAGGGATGGAAGAAGGTAGGAAGAAATCTGGAAACTTGCTGCCAGTGTGATAGGTGCTGAAAATCTATAAGAGTGATAGATCAATTACTTAATATCAACATTTGATCCAGATTTGTTGACTTACCTTGCCGACTAATCTGGGGAATGGAGGTCTTTGATTTTCAGGAATTAATATTGGAGTGGCCAAAATAGCCCTTTTTTGTCTTGGAATTCCAAGGTTGCCTTCTAACTTCAAGATTTCCTAAAAAAGAAAAAAAACAGTTAGAAAAACTTTCAGATATTCAGTAGTTATTCCCTTTCCAGACCTTTTAGCAAGATCTGGCTTACCTCGAATACTTGCACAAGACCAGTAAAAAACTACACTTCAAATGTCTTTAGAGAATATTCTCTAAAGATATATAATGATATTTCTGAAGAAATAGATGGTGATAGACATCATCTGTACTCAGTCACTTCTCAGTCCAGGCCTTCAATCAGACAGAACAGAGTGAATTTGCAAACACAGTCCTCGGGTAATGAACTCTCAATAAACACCAAGAGCTTGTGACTTCAAATTAGACACCATAGTCCAGGTGTAACTTAAAATATTAACTCGTTGGTTGTTGGAGTTGGATGTTTTGTGTTGGGGTTTGCTTTCTCTTAGAGAAAGTTTCAAGCTATGATCTCAGAAAGAAAAAAAATAGAAGTGGTTTATACGCCAGATTTCTTTTTCTGCTGCATTTTCTGGAGCATTTCTTTCTGAGCTTCAGGCAGTTCAGCACATTGTGAGCTACAGTGAACTCTCCACAGTGGCCTCTGGCCCCTGGAAAACTCTGCCCACTACACCTTTGCTTTCTCTTCCCTTCTGATCTCTGATCCGCTCAGCGCTCTCCCTGCAGGAGCTGCGGCTTCCCAGAGACCACTCTCCTTCCTTTGCCTCGTCCTACAGCCTCTGCAGCTCTCTTCTCCAAGCACAGTTACTAGCAAGGTCAAAAACAGCCTCTCCCCATCTCCCAAAGCTCTCCCTTGATCCAAGTCCTTTTTTGGAAGAGAAAAAAAAACAAAACAAAAACCTCCACAAAACAAACAAATGAAATAAAAAAAAAAAAAAAAACAATTAAAAAAAAAAAAAAAAAAAAAAAGTCCAGATTTGTCGTGAATTAGGAACCGTGGAACTGAAAAAATATTTCAATCACTACTTTTCGTTGAGGTTGTTGTGGCAGTTTTATAAAAAAAAATCACGGGCTGAATTAAATGTCTCATTCCAATAAGGCAGTTATATCCTACAAGATAACGCTTTGATCTCTTAATTCAGAAACCCCAAACCCCTGAGTTTTCAGTCAGCTCTGGAATCCATGCTGTTGTTTTAATAACTGATTCTTCATTGCACAATGAAATCTCCAGCCCAAGGCTGCATTTTTATAAAACTCCAAAGCAGCTGAATGAGTTTTCTTGGTGGCACAACCTGGATCCACCAGCCAAGCTCTCCACAGCCTGCTCCTGCCTCCCTCTGTGGCAATGCCTCCCATCTGAGCCTCTCACCACAAAACTCTGCTCTGCTTCTACTGTCTTTAGCATCATTTCTCAAATTTCACAACAAACAGGAGCAAGGGAAACTCAAGTTTTCACCAGCTTGCTTTAGTCATGATAAGAGCAGTGGGAACCTTGCAGAGAATCCCTTCTCACAATGTTGTCAGTTTTCATAACTTTTTGAGGCTCCCTCTGGTAGAGCTCCCAGCTCTCCCAAAGGCTTTGCCATTTCTCTCTAATCTTTCAGTCTGGAGGCCACTCGGGTCCCCGATTTTGTCTTTCAACTCCTCTCCCAAGAGAGTTTTCCTTAATAAAAATTCATGAGAAAGTTCAAGATAAAAACAGTTGAAGTGTCAAATGAAAAAAAGCGGAATCCTGTCCAAAGGCAAACTGCACAGAGTGGTAAAGCTTTCAAAATCACTTACACTGTAAACACAGATGGGCTGACACGTGCCTGAGATGATCCTGAGGAGCAGCAGTGACTCCCAGGATGTCCACAAGGAAACTCCAGATCTTTAGCTCAGCAGCGGCAACATTAACCTGATCACACCTTTCAGTGAACAAGACATTCAGATTTGCTTATCTTTGTTGGAAAGGTTTGAAGGGGACCTCTAAAGACCATCTGGTCCCACCTGCAATAAGCAGGGACATCTTCCACCAGATCACTTTTCTCAGAGTTCCATCCAACACGACCTTGAACTGTCACATTTATTTCTGTGCTAGTTTGAAACGGAAAAGCCATTTCCAGATTGTTCAACATCTAGGTCTCACAATTTTGGTAGCCACAGACCATAAGCAATTAGCTCATCACTTTCCCATAACTGCTTATCCTTACACTTTCCCAAAGGTTCTCAAGTAGAAGAAAAACCCGAATTATATCCAGTGAGTCATTAATATAAAAAGTGAATTCTAAAGGAAAGCAGTAGGTAAGACTTAAGGCCTTTAAGTCCAGATTTCTAAGTAGAACTTCATAACAACAACAACAACAACCAACCAAACAAACAAACAAACCACAAAAAAAAAAAAATAGAATTATTGTCTTTTGTTTCTAATACAATTATTCTGTTACATAGAGAAGGAAGTTCTGCAGATTAGGCACAGAAATCTAAGTACTTCTCTGAATGTGTTTCATGTTCTTCAAATCTCACTGTGTTTTTCTAAATAGTGATTTCTTTGTGATGATTTCTTTCTTATCATCCCCTGGTGTCTAAGAGCAATGGCTGATTAAATGAGTGGCCAAAAGCACCACTAGGGAATGCAGGTAAGCAGAGGAGAAGGAAAGGTCAAGAGTACTTCACCATCACATTGAATAATTCACTGCTCTTTGTGTTTATCATGATTTCCACATTTGTAAAGAATTAAGAAAAAGGAAAAGCATTTTGCTTAGTGCCAAGCAGCTGCAAGTTTGATCTTCAGTCTGTGTAAAAGCAGAAGCCAAGGAATCTGACTTTATGTGTGCATTTAACCTGACTCAATGGCCACGGCACTGGTAACTCTCATTCATGGAGGGGTATATTGTGTATATAATGATTTTTACTGGATTCACCTACTTAATTTCTTGGAGAAGCAACTCATAAGGGATGTAAAATTAATCCAGATAGAGCTGGCAAAAAAGTCAATCTTTTTGATTGTTTTTGGTGGGTTTTTTTTAAACAAAAGTGGTATGTGAGAAATCCTGTCAAGTATGTTATTTTTACTGCTTCACTACTGTTATAAATAAGATCGACCAAATTCAAAGTATCAAAATTTAGAATTTTATTTTGAGACAAAATATCAGTCTCGGAAAGCCACAATTTAAAAGGACAGCGCCGAGCCCGGGATCGGTGCCGGGTGAACGCGGATAACAAGCTCTGTCAGCCTGGTATCCCCCCCAAGTTCACAATTTCTGGTCTCCGGCTGTCCCTTTTTATACACAAGATCGCGGAGTGAAGTCCGAAATTCTGACGTTATCCTCTCCGAGGCGTCTTCATTAATTATTCAAGTCCTGGTATCGGAGGTCTGAATAGACCGGTAGGGTGGAACAATGCTGTTGATGATCGGGCCCGGGTGTGTCGTGTATATGTTAATTTCAGCGGAGACGAGTAGAGATATCCATCTGAAGTGATTATCTTGGTCTCCGGACTTGTATCTTCTTCTTCCGTGGTTCTTTGTTTCCTTTCAGGGATTCCCGGCAGCAATAGTTTCAAGGCCCCCTCTCTGGTAATTCCAATCATACTTTCCTCGTGTCCCTCCTGTGCTTCCCAAGCCAGGAAATTTCTAATTTTTAGTTTCTACATTTTACCTTTACTTTATGTACATTTGAACACATTTCTAACATTCATATTTTATACAGTTCAACATTTACCTTGTATAATTTGATAACACGAATTAACTTTAGCACATTTATCACAATCCCCCCTCTTCCAAATTCACCAATTTAATTCGTGTTCTGGTTATAGTCTTTTTTCTCTGTCAAGATAAAAAAGCCTCTTAACCATTATTCTGTTAACCTTTCCCCTGTCGTTTTGTTCCAGTATGTTCTCTCTATGTTTCCTCCCTGTATCTGGGCTTCAAATTTTTCTAACACCTGAGCCGCAGTACTTCTTTCCTCGGTTAAATTCATAATTTTTGAGGTGGCTTTTTCTTTGGCTAATCCTCCTGAAGCTAATTCCGGATCCATAGGAAGGGCTGCTATTTGCATTCCCTGGACCACAGTGTGAATTAGTCTTATTAGGCAAGGTATTAAACAAGGCAAGAACACTAACCCAGCCACTGAGCACAGGATAAAGAACCCCACCTTCTTCCACCAATCTCCCGTTCCAAATATTTGATCCCACCATGATGCTTTTAGGATCGAATTCCATTTCTGCACTGGGACGTGTGCCACTTTTTTAATTTCTGCAGCCAAATCTCTAATAGTTTCTCCATAGTCATTGATTTCGATACAGCATTCTGAGTCATTAAATTTCCCGCACACACCCCCTTCCTCTGCTAGTAAATAGTCCAGAGCTATTCGATTTTGGTATACGAAAGCTCTCATTTGTGAGTGTTGTTTGGCTAACAATTCCAGGGCGTCTGAAGTGTGGTTAGACACTATTTCTACTACAGCCTGTAACCTGATTAGCCGGTTCAATAAGTATACTGGGGTCCTGTAACCCCAACTTCCATCCTGTGCCCAGGTGGCTGGACCATAGTATTCTATGATGCGCTCTGCAGGCCATTCTTCCTCTCCCCATTTCTGATTCCCTCCCACTTGTGGGAGTCCTTTCTTTACCTCTCGCTTTCTCCTGCTGAGGGTTTCATACAAAGGGGCCCCTAGCAAATTGCTACCAGTTCTGGGGAGTGTAAAGAAAGAGGGTCTAATCATACCTAGGGTACAGGACCCTTTCCATTTCCGGGGCAATTCACTGTAAGCTCTTTTCCCACAGATCCAATAAATCCCGCTGGGAGCTTTCCATTTAATGTCTATATTTTCCGGTTTGTCCCAAAATTCCACCAGTTCAGTTAAGGAGTAATATGGGTTAGCGTTAGTGAGTTCATGCCAACAGAGTTCAATTTCCTCTACCCAATTACACTTTCCTTGCTTCTCTTTTCCCCAGTACCCATTTGGGGTTTCTGGTTGCCACATTTTGGATCTGTTGTTGGAATTTACAGCCAGAGTGGATAGACAAGGGGTGTATCCCACTACATCACTGTACACATTTCCTTCCCTACTAATACAGATTGTCCCTATTACTCGTTCATCCAGTGTCCACCCTCCTGGCCGGGTTAAAGTGTTTAAGATTTTATTATCCCATTTTAGTAACTGCTCAGGAGTTAAACTCTCACCTTTCCATGGCCATCTTTCGGCGGATTTTAATCCTCCGCAGATCCAACAATTAGTTAGCCCTAACTCGGTAGCAATCTCCTGTACCAAATCCAGGAAAAGATTTTTGCTGGAAGTAGCCAGACTCCAATCATTAGACTGTTTTTCCAATTGATCATATTGTTCACTTAATGTCCTCATTCTTTCCTGCTCCATTCTCTTTTTCTTAGCTGCCAATTCTTGTCGTTTAAATTCCAGGGCTACCTTTTGTATCTTGTTCTCAGGGTCTAACCCTTCCTCGTCCTTGGAAAAGCAAAAAACTTTATCCATTCTTAAACAAACCCTTTCATCGTTTTCCCCTAACATATCGAGTAATATAGGTCCATTCGCTAAAGTAGCTGTTTGCAATTTCTCATTTTGTCCCACCCAATATGTTTTCCCGTTCAAGGCACACATCTTCAGTTTCCTCTTATCATAACATAAAGGGTTAACTTGGAGATATCCCACAAAGGTACTCTCCTTTTTCCCTCCAATCCACACAGTTTTGTTACATTCTTTGCATGTTGTGATCAAAGGAAGACTGCTTACCTCCCTCCTTTTCCTAGCCGTTGCCATCGGGTGATTGGATTTGTTCAATTTAACCCCTTCATTCCACTGACGATTCTCCCCCCTTTTTTGTGTAAACCAGTCTACTCGTACCCTGGATTCCAAAACTCTGTTCCGGGTAAGGTTTGGAGGGACCGTGGGGAGATTAGTTTCCATCCCCATCCCCTCTTGGGGTTCGTGGAGGCCATTCGTGGGGCACATGGCTTGACTCAGGATCACCAGGGTTACCCATAGGCCTATCCCTCTGCTCCACCCTTCGCCCGTTGGGTTGCCACCAGCGGCGGGGTAATCCATCTTCTTGGCAGCAGGGATATTCTTCCGGGTCCCTGCCGGTGCTTCTCTGAGCATATCGCCTCTTGTACTGCTCCCACCTCGTTCTCCTTATTTGATCTCCTCTACAGGGTACTTTCAACGTTCTCCTGCACTCAATTACGAGTGGATCCGCCCTTTTATTCAATCCTCCCCTTAACCCTTTAGTGTAATAGTGGAACCACTCAGGAGAATCCAATTCGAACAATCCCGATTCTGTGGCAACGTATAGGAATAGATTGGTAAGCCTGACCTCCTCCTCGTAACAAGGTACACACAAATTCCAAGGTCTAGCCCCCCGGACACAATGAGTTACCCAAACTTGTTCACAATACCCGCACTTAAAATGAACAAAAGGATAGCAGGGACATCCTGCCTGAGTGCAACTTATCCGATAAGCGCTGGTCATTGGGTGTCTCGGTGAATTCTCAGCTTTAAATCCCCAGGTGCAGAGGTGATTTTCCACTGCGGAGAGCTGCTGTGTTGTTCCACCTTTTTTACTCGGGAGCAATGGGTCCAGCCTTTCTCTGCTGTTCTCACGGCAGTATCTGTTGTGAGGAGGACGAGGAAAGGTCCCTCCCAATGCGATGACAGCGGTGCTTCTTTCCACGCTCTGATCAATACTTGATCACCCGGCTGGATCTTGTGGATAGCAAACCCCAGCGGGGTGCTTTGTGCTATTAACCCACGCTTCCGGAGTTCCTGCAAATTTTTGTTAATCACAATGATATAAGACTGGATCTGACAATCCTCCACCCGGGGATGTCCAACTGGCATTCCATGCTCATAAGGCATTCCGTACAACATCTCGAATGGAGATAATCCCGAACCGGAATGAGGTTGTGTTCTGATGTTTAGGAGGGCTAGAGGGAGGCATTTTATCCAAGTCATTCTAGTTTCTAGCATAAGTTTTGACAATTGTGCCTTCAGAGTTTGATTCATTCTCTCTACTTGACCTGAGCTCTGAGGATGCCATGGGGTATGATATTCCCATCTGATTCCCAGAGCCTCTGCTAAGCTTTTTATGACCTTGGATGTAAAATGAGTTCCCTGATCTGAATCAATGGAATCAGGGATTCCATATCTGGGAATTACTTCCTCCAATAATCTCCGTGCTACTGTTTGAGCTGTAGCCCTAGGGCTAGGGAATGCCTCCACCCAATGTGTTAATTGGTCTACTATCACTAGCAGATATCTATATCTACCTATTTTTGGTAACTCTGTAAAATCCACTTGTATTCTCCCAAAGGGGCGATATGCTAAAGGACGTCCCCCTAATGCATTGTGTTTGACCTTTGATTTATTAATTTTCTGGCAGACCAAGCAACTCTGAACCTCCTGCTTGGCTAACTCGAAGATACCCTTACATCCAAAAAATTTCAAAAATTGTTCTGCTAAAGCTTGAGTTCCCCAATGAGTTTGTGCATGCAATCTTTTTAATATGATCCTTGCATAAGCCTTTGGGATCAATTCTCGACCGTCAGTCAATTTCCATTTCCCATCTATTAAATTTCCCCCCATTTTCTTGAAATCCTCAATCTCCTTTTCTGTGGGATGAGGAGAACCTTCTCCAAAATTTTCTGTCCTGCTTTCCAGGGTATCCAGGGTTAGGAGAGCTGCTTTCCTGGCTTCCTGATCAGCCAAATTATTCCCACGTATTCTGAACTGTAGTCCAGCCTGGTGACTCTTTACATATACCACTGCAATAGCTTTTGGTTCCCTTACTGCCTTGAGAATTTGCCTTATTAGATCCTCATGTATTAACCCTTTTCCTCTAGTGTTCACCAGTCCTCTTTCCTCCCAGATTTTCCCAAAGGTATGCACTACCCCAAACGCATACTTTGAGTCAGTGAAAATAGTTCCTATTTTTCCTTTAAGTCCTTTGAGTGCTTGCAACACAGCATACAATTCACATGCCTGAGCTGACCATGAAGTGCCCAAGGGGCCTGACTTTATCACTCCCCCAGTTTTCCCATCTATAATTGCATATCCTGATTTTCTTTTCCCTTCTATAACCCTGGCTGACCCATCTACAAACCATTTTTCCCCTTCTTCGAGCTCCTCGTCCTCCAGATCTTCCCTAATTTTTGTTTGTAATTCTACTAGGTCTATACAGTTGTGTATAGGCTCTGATGAAGCTTCCCCAAACAGGAACCCAGCAGGATTACTTGCTTGTGTTGTCCTTAATTCTAATTCTGGAGCATGAAGGAGAATGGCCTCATACTTCAACAATCTGGCATCTGTGAGCCATTTTTCAGCTTTTTGTTGTAAAATAGTTCTTACATTATGTGGAGTATAAACTGTGATGGGAGCCCCAAAAGTAATCTTTTTGGCTTCTTCTATCAATAAGGCAACTGCTACTATCGCCTGTAAACATGTAGGCCACCCCCTGCTTACAGGGTCCAGCAATTTTGAAAGGTAACCTACAGGCTTCCTATCCCCAGCCCATTCTTGTGTCAATACCCCATGTGCTGTGTGGTTTTCTACATTCACAAATAATTGGAATTTCTTATTGATATCTGGGAGGTTCAATACTGGGGCAGTCACCAAAGCACCCTTTAATCGCTCTAATTCCTTATCATCCTGTTCTGTCCATTTTATCCTCTCTGCAGTTAATTTTTCATACAAAAATTTTGCTTTTTCACTATATCCTTCTATCCACTGCCTACAATAACCTAACAGCCCCAATAGCTGACGTACTTGTCTTTTGGTTTTAGGGGGGGGCAGTTCTATGATTCCAGCTACCCTTGCAGGGTCCAATTTCTTTTTCCCTTTTACTAACCAATGCCCTAAGTATTTCACCCCAGATTCTGTGAACTGTAACTTTTGTTTTGCTACCTTTAATCCCTTTTCCCCTAAAAAGTTTAACAAATCAATAGTGCATTCTCTTACACCTTCCTCTGTTTCACCAGCCACCAGTAGATCATCTACATATTGTAAAATCTTGGTCCCTTTCCTAGGGGAGAACTGACTTAGCAACTTTTCCAATGCTTGTCCAAATAAATTTGGGGAGTCCACGAATCCTTGGGGAAGTGAGGCCCACCTTAACTGTTGTTTCCGGTTAGTGTCTGGATCCTCCCATTGGAATGCAAAAAAATCCCTGCTGCCTTCAGCTAAAGGGCAGGTCCAAAATGCATCCTTTAGGTCTATAACACTGTACCAAGTATCTCTCGGGGAGATCCTATTCAGAAGGGTGTAGGGGTTAGCCACTACAGGGAACCGAGTTCTTGTTCTTTCATTTATGGCTCTTAAATCTTGCACTAACCTATAATTCCCATCTCCCTTTTTAACAGCCAGTATTGGGGTATTGTGTCTGGACATACACGGCTCCAATATGCCCTTTTTGATCAAATCCTCTATTATAGGTTTCAGCCCCCGCCTCCCTTCTAGAGGGATTGGGTACTGCCTGATCCTTATGGGATCCTCAGGCTTTTCAATCTCAATTGATATAGGTTCCATAGCCAATTTCCCCGCTTCCTTCCCTGTGTGCCATACCTTGGGATTAATTTTGTCCTCATCTTCACAGGTTAGTTTATATATACTAACCGTAATCTGTGAATTCCTTATGATGAGGTTGATCCCCAGTGCAACCATCAAATCCCTACCCAGCAGGTTGTAATCAGCCTCTTCTACTAGCAACATATCTCCCAAACAAATTTTATTCTCTGATTCTATTTCCACATTCTTAACTATCGGTACCTTGAATGGCTCCCCTTTAGCTCCTATAACTACCATAGAATCTTTACTTACTCGGCATCCCGGGGGCAGCTGCTTGAATGTACTTTTCTCAGCCCCTGAATCTACCAAAAAATCCATTTTTGTTCCCTGGGGTCCTATTTTCAATGTTATCAAGGGCTCTCCTGATGTTATGGACCCCAAAAGATAGAGCCCCTGACTTCCCTAGTCCTCCCGGAACATCTTCTCATCTCTCATCTTCTTTGGACAATCTTTTTTCATATGTCCCTTCTTTTTACAATAGAAACATTCCATTCCCTCTATCCATTTTCCTGAAGTCCCCTTTTGCGGGCGTGTGGCTCCCCTCGGAGGTGCTTTCCTTAAGGGTTTCTCCGAAGCTTGTGGGCGTTCCTGTTTCTGGGCTTCCCTTACTGCAGCTACTAACACCCTAGCCTGTATTTTCTGTTTTTCCTCGTCCCTTCTCATGTAGACTTTCTGGGCTTCCCGCAGTAATTCCTGCAATCCCTTCTCCTGCCACCCCTCAATCTTTTCCAGCTTTTTCCTGATGTCCTCCCATGATTTTGCTACAAATTGGGTTTTTAAAAGTACCTCCCCCACGGGAGAATCAGGGTCTGTCCCAGAGTATATCTGGAGGCTTTTTCTCAACCTTTCCAACCATTCTGTGGGGGTCTCATCTTTCCCTTGACATTCCCCAAAGACCTTGCTCAGATTTTGTCCCCGGGGCACGGCTTCCCTTATTCCCTGTATGATGATGTTCCTCATATCAATCATGCTTCTCCTACCCTCCTCAGTTTGAGCATTCCATCGGGGATCTTGGCTTGGCCATTTCTGATCTCCAGGAGTGCTCTGAGGGTTCCTCCGTTCCCATTCCCGTATCCCCGCTTGTCTGATCATTTCCCTTTCCTCCGTATTGAACAAAGATCTGAGAATAACTGTAAGATCTTCATACGAATAGATGCTAGTTCCTAAGAATTCATCTAGTCTTTCGGAGACCCCTAAAGGGTCATCCATAAGTTTTCCCATCTCCTTCTTAAAGGCTCTCACATCACTGGTATTAATCGGGACGTTTACGTACCCGATAATTCCTGGAGCAGTGGGAATTTCCCTTAAGGGGAAAAGATTTGCTCTTTCACCCTCCCCTTCACTCTCCGTCTCATTCATCCTCTTTAGTTGTCTCCTAGTCCTCCTAGCGGGAGGTGAGTGTTTTGCTTCTGCCCAACCCTGCTGTGTGTTTTCAGGAGAATTAAAGAAAGCCGCCAGATCTAGATCAGGCAACAGGTCATCTCGGGCTGGCTCAGGGGTGTCTGTACTTTGTGTACCTCTTCCCAGTGACTGAGTGGCTTGTACAGGTTCTAGCGGGGGAGGGAGCCCGACCGGTGGGACCGGGGCCACTGTTCGTGACTCCAACGGAGGGGCAGAGGGGAGAGACGGGGATATAGGAATCCTCCGTCCCAGAGGGGGTCCCAATCTCCCCGGGTTCTGTGGATTGTTCTGCTCAGGGAGGGGAGGGGGTGAGGGTACTATGTAAGGTGGAGGCAAGTTGTCTAAAGGCTCCCACTTATCCCCGGAAACATCGGCAGGGTCCTTTATCCTTATGGGTAGTAATTTTGCATCAATTCTACCCCAGACCCCCGCATATTCCCGTTCTTCCACAGTTCCCTTTTCTCCGACATAACGTACCAGTGCCTTACATATCCATTCTTCAAATGTTCCAAACACGGGCCAAATTACGTGATCCCGTATTTCTACCCCACCCCATACTTCTATGCAAAAATGCACCATCCGTTTCTTGGATTTTCCCTCCCTTATGGGGCATTCTTCCCAATGTTCTAACATCCATCCCAGCGGGCTCTCAACTGGGATTTCAGGGATTCCTTTACCGGTTCCCCGCTTTGGTTTCCTAAGATTCCTTTTGCTAGCTTTGCTTTTTGTCTGTCCCATGGTGTGAGTTTACCAGATACTAGCCCTTTGTGGGTGATCGCTCCCCCCCCGGGTTTCCTCTGGTGTATGCGAGCTCTCTTCTCCTTACTTCCTTCCCGGACCGTCCCTGGTCCAAGGCTGGAAGGTTTACCAGTCCCCGGAACTCTTGTAAGGACGTAACCTTCCCTCCCAGCCTTCCTGTGACCGACCCCCCTTTCCGAAAACTCCCCGAGTTTTCAGGGCTTAACGTGTGAGGTGCGTTTTACCCCCGAAACTTTCGCTTCCCCCGCAACCGACCACGCCCCTCGCGGGACTATGGAACTGCGATTTTGGGGTCCCACTCGCTTCGTGATAAAATCACGTCTCACTCACACGCTCGGTCACTCCCCACTCAACCACGCAATACTTACGATCCTTTTCCTGCGTGGATTCTTCGTGCACGTAGATTTTTATGAGTAGATTTCTTCACCGCGGCTCCGGAGGTTCTGCTTCCAAAGAAAAACCTCCCCGAGTTCCCCGAGAGCTCTGACCTCGCCTATCTCCCTTTTAAATGTGGCTTTCGCTGTTTTGTTCGTCGTGTGGTTGATCGGTTCCTCCCGGATACCCCAGTTCCGCCAGGCCGCTGAATTCAGCGGTGCGCCTCCTGGTCAGAGACGGGGGTCCCTCGGGGGTCCCGGTATCACTCCAATCACGTCGGGGTCACCAGAATTGTTATAAATAAGATCGACCAAATTCAAAGTATCAAAATTTAGAATTTTATTTTGAGACAAAATATCAGTCTCGGAAAGCCACAATTTAAAAGGACAGCGCCGAGCCCGGGATCGGTGCCGGGTGAACGCGGATAACAAGCTCTGTCAGCCTGGTATCCCCCCCAAGTTCACAATTTCTGGTCTCCGGCTGTCCCTTTTTATACACAAGATCGCGGAGTGAAGTCCGAAATTCTGACGTTATCCTCTCCGAGGCGTCTTCATTAATTATTCAAGTCCTGGTATCGGAGGTCTGAATAGACCGGTAGGGTGGAACAATGCTGTTGATGATCGGGCCCGGGTGTGTCGTGTATATGTTAATTTCAGCGGAGACGAGTAGAGATATCCATCTGAAGTGATTATCTTGGTCTCCGGACTTGTATCTTCTTCTTCCGTGGTTCTTTGTTTCCTTTCAGGGATTCCCGGCAGCAATAGTTTCAAGGCCCCCTCTCTGGTAATTCCAATCATACTTTCCTCGTGTCCCTCCTGTGCTTCCCAAGCCAGGAAATTTCTAATTTTTAGTTTCTACATTTTACCTTTACTTTATGTACATTTGAACACATTTCTAACATTCATATTTTATACAGTTCAACATTTACCTTGTATAATTTGATAACACGAATTAACTTTAGCACATTTATCACAACTACAATTTCGTATCTGTGACCATTGTGTTTCACATGGTCAGTGAAATATACTTTTCATGGTCAGTGGATTATGATCAGAACCCAACAATTATTTCACTGCCACCATTTCATAACTGACTTTTACGCCCTCTTTTTGACTTCCTTAATTTCCCTTTCTAGACATGGAATCAGCTCAGCCATAGTTTAGCTGATTCACTGGCAATAAAATTTGATTTCCTGTTCCCAATAAAAAAGGACCAAATACGACCTCCTCGATTTTCCAGCATTTTGGCTAAACTTGAACTGAGAGATGCCAGTCTGCCAAACTACAACACCATGCAAGTTGTAATTTCCCTGCATCTTTTCTTTGTTTTGCGTTTCTTTCTTTATACCAGACATTCTTGCAGTGCCTGAATATTTGAATGAATGGCCCAGTCACTCTCCAGCAGCACAAACAATTGATCTTGGCAAAGAAAATTTCATTAGAACTTGTCATGGGAATAGGGTGGCTGAATCTTTGTTCCAATTTGTCACAATAAGGGTTGGAAACACCACTGGAGTGGCAATCTGTAATGCACTGTGGTGACCAGAAAAGTGCTTGAATTTCTTGTCATTTAGTTGGCCTTTTACACTAAGGTTGAGGGTATAAAATGGGGTCAGCCCTAAATACAAAAAATAAAATTAATCAGATGCTTGTTGCAAGCAAAGTTCATCTGAAATAGGGAATGAGGTGTGGTAATCTGAGGTATATTGGTCTTCTTACAAAATGACATCACAAAAAGTGCTGGAAAACTAGAACCCTTTGCAGGTGAACTTAAGAAATAATTTTTATATAATTCTCAGTTGAAATTTTAAATCACGTTGTAATACTTAATTTCTTTATGTATGTTATTTCTATCATCAGCCTATTGTTATCATCAGCAGTATTGAAGTTAATAATTTCTAAAATATATGTGCAAACCAGAAAAATATTTTCTCATGTTAGTAGTAATATAAAAAAATCTAAGAAATGTGGTGGAACTTCACTCTAAGTTAATGAACAACACTTTAAATAAATAATGAACTCAAGGAATAAATTTAAGAAATGTAAAGGTCAATGGCATTCACACAAACATCTGCTCAAAATTGGTCTGCCCTCAATGCCCATAAATGTCACCCTAAAAATCACTTTGTGTACTTGGGAAGAACAAACCAAGCTAAAATGCAGCTGTGTAAGGGGAATTGGGTATTTCAGAGAAAAAAAAACCTTCCTAGCTGGTGATGCATGGTCAGATACAACATCTGCCTAATGAAAATTGCTGGTGAAACTTGATTTAATTATGCTGGGTGTTCTTACTCAGACTCAGCTTTGCTCCTGGGCCCTCCATCTGCCTGGGCCAGAGGTATTTTTATAGGATGGAGGCTCCTGTTATCTTTAGAGGAGTCAAGAACATAAGTGAAAAAAGTTATTTACTTGTGGAAACCATTTGGTCATGTGTAAATGAGAACCATTTTAATGCTGATATATTTTACAGTGGTTTTGATACATAGGTGAGAAAACTATGGTGGAGACACATCTGCATTTTTACTTTGTGAAATAATTAATTCAATTACTGCCCTGAACTCCTGTGGTTTCTTTTGTGATGGCAAAGTCCTGTTTCTGCTGAAATACAAGTTTCATTTATCTACACACCTGCCTCATTCTGTGACAGGGAAAAGTTTTTCTGAGATGAAAACAAGCAAAGTACCATTAACTTTGCTTTAGCCATGGGAGTTACCTGTACTGAGAATAATACACTCCTCATTTAAATTAACATTTCAGGCTTTTTTTGGTCAACATTTAGAGAATGTTGTTCTCACTTTGAAGCATATGTGAATCACCCCCTCTTACTGGAAATCTCATATTAGTTCAACGCTGCTCATTAAATATAATGAGGTGTCCCTTATACACAAACAACCAAATATGCTCTGACTGCCTCATCTGTCAAACACAACTGAAATGCAGGCTTGAGGAGAAAGACAATGGCTGACCTTATGCCTCTGTTTTGACCAGGATAGATTAGCAACACATCACTTATCATGGGTAAAAATACTCTTTTCTCCATCCCTGCTGTGTTTACACTTGTAGCAAAGCAAACAAAACCAGACTGCTTTTACAGCATGCCAGGAGAAATGAAAAATTCCTAAAGATGTCCCAGAACCTTCAGCACCTCAAAATAAATGTAACTGAAATAAGGAAAGCATTTTTTGATGCCATTGCCTAGGTGTTAAAGCCTTAAGAAAAGGGTTCTGTAATAAAAATTTACATTTAAATTGGGGGGGGTTTGTTTGGTTTTTCTTTCATTTAATGAAATCATCCGCTTTTGGGTGAGATATCAAATTGCTGCTGAAAATAGAAACATGGTGGAGATCTGAAGCAATTAAAACCTTTCAAAAATCTGAGTCTTTTGAGACTTAACCAAAGCCACATGGAAAATGCATCGAACAGTACAGATACAAGGCCTTAACTTCTTACTCTCAATATTCCTGCTCTCAATATGCCACTGAGTGGACTCATTTCCCTGCTTATACTGGGGGAACTCAAAATTCAAGGGTCCTTCTAACACTCAAAAAGGAGAAAGAACACACAGGACACAAATCTCAGTTCTGGGGCATGATAAATGGGTTAAAGAAGAATTTTTGGTGGGGCAACAACCTACTTGAAGCCACAAAATCTGCAGATCAGTAGCACACAAATGACACCTCCAAATGTGGAATAGCACAAGCAACCATGAACAAGCAGTTCCACATTTCCCTCCTGGGATATAAAGACAATTTCTAATAAAGAAAGTTTATTTTTTATGTAAAATAAATATTATTCATAGCAGAAGTTGCTCTACCTTGGAAAACTGGTTTTCTATGTCTTGCTGCAGGGCAGCCAGCTGTGTGTGAAGAAAGCTAACACATTTTACACCCTTATTCTGAGCTTAAGCGCTCTGGAATTCGCTGCATCATAACAGTGCTGCACAAAAGCTGTTCCATGATACCCTACAGCAAAAATGGTGTGTGTTAAAGCCCTGTGTGCTGCTCAGTGATGGAGCAGCTGCAGTCCCAGGCCCCTGTCTGAATGGACACATACGCCACATCTCTTCCCCGGCACATTTTGGTCACCCGACCTGTGCAGGTGCATCAGCTGGGAACCTCCAGATGAATCCTGCTCTTTGCACAGCAACAATCACAGAGGGAAGACCCAGTTACGGATAAATTTCCATTTATCTTATGCTGAAAAAAACAAAAAATGACCATATTTATAAAGAGTGTGAGAAGTCTGTTTCTAGTTGGAGCAATCAAGGCGAGTTTAACTGGGAGGGACTTTCAATAATTTCCATTTGAACTGCTACTCTCTTGCATGTATAATATTGTAGCCATTTGCCTGCACGACTTCCTCCCTTCTTTCCTGCTTTGCCAACTCCTAGGAAAAAAATATGATTTTGCCCAAGACTGCAGAGCAGGGCTGCATTATGTTTAAATCACAATAAAAAAAGTCTGGGATATTCTATTAGTTCTGACTACGCATTCAGGGTGCTCTCCAGAGCTGCATTCCTGAGCTTTCCATGCAGGAGCTGCCAGGCTGACAAATGAAGCCGTGGTCTGTGATGAAGACAAAATGCCCACTTAGATCCAGGCTGCAGCAAAGCTCCTCAGTCACCAGGCTGATTTCAAACTCGGTTGAAAGAAGAAATGTTAGTGCATTAATCCACTTCAATGCTTGGGCCAGCTACGCTCGGAACAAATTAATTGACGGGCATTAACTGAGTCCAAAAAGCTGAAATCGCAGTGTGTTCATCCACTTCACAATTTGGGCTGTAGTTTTACCCTTCAACACAAATTAACAGGCAGTAACTGCCCGACAGCAGCAGCTTAACTCTGTTGTGTGGCACAATAAAGAGACAGTGCTGCGGTGCCTTGTGGAGAGCTTTTCATTATCACCTGAGCGCTGCTGGGCTTCGTGCTGCACTTTGGCTGCGTTTTTCAAAGGTGAGAACGCAAGACCTAAACATGCCCTGTCTTATTTGTTCCCACCACAGTGACCCAATTAAATTCACAGGACAATGCCTCAGTTCTAAACCTTTCATTAGTCTGGACAGTCTCAAAGACCCACATAGTATGACTAAAGGAGAGAGCGCCTAGTTGAAGTTCTGACTTAGATGAAACGTGTCTAAAACTTCACACACAATAAACCAAGTTCTAAAAAGTATTAGTTCCAAGACACATTAAAAAAAACAAAAACAAAAACAAAAAAAACACAGTCATTCACCTCAAATTTGATTTCTGTAGAAATTTTAAAATATGCTGGCTAGAAACATAGTTTTGGTTTTGCTGTATCTGATTCAGGATGGGAGATCAAAGCACAGCTTTTTTTTTTTTTTTTTTCGCAGAAGATTTCCAAAAGAAAAGTGAAACACGCAAGATGGAGACCCAGACACAGATTTGGACATCTTTGTGGATTCTCAGATTTCTCCTTAATCACATGCTGGCAATTAAGTCTGCTTCAGGAAATTCAAAGAATGTACCTGTCAGGAATCAGAGGCAAATTAATTGCTGTACTGGAACAGATCAATGATTCATGAGCTGTAACATCAAGCTGCTAACAATATTAATTGCCACATACTTCAGGGAGAAGAGCCTAAAATGGCAGGAGTCATAGTTTACAATGGTTTGAAGATGTTTTTTCTGGATTATAACTGCTGAAACTAAAGCCAAGTACACTCTGCAATACATGAAATGTGACATGAGAGCTCCCAACCGTGAATCATTCCAATTCGTGTGTTTGAATCTGAGCATCTTGCCCTAACAACCTGCAGCCAGAGGAGCACAGAAATATTTATATTCCTTAGTTCACACCTGCTGACCTTTAACTGAGCATCTCTGTGGTATGAGAACAGTCCCCACCTACACGAGCACCAAGTAAACAGGTTTTATTAAAGTTTCCTGGCCAAGAGAAGACAGAGCCAGATTTGCTCCCTGCGTGTCATTTGCCTGGCAACTCCAGTGCTGCTTGTTTTTGTGGCATTGACCATGGGCTTCCCACTCCGTGTTTCTGAGCAGTGGGAAGCAGATTCCAAGATTATTAAAAGGATTTGCTGCTC
The DNA here is from genome assembly GCF_015227805.2 of Hirundo rustica. NCBI lineage: Eukaryota > Metazoa > Chordata > Aves > Passeriformes > Hirundinidae > Hirundo > Hirundo rustica. The sequence continues at coordinate 3,965,335 of NC_053460.1, forward strand.
TCAAAGTTGTCAGAGCAGGGCTGGAGCACTCCAGTGCTCCTTGTTCACTCCAATGCAGTGACTGGGCAGGGACAGCCAGCCCAGCAGCCACAGCATTCACAGGGGACAGAGGAGACACAGGTTCTGTATTGTTCCAGTAATTGCTTCCATAGACCTTCCAGTGAATGCTGTTATTTTAGCACTCCACAGATCTGAAAACCCTGCTCAGGTCTCGATTTTTAATCCAGTATGTTTCTGGGGAAGAAATGATACATTCAAATGATACATTCAAATGAATTCAAAAGCCTGGGCTCTGACCAAAAGAGATTATACACCCCTTTATTTCCCCTTTACCTTTTTGCTCATATTTCATAATTGCTCAGTTCTGTCAGATAAGTTCTATTTTTATCTATATGCATTTTCTTGCTCCCAAAGCAACTGAAGTCATTAAAGCCAGACCTGTGATTTCTGCTGCCCCTACTGACACACTGGAATTTAAACAGGACAATTCTAGAGCTGAAAACCTGGGTTCTCACAGCTTGAGATAAAGCAGCAATATTTCCCTACCCCTCATAATTATCCACCATGCAGCCAGCCCCAGAAGAGCCTCGAGGGGACCGTATTTAAATGTCTCTATGAATGTGTAAGACGGATTCTTCAGTTCTCACTGCACATGCCAAGTGTGAATGTCCTGCCTCCAAACGTGACCAAAGACCCTTGCGTGTGTCAGAACAGGCACAGCATGCTGCTACAATAAAGTGCACAATTTCCAAGGAACGTAAGAAAATGAATTAAACTCTGTATTATTCAACTTTCTCCACACCTTCAGTATCCCAGCTCCAAAATCAAACCTTCAGCACTGTGCTTGAGGGTCTGGCTGCTCCTGCCTGATCATTGCACGGAGCGGTGAAGTGCAGTATGACATTCTTAGCCTAAAACAGCTTTATTTTGCTGGAGCCACCTAATAGAGACAAGTTAATAAATTGCTGCATTCCTAATTTGCTACATTTTTGGTCCTGTTTCAGTTTACGAACTGTCCATTAGCAGACCCTGAAATCTGTGAACAAATACATTATCTACTATTATACGCAAGTTTTTCAGATGAGTAATTTTTGATCTTCAGATTGCTCAAGCAGTTGCTTGGAAACATTTGTCTGTATTAGTTACACAAGTCATGTGGCATTATTTGTCTTTTCAGATTGGATGGCTTCTGTGAATAAGCAACAGAGCATGAAATGCAAATTTCATGATATAAAATTCAGAACTTGCTTTTGGCAAGGATTTGATTTATTACATTTAGAGCACAAGATGAAAACAAAAAGGTTATCTCTGTGATCTGAATGACTTGACGGGAAGTGATGCCCTTGCCACTTGGAGGAGTAATGGCATAAATTACAAAAAAAAAAAAAAAAAAAAAAAAAAAAAAAAAAAAAAAAGGAATGAGGTTTGGAACAGTGGTGCTGTGGAGAATGAACCCATGCAATGGAAATACTTCTGTTGATTAGTACTTTCCAGGGAATAGTACTTTTCCAGATTAAAACATAGATGGGTAGGTCAGAAAATTCATGGGAGCTCAAGTAAGCTATTATTTTTCTTACTTTAGAGTTTTGAGCAAGCAAAGAAATAGAAGCAGTTGAGCAAGTGTTCATATTGATGTTAACAGCCCGGTATCATTCAATGAGGTTGAAAAAAGTATTCATTGGTATTTCACTGTACATTATATAAAGTACCACAGAACCATTTTTCAGCTGATTCTATCAGTATGAGGGAATTGGAAACTCACACATTTTCGCTTTTAACTTTGTAAAAGAACCACTTGTATTTGCCTAAGTGTTTCTGCACGGATAGTAATGATTTTTCCTCTCTATTGGATGCAACAATTTACAAAAGTGAAATCATTGGTTTGAAACTAAATATAGAATTTTACCAGCAGAGACTGGTCCTTTCAGTTGAAGAGAACCAAATATGGTCAAACAATGTTACTGAGCACACCCAGACTGTGATCCAGGCTACTTCAACCAACTATAAATCCCACATTCAAAACATAGCCAGAGCCCAGAAGACTGAATCTAACAAACCCTGAAGGAGGAAATAGTGCTGAAACAGTGAAGAAAAAATTAAAAAATAACAGGGTGGGTTTTTTTCTCCCCCAATAAAAATTTAAACCCAGAGTGCAAGGGCAGTAAAATAATTTGCAAAGAAGAGAATATCTCTGAGGTTTTTCTGAATTCTAGTGCCACAAGCAAATATAAAAGTGTTGAGTCTGGCTTTTAGTGACACTTGTGATAGCTGACAGAGACATACCCCACTGCTAATCAGGTAAAGTCTCTGACTAACTTTCCTGGTACTCCCAGGCTTTCCCTGGTACTTTTCAGGCTGGCACCTTTGCTAGGAACAAATGCCAGTGGGTCTCAAATGGCAGCCAGTGAGTGCCTGGCAGCTGCAGCCTGACTTCAGAGCAAAATATTTGTGCCACCCGTGATTTAAGGCAGGCTTAGTTTTGAGTGGACTGTGAGTAACCCATGCTTAAGGTCAAATCCTTCTGCTGGCAGAGACAGCCCTGAGTCTGTGTGAAATATGGGTGTGCAGTCCTGGGTTACTCTTTAATGCTCTGTCTCATAAATCCCAGCAAAGGAACCAGCCAGGAGTGGAGTCACACCCTGGGCCCCTCTCAGAGTGCAGTCAGATGCCAAGGGATTATTAATGAACTGTTCAAACACTACATATAAACTTGTTCAGAAAACAAAGGTATCAATTTGGATTTTAACAAAAGCAAGTGCTTCCAACAATCCCAAATCTCTCCACTGCGTGCTGTGTTTGTATAAAAAGTCACACATTTCTTAAATGCCAAAGGAGCACATTTTTCTCTCCGTCCCTTCTCCGAGGCACATCTCAGTCTGATCATGCTCATCCATTTTCAACAGCATGTTGTTCCCTTCATAATTGCATACAGAAACTTTCTTTAAGGAGTATGAGCTTATAAATCACCCCCCTTTGCCTGTGCTTTAAATCAGGCTCAAAAAAATAAAAATAAAAGAACCAGCATCCTGGGCTAAGATTAAAAGCTGGATTCATATTAAAGAATGGTGCCTTTTACTATTGAAACTGAAGCTGTAGATTATTCTGTGCTGATTAAGTGCTACAGTGGGCAAAGGACTTACTCACAATGAACGTTGCTGTAAAATAATTTATCTACAAGAAAGGAAACAAGTTTGCATAATCCATTTATGGTTGATTCAGCTTTAGAAGAATTTGTTATATAAATATATCTCACCCTGGGGAATTGTTTTACCAAAATAACTAATGAAAGTGTTTGAACAACTTAACACTGATAATTAATGGGATTTTTCAGTATCACAATGGAAAATGACACCTTCCCATGTACGTTAACCATCACATCAATGAGGGACAAAACCTTGGCAAACTCCGAGAGACAAACACATCAGAAAGTAGAAAATTAATTAATGAATTGACTTAGAAGATACAAAAATGCCAAGCTGGTGACATGTTTTAACTAAGCCTCGAAAGGTGATTACCAATACTTCCTTAAAAATCATTCCATAGCTCAGTAATTACCAATTTTAAGAAATCATAATTAATAGTTCAGTTGTTCAAGTGACATCACTAGTATCTGCTATCACCCTGAAATGTTTGAGTAAACATTATCAAGTGCCATTATGTTGTTATCCACTTTGCTGGCAATCTCAAGTAATATTTTAAGTTTAGGCGTCAATATTTAATCACCAAGAAGGATCACAAGCTCATCAATAATGCCTTGCCAGCTGCAATTCCCTAGAGACTTAAAACTTACAGTGAACCTCACCTGCTTTTGTGGTCACATAATTATTTTTATTATGCTTTGTGGCAATGTTGGCTGCCAAAAAAGGTTGTCCTAAAATCCCAGTGTGACAAAAATCAATTTTCAGATGCAAATGAGGGTGCCACAGGTGACATTTTTCATACCCAATAAATTGCCTGTCTGTGGCTTTGAACTAATGGACACATAAACAAGAGAGATTGGTGCCAAGGTATTGCATTATAATCTTAGTGAAGTTTTATGAGACCCATGCTACAGGCTGCAAAGGGAAAATAAAACAGAGGGAGGGGGCACACACAGTTTGAGGAGACATGCAAGAATAGACTTTTTATACAATATTTTCTTTCTTTTTTTCCGGAGCTCTGATTTTCCATCCAGCTACTTCTGCCCTCCTCTCCTCCCTCCTTCTTTTATTTTTAATTTTAGGGCTCTTCATGACCCCTTCTGTCTGCCACAACTTTTATCTCATTATGATCCTACACTTCTCTTCTGCTCTGTCCCTTACCTGTCGTCCCAATTTCTCTTCTAGAAAATTTATGCAAACAAAATTTCTTCTCTTCATTCATTTTTAATTCTGACAGCTCTGTGCCCATCTTCAGCTCCTTGAGGTGATATTTAAACTTTCTTTAAAAATGCAAGAAATACACTGAAACTCTCATTACCTTTAGAAACAACAAAGACTTTAAGTGAACTCTCTGCTCGTGTCAAGCATGGCTGCACTTCAGTGAGGAAATCTGCATTTGCACCAAACAACTAGCTGGGATTTCATAGGCTTGTCTGAAGCTTATCCTGAATAATCACAAAATTCTTGAGCCTGCAAATCCTGGTTGGAAGTCCTTTGAGGTATTTACCCTTGCAATACAAACAGAAACAAGATAAAACCAGTGTTTTTATGCTATGTTGATAGTATTGTTTCCAACTGTAGCTGAAATTAAAGATATGATTACGTAATAGCTTTTCAAGCCTCTTCAAAAGATTTAAGTAAAGTTCAAATCTTAAGCTTTTGAAACTTTAATCTTGGAATAAAGAACAATCTTTTTGTTATTTCACATTTCTCTCCCGTTAGGAAAACACGAATGATACTAAAACGACAAAGAAATGAATCCTTCATCAGACTTATCCCCATGCCAGAGCTGAATAGTAATTTTGGGGAAAGATCTGAAACATACCCATTTCAACCTCTCATCCTCTCATCTTTAATAAATGACGTTACTGCTGCTGAGCCTCCTTAGCTGTGTTTTGAGCTGTGTTTGGGGTAGAAGAGAGGAAAATGTACTTTTTCTCCTGCACATCTATTTCCCTCTTCCTGCAAAATCAGAGCCCTGAGAAGCCAAGAAACCACTGCTTCTTGTCTTTGCCCATCAGCATCATGCTCAGAGTTGGAGAATTGTTGGACAACGCTCCCAGGCACAGGGGGCATTGTTGGGGTGTCCTGTGCAGGGCCAGGAGCTGGACTGATGACCCCAGTGGGTCCCTTCCATTTCTGGATATTCTGTGGCCATCAGCACGACAGCGAGGCAGAGCTGGTGTCTCAACCAGTGCGGGCACAGCCCTGTAAATCCGGGTTCAAACTTGTGCTTATGCCGCTGCTCTGGCTGGCCAAGTACCATCAGTGTGTTCCCCAGAGACAACAGTTTATTCCCATTGCCAGAGCAACACTGGGCAGCTGGAATCCAGGGCAGAACGCCACGGCCTTCCCCACCCTGCCCTTCTGAAAGGAGAGCCCGTGGCGGGAAGTGTGGAACGTCCTGTTCCCTGCCTTTTACGGTCACCACAGACATTTGCTGCCCAAGCCAGTGAATTACAGGGCTTCTCTCTCTTCCATCACTCCATTTCTGCCTGGCTTGTTAGTCATGCAAACACTTAGAGAGTCTTTAATTCCAAAAGTCCACAAGTGACTTCAGTGGCCAAATTCCCTGGTCAGATTAATTATCTCTGTCACTGCTGGCAGCGCAGGAAGTGTCTGATAGAAAATTCCCAGGTGGTGGAGGATTACCTTCTGGTAAATTTACACCACAGAGCAGTACCACAGCCTGCTCCTGCTCCAAAGCACCAAAGGTTCTTCAGAGTTGTTCACACTACAGTCTGGTTTCCATGTAAAACTCAATTTTATAGTACTTCTGGAAGCGGTTTCCAGTTGTATGGACAAAAGAAACCTACCCTTAAGGCTACAAAATAGCATTTTATTTCTGAAGGAGATTTGACCAGCTCATATCTCCCAGCAGCACGACATACCAGCCCAAATACCAATTCAACCACATCCACTAATTTAGTCATGTAAAACAACACCAAAACAGAACATGGAACAACTTCTTAGATACCAGATATACTAATTGAAAGTAAAGGGTCAAAAGGTGTATAAAGAAGTTCAGGTAAAAAATGCTCTGAGAGATGATTCTACAGCACTGATCTCTACTGTCACTGTCCAAAGCCATTAATTTACACAAAAAGTTAATTTAAAAACAGGTGATACAACGTAGCATAGTTTTATGAATCTCTATCCAACATAGAACCCTAGGACTCAGTGTACTTTCATTTTAATTGTATTCCACCTGTAAATATTAAAGACTTTAAAATACTGGGATAAATTGATGCATACTTGCTTAAAGGTTCTGTAAACAGCCCTCTATTATTTCACTTTTCCAGGTGTCTGCTTCGTTGACAGTCACTTTATTCCAGTTTCCCTGTAGTGGACATGAAACAGCCACCTAAAGAGAACCTTTCGTAATTAGAACAAGGCAGGTACTAAACCTATCCTGTGGCTTATCTCTGCATTTGTAGCTGGAGTTCATTAACTTGTCAGCACTGATTCCTTTTGAATAGGAAAGCCAAATGAAAAAATGACGTGCAAATCAATATCAACTGTTAAGCCATGTTCTCATTTAGTGCAGTGTCAGATATGAAATATTAAGAATCAAAATGAAAATTTCTGGTGGAAAAACATGTTTAGTGTGCCATTTTTATAAGACAATTATTACAGTGAATTAAGATACTTTTCATCCTGTGGTAAAAGTTACAGCATGGGGAAAGTTAAAGAAAATCTTCTAAAGTTTTTGTTTGCTGGTTTACAGATTTTTTTTAAACAACATTAAGTTGATAAATGGAAGAAGCATTTAAGAATGTATAATTCACGCTTATTAGCTGAGACAAAATCCATGTAGCACATTCGCATATATCTAGAGAGAGATAGACATCTGCTCTAAATGAGTCCCACAGAACTCAGCGTTCCATCACAATTCCACAGATATTTTTGAGAAACAAACTTCGCACATATAAATCTGCTATCAGAAGATTACAAATTAGTCTCCTTGGACTAGATAATAATGGTGCTAACGGGGTGCCAAAGATCAGAGGAAATTTGTTGGAGATGAGCACAAGGTAAAGGCAAAGACCTGCTTGGGTATCCTGGTGTGAGTTGAATTCCTTATTACCTTCTTTCCTCGGGAGAAGCCGTGTCAGGGAGCTGCACCCGGAGAACTGCGGGGCACATCCCGACCTCCAGGGTGCCGCTGAACGAGCCCCTGGAGCTGAGCTCACATGGCACCCACCAAGCAGATGGAATGAAGTTAAACCAGTGCAACAGCTCCAATGTCTGAACTGCTGAGTCTCCAGCAGCAAAGGTAAAAGGTTCTCATCACCCAGCACCCAAACCCCCCACCTTTAATGTGCTTACTGAATAACTCCATTTTCTGCAGGGATCGGACACAGGGAGGGATCAAAGTGAAGATTGTCATTAGAAACACTTTTTCCTTTTGCCCAGCTTGGGTTTTCTTCTGGAAGCGCTTTGCTCTATTTCCTGCAAGAATTTCCTAAAGCCCCAATCTTTCCCAGTGCTTCAACACTGCAATGAAATGAAGGAGAAATGCCAGTGCAGGGAGGTTTTTACTCTCCCTTCATTCTCCTAAGCACACACCCTCGCTGGAAACCAGAGTCTTATCTTCCCACTGTCTAGACTCAAGGTTAATTTGCCTTATTTTCTCATTTTATAGTTTTAAAGAATGGGTTTTAATCAACCACTTATCTAATTCACAATTGTTAAGAAACATATTTTCCATTAATAAAATGGTCCTAAGTGCAGCCTAATGCATTGAGTGCCAACAAAAAGAAAAGACACAATAATTACCAGAACTGACAAGGAATTTGGAATGCCGTTAAACAAAACAAATAATTTCTCCCCCCGCCAGCCCTCCAACTACAACTCTCCCATATTTTTATACCACTAGAAGCTACAGTAATTATGCCCCTCAAGTAAACCATCTACTTTTCTGTTTAGTAGACAAAAATTAAAGGAACCCGTTCTCTCTCGTACTTCTAATATATTCCCTGTGTTTTTCCTCTAATTGAATTAAATATGACACGTTAAAGAAGGAAACATTTCCATTTGGGATACAGAGGATTGAAATTTTCTGGCAGATGTTAAATGTAATAAACATCATAGGACTGAACAGAATCTCCTTTATGTTATTTACAATTTTGAGTTATAATTTTAAAGTAATTACAGTCAGTACACATAATCTGGGATTAAAAGCCACTGAATAAATGTGAAACTTCTGAGATCCTCTGAAGAGTAGCTTGATCAAAAAAACATTAATTTTGCAGAGATTCAGCTGAAGGCAGAAGCCACATTAAAAATAACTGAAGAGGTTGGTTTTTTTCCTGTTTCACACACACAAAATATAACTGGCAGACTGTGACTACCCACTAACACTATGCACAATTAATATTACATATATCAACTTGATGCTAATAGTATCCAATAGAAAGGACCATACCATATGATAGTCCCACTAATGCATTCAGCTTTCCTGGCAATTAAACAACATGGAAGCACTAACAATTAACATCAAGGTCACCCCCAGATAAATTTTGATTTGGACACTATTCACAGCAGATTTATGAGTGGATTCAAAGCTCATTAATGTCGGTGGAATGACTCCTGTTGACTTAATGGGGAATGCACTTGGTGCACCGCTTGCTGTGTTTTCCTATGACAGATTAATTACACGGTTTTGTGAATAATCAGGCCTAAAATCAACCCTGTAACGTAAAGCTCCCAGCCTTGCTCACACACTCATGTAGCTTTGTCAGTGATGAGTTTGAGTGTTACAGATGTGAGCCCAATTCAGAGCCAGATCTTCCCCAGCTTTGACTTTTAATCTTTAAACTGAAGTTTTAACATCCCACTCCCCTTACCTCTGCCTGAATTCTTGGTTTGAGGGTCAATTTTGAGGGTCAGTTCTGGTTTTTATCACCAAACCAGCTTCAAAAGGATGGTGGTAGGGAGGGGAGGGGTGGAGAGAGAACCATGGTAGGACAACACAATACAGCAGTACAGAGGAAGTGAAGTTGTCTGCAAACAAGTTCAGAAAGGTCCTGCACAACCACGTGAGGGATAAGGACACAGAGTGGGACCTGTCCACAGAAGAACTGCCAGTTTTGCCCTTGACCTTTTGCTGAAACAATTCACCTCCATTGAAAACCGAAAGGGGAACAAACAAAAATTTTTAGTACCCAATTGCAGTAGTTATGAAAACAGAGTGGATAGAAGAACCAACTGTATCAATTTTAAGGTTTAAGTGCAGGAACATGAATGTGTTGAAATATTGTCAAATACTGTTCCTCTTTTTTGTCCCAACCTACACATATGTACATTACTATATCTCTATTATGTTTCTCAGCACAAAACTATAATGTTAGCACAGAACAGAACGTGTGTTAAAGTCTCTCCTGCAAGATATTCCACTCTGATATATCAGTAATGTTTCCACAGACATAGCTGGAAATAAAATACACATGAGCAGTTCCAATGAACGCCCCAGTTGGGAGGTTCAGGCTTTGATATAATCAATGACAGGACTGAATTGTCCATCACTGTTGGCTGAGGTAGCACCAAAAAAAATCATGAAATTCCCATCTCCTAAACCAGAAATTCAATCTGAGTTTTTTACTTCTAGATGGCCGTTCTGCGAAGGACTGGCAGGATTAATGCATGCCAGGGCCAACACAGAATATTAGTGCAATAATCATCTTAGTCTGCAGCAAGAGTTGAGAGTTTGCAGCAAGAGCAGCAATAAGAACAGATTTAGCGTGAGTATTCTTGTTGCAGATGCTGCCGGGCTGGAGCACATTCCTGAGTAACCTGGGCCCTCCCACCAAGATTTTTGTCACTGGCACAGTCTTTCAGCAGTCATGAGTTTCTTATCAAGCAGAAGTAGTTGAATTTTATTCCATTTTCAGGGAAAAGGAAAAAATCGCAGGTATGAGAATATTCTCTCTGTGCAAAGAAGAAACTGCAATGCATAGCATTTGTCAGCCAATCAGGAATTTTGTGTTTATTGGAGGGTTTTTTGTGCATGAGTTCAACAATATCCATATCAAAATGATCTGGCTCTGGAGAGCACTTGAGGTCCCTGTTCCAGAGAGGTGACACGTTGCCTTATCACAACACTGCTGGCTTTGGAGGGAACCCTCTGCATTTCGATACAGCCTTTTAAGCTGCATTAGCAGCACAAACACAAACTGATTTCTTGCTAGTATCCTTTTCTGGGTTGGTCAAAAATTCAGATAATACCAATGCACCCTGATATCAGTGCAGGTATAAAGCCTTCATCATCTCCCAGTTCTTCATGGGATCACACCCTTGAAATCCCTGGACAAAACAAATTTTGTGCCAATATCTGAGAATGAAAGCTTGGTTTGGGTCTTCCAGATTTTAAAAAAACCTTTGTTCTATCACCTTCTCCCTGGTGATTAGAGGATAAATCTTTATACAGTGCAACACTGTTCAACGCTGTAATAAAAGCCCAGCAAACATTCAGTAATTTAACACACAGCATCAGATGGGTTCTAGAATAATTAAAGAAAGATAAGTTGGATTTTTATGGTCATGTCCTGAAAAGATATTATCCATCAGGAGAGAATGAAAATGCTGAAGTCTGTTATGTTCCTTATTAGCAGAGTCTTTAAATCTCCATAAAATCTGGTCATTTATACACTTATACTCATAGAAGATATGTCTGATCTGAAATCCACACCCACGCAAAAATAAGACTGCAAGTTTCCATTTCTAAATACACAGCTCATGTCACACGTTTGACCCTTTTTGAGATGAAACAAACCAAACCAGCCCCTCCACACTGCCCTGACATTACCTGGCCACATCAAATATTTGGTAGTTCTGCAGTACCATTGGTACCACAAGAGAGACTCCAAATGGAGTTAAGCATTTGCACTTTCTTCCCGTGTAATCACAACCCCAGGTGCCCTCTCAGTGAGAAACTGCACAAAACAAGTGGTAAAAATAATTTTTTTTCTCAGACAGATCAGCTGCTTAATGCAAAGGTTATTCAGTTTGATTTGGTGGCCAACTTAGTGAGGGGATGGATGATTAATAACTCCAAGATGACTGCAAGCATTAGCAGAGTTGTTTATTATGAAGACAACAAATTGCTCTAAGCTTTAACTCTGTTATTCTTCAAGTTCCTATGTTATTTTAACTACTTAAAAAAAAAAAAAAAAAAAAAAAAACAACACCAAACTAGCTGCAAAATAAGATGCAAAGAAATAATCATAAAAACGTCAAAATTGTAATGACCAACAAATAAGGAATTTTAGGTCCAAAAGGAGCCATTTCTCCTTGCAACGGCAGAATCAATTCTTGGGGGAGGACAAATTAAGATTTTTATCCTGAGATGCTCCACTAAACGTTAAAGGTGTGTGCTGTGATGGTTGTTACTGTAATAACCATGACAAATGTTCCTTCAGGATTGTGAAAATCAGCATGGAAACATTGGGGCGATCATTAGGGATTATTAGTGATGAGTCCAATGGAGAGAAATTACTAAACTCTTACTCAGGGAATCATATTTTCATGTGAATAATTTCTCCTATCATGGCTCTCTCAAATCCATGCTGCTTCTGGAAGCTGAGGGAGAAGCTGAGTGGGAAAACACCAGCAATATTTTGTGTTTCTGACACACACACAAAAAAAGGGTTCTGAGAGTTCTTGGGTGGATCAGGGGTAGTTGTGGTGCACTGACTGCATCATTCTTGGTGCCAGATGAAAGAATACCCATGGAATAAATGCACAATTTTTCTTCTCCTCCCTAAGTCTCACACCTTCTTCTGGTTTCTGTAACATGTCTTTTTCATGATGGATTTGAGGACATTAAGGCTATTGTGGCAATTCTATCCTATCAAAATCACCAACTCCATTTCCCTAATCCCCTGTTTAAGACTCTGTTCTTATCCTGATGTGAAAAAGTATTATGAAATAAGTATGAAAAATAAAGATATCTATGCAAATGCTTCTTTTTAGAGATGTTTGTATTAAGACAGGCACACACACATTCTGTCCCCGTGTACTTAATAGTTGCACTTTGAGGATCTTACAGGATAAAACCACTTTATAAATGAAAGATATTACATATCCTAAGAGACATCTACTTATCCTTTATGATCTCACCTAATGTTCTACTAAATCATGCTTAGCCTCTTGCTTTCTTACTTATATCCTCATTTGCTGCATGAATTTTAAATTTAAACCTTTCACAAAGGGTTTTTTAAATGTCCCCACACCTCTGGCATGAATTTCCACAGAAGTCCATCAATCTCTGAAGATTAAGGCACAGGATTGGCACAGTTTTATCTATTCCAGAAAACGTCCAGGCTGGAATCAGGACAATAAATGCTTGAAAAAATATGCCAATGAATGATGGTTTATCACTCATCCACAATATTTAGTGGATTCTTTCTTTCTATGGATAAGGGGCAATTTATGTAGTAGATCACAAAGAGAAGTTAATTAAATCCAAAATATCTCCAGATAACCAATTCCCCATTCAAACTCTCATAAAATGCTTCAGCACCAAGAAATAAATAGGTATTTTCATTACTCTATGTGCCAGAATGAATTTTAGTTCAAATACAAGACTTTAGCAATCCTTGAGTAACTGGTCTCATCGAGGTTTCTGGAAGCTTTGCCATGAGCTCTTATGGATGTAGGATAAGACCTCAGGGTGTTTTAAGAGAAGATAGAGTAGAAGAGGTGCATTCCAGAACTGCACCTGGTTCTGAGTTTCCACAAAGGACTGAAGTTTCCACCAGAAGCACATCAAGCCACAGTGAAATGGTACCTGTTGCAGCTGGGAGAAGCAACTGAGCAGCCCAAAAGCAGCTCAGGGCAGAAAGGAATTCTGTTTGTAACTGCTTTTTAATAAAATGCATTCATTACAAAGAATTTTGCCTGTCATTTCACATTTGTTCATAAGTAATTTGAAATCGTTAACAAGGTCTGTATTTGTCTCAAAAATAATCTAATTTCACCTCTGAATCACTGCTAAACACATTCAGTTCTTAGCTGTGCTTGCTGCTGAAGAGCACAAGGTCCCTTTTCCTGGATTAGTGCATCCCCAGCTCACATGGAATCTGAATGTAGATTACTCACAGAGAAAGGCACTGAACACTCACGGAAGTTAACACCTTCTTGTTTCACAGGCAATTATTCATGTTTCCAGTCTCTAAGACCATTTTCCTCTCCTTAAATAACCAAGTACTTCTCATTTACATGCTGAAGTTGCACACTGAGGGAAAGAGCAGGAAAGCGAGCCCACACATTTGATCTAAGCACTTACACACACAGTGAATAAACTTACGAGTCACACTTTGTCCAAAAAAGGAACATTAAATTAATGAAAACCACCAGTGGCTCCTGTTCTTTACAGCATTTACTCTGATATTCAACACAATATGTAATTGTTGCTATGGCAACTGCCACATCTCTTGGCACCATAATAATTCTCAGATAAATGGATCTTTGTCAGAGCAAACTCCAAAGCCAGCGTAGATGAAACCTGCATTTCCTTGGTGCTGGGGAGGGGAAATTCAGGGCAGGCCTGAGGAGGCACAAGCCTGGCAGAGCTGAGCTAAAGGGAAGTGTGGGTGTGCATCAGCTCAGAGCTGCTCTGGGTGGGACTGCAGGGACACCCCAAAACTGCCCAGCAAAGGGGCAGGGGAGCCACAGCCACACAGCCCTGCCAGGCACAGCTCCTGCTCCCAGGGCTTGAGCCAAAACCCTCTGGAATCTGATCATTTCAGCGGGTCCCCGGGGAGAAAAAGGGAAAATAGGTGACCGGAGTTTCTATGGAAAAGAGAGGTTAAGGAGATTTCTGATATAAAAGGAGCTCTTTGTTGTTTCTGCGACAGCAAGCGGTCTGCACAGAGGATTTTTATGAAAATATAGTTTAAAAAGCAGCTAAATGACACTACAGAATGACCCACTGATGAGAACAAGCTCTTGCTTTCATTGACATTAATTGAGATGTATTCGGTGAAATCCTAAATGTAGCATTGCGGACTTTGAAAGAAAAAAATAAAATAACATCTATTCAGTGGTGATTATAGCAGGGAAAAGTCACTTACGAAAATGCCACCTGTACACAAGTATTAAATTCTAAGATCACTCTTACCTCAGCTCTTTATGCATGAATTCCAAGTCAATATGTGCTTGCAGTGCGATAACAAAAGTAACAGGAGTGATAACAACTTAATAACTTAATAGCTGGGAGAATGTTAATATGTTAAACTTTCTGCCAAACTGAACACAACAGTGAGAAAATTGCTTTTTTATTGTTGTTTGATCTTAAAGAAAATCCTTCTTTATATGCCTGAAGGACACTTTCGTATCTGAAGGCAAGGGATCTCCCCAGCTTTTCTGGAAATGGTATTCTATACACAGTTTTGATCAGTATAATAACTCAAACGCATCCTGGGTATTGATGCACCCCCTGTGACTTATTCTATTTTGTGCCTTAAAATTAAACGCAAAATGTGGTGGTTTATTTATGCAGTGCATCCCTTTCTGCAGCAACTGCTATATGCAAAATCTAATAACATGGAACTCTTTGAGCCTGTTTGTCAATATCTCATACGAGAGTCCATCTCCATACCTCTGCACTGTCATTTTCAGCCTATTTGGAATTCCATTCTAAACAGAAAAATGCTAATATACGTTAATGAGAACGATTGCCTGCTGTATCAGAAGGACTGGTTCTTGATCTTATTTTCCAAATAACTTATTGAATTGCCAGATGACTAAACTCAACCATTCACACTTCCTTGCCTGAATATTTTCTGCTGTGAGAGAATCCTGATTCATAATAAGATTATTGATCCGTTATCATCTGTTCCAAGGCAGAAAGCCATACATGTAGGATTTAAGGCTGTCGGCACTTTTTATCTCATATCCATAATATTTGCAATCTCTATCCTGTGGGGATAAGCAGAGAGCAAGACACAAACAAGAAATGCTAAGGTTTAAATCCAAGGAGCTTAGTTTCATTATTTCTGTTTGATACTTTAGGAAACATGCACAGGCAGAAAGCAACTTGCACAAAAGGTATCCGTGCAGGCAGGAATCAGAATTCGGGTCTGCAAGGAAGTTTTCAGCCAGGCTGCTGAGGCTCTGTCCTTGCTGTAACAAGCACAGCCGAGTGCTGGTGTTGGGAAAATCAGTGGTTTGACAAAGGGGAAAAAAGCAGCAGCTTCTGCCCAGCCCCTGGCTGGTACAAAGTGCTCTGGACAAAGCAGCGGGACTGGGGCAACTTCATTTCCTTCAGTCCGAGCTGCTGCTGGAGATGGCTTTAAACTTTGCCTACAACATGCTGTCTCAGGGTGTGCTCCTCACTCTTATCTCTTCTTTTCTTTCTCCTGCTCTTTTTCTGTCTAGTGCCTGAAATGTGTCCTGAGGCTTTGACAGTTTCTATTTAATCATTTCATCCTTCTGTATGGAAGACTGCTGAGCACCATGCAGTGAAGTTACTACCAGCCTGGAATTTCTGAATATCTGCCTGCCCTCTTATCTGCTTTGGTGCCAGACTCTTGATATCTCACTCCCCTCCACCCCTCACCCTGTGTCTGTAGTGGTGTAACAAATAAAAGTTCTAAATAACTCCCCTTGCTGTGGGGAAGAAAAAAAAAAAAATAAAGGCTGCCAGCAACACAGAGAGGCAGAGACAGATTGTGTCCCAAGGTTTCCTTTTAGCTCCCAGTACACAGAGAGTATGTTCATTAAAACCAGCATTAGATTTCAGAGGGGGAGCAGGACCAGCAGACACCATTTTATTTAGCCTTGGGGGACACAGTTCAAGTCCCAGCTTGCCACCTTTTGCAGCTCACCATTTATTATGAGGCTCTACAAAAGCCTGGCTGCGCTTTCTGCCTTCTGCAAAACCTGACTCTTTCAATAAATACATAAATCCACTAATGTCTGGACAAGTGCTCAGATGAGATGGAATTTCCAACTTTCAGTTGTCCTACTTTCTCCATAAAACAAAGCAGGGATCAAGCATTGGACAGAACACAAGTTTAAATAAAAAAGAGAATGCTGCCAGTCATTGGCTCGGCCATTTTCTCTCCAACCAGGGTTTATGAGTGATTTATTTTTCCATTAGGGATTTGAGGCTTAGCAACTGTCTGAATTATTCAGAACGAATACGAAGTTCATTTGAGGAATCCTGGGTGAAAACTTTTCCGCGTCTCTTTTTTTTCTCAGTATCCCCAAGCACTCCACACTGGCTGTATGAGAGGGCGTCAAGCAAAGCTGGGCAGAGCAGGGCACAGGAAGAGCAGGGCACATCCCAACGCTGCTCCGTGGGGAATGTTCCACTGCTCACCGGCACTGCTCCATGGGGAATGCATGTGGAATTCCCGTTTTTCACTGAGCACTGATTGAATCAGGCTCCAAGTGTGTACAGGCACATGACTTTTAAAGAGTTAACTAATAACTCCCTCGACAGGCTCTTCTGTGCACTCACACTCAAAAGCCTCTCAGAAATGACAGAAGATTTTGGGGAATATTCCCCTCTGTCAAGACAGAGACCAGTACAACTATCCAAAAATCATAGGAGGGAGGAGGCACATCCAGCGGGCTGCAGAGAGCAGTTCCAGCTGGAGTCTGCTCTGGAGTGTCATGTGGAATCGGATGGACAGATATTCTGCATGTATGAATATCTGCAGGCAGAGATTCCAGGGGTTTGGGGTACGTTAGACATACAGACATCGGGAAAAGCAGCAATGCAGCATCTGCTCCTGCAGGAGACTGTGTGATCAGACAGCCATGGCCAAGCTGTCTCGAGGTTGAGGAGCCACCCCTGCCCACGTTACAGCCACGGCCACCCCTGGATGGAAAGCTGTGGGCTCTGCAGATTTATTATGCCTCTGGCAGAAGAGGAGGCAAACAAGCCCTTCAAATGCAAATAACAGTTCAATAGTAAGTGATATTTCGACAGACACTGATTCTACTTTGGCCATGAAGTTAATTTAGTTAATCACATAGGATGGATCGGTGAGGCCAGCTGGAATCATCCCCTATCTTTAGCAGGAAAAACTGCACCCCTCCACCAGCAGAATACCAAAAGCTTTTCTTGCACACTCCAGATTGCACCTCTAAATAATTTCCATATTCATCCAAAGTATGGCTGGTCGCAATCAGAAAGTTTTAGGAGCTACACTCTGTTCCTAGGCTCTGACTGCCAGTCAGCACATCAGAGATCATTGTTGAGAGCCATTCCCAAACATGTTGGGAATCTGCAATTAGCAACATTAACAATGGGATTTCACAGATGTAGGTTACATGCTTTCAGAGAAGAAATGGCAGTTGCTGGCAGTGGGGAAATACTTAAGAACTACTTATCCCCTAATTAGACAAGGCACTGTTCTCTGAGTACTGAATGCTGAGCACTGCTCCAGCATGTGCTCATCTTAACCCCACAGAATTATGCTGAATTACCAAGGTTCCATCTGAGCGTTTCTTAGCCAAGGCTCCTTGCATAAACAGATGGAGCAGTTCTGCTGTTTCCGTGCTGACACATTTAGACTGCAAAAGTACAGGATTAAGTTCAAATTTATCATAAAATCACTTTAGATAGGATGCTGTGGTCTTTATATCCTTCTCAAGTATGGCAAACAGAAAGACAACACTGGCTGTGTGTGGTGTTTAAAATAGGCAAATAGATGGAAAGGTTGGGAAGAAATACTGGTTTAGCAGCGACAGAGGACTGGATGAGCCAGAGCAGGACAGCCAGCCCCAGAGATTTTTATATTCCCGTGGAGAGGGGGTGATTCTCACTAGATGGATTTCCCAGGACACATTAAGGCATCATCTGACTCACAATGGCATTGCAGACACTAAATCCCACATTAAATGGGTCATCATCTGGTTATGGGCTGAATACTAAAATCCAGAAAGAGGTGATGAATGCAGGTTGAGATGGCGTTGTGATATTGTCACCTGTGAGGAAAGACTGGCAAATGGCAGAATATGCCTGATTTAGACTGGTTTTCTCTCTCTAAAGCAGCACAAAGTGGTTGGAACAGAATCTAGGAGTGGGGCCAGATCAGCCCTGGCTTTCAAACGTAGTCTGGAGAGAAATTTCAACACTAGGCATCAATTAATATTGCTGGAACATTCTGAAGGGAGACTCTCCAGAACTCAAACACGACATAAAGAGAAAAGGTCGCTGGCAGAGCTTGTCATAGTCTGTGCAAATACACATTCTGTAACTCCTACTCATGAGACAAGATTTCCCCTAGATGGTCACTTCCATGGAATATCTGACAAGATTTTCCCTAGATGGTCACTTCCACTGAATATCTCCCCTCACAGATATTGAAGGGCTGCTTCTCTAAGTAAACCAGAATAAATCTTCAGAATGTGATTCTCAGATCTTCACACATAAACCAATCCCTCGAAGTTTAACTCCAGACCTCCTGTCAGAGACACCTCAAACTCTTCAGTGGTTTTAGTAACTTCTAACCAGAGAATTATGATCCTCACTTTGAAACTGCTCCTAAGATTTCAAAATAAAACCATTTGAACCTTCCTGTGAATGCACCAGAAGGAGCAAGGCTTGGTAGTGTGAGGCACAGGACAGCCAAGTGCCCAGCTTGCTCCTGCAAGTGCAGCTTTCCTACTCTGAATTTGGCAGTCTTTGGTCCTAAACTCACAGCTCCTCCACGTAAGAGACTCCCTCAAGTATGACTGTGTTAAAATTTAATTTTGTGAAGAAACGGCATATTTAAATAAAATTAAATTCCATTTCAGTGTTCTGATCAGCTTTCTGCAGTTACACATTCTGGTTCCTTCTCTCCCGCTGGCAATCCATATTCACATGGTGTGCTGCTTAAAGTGCAGAGCAAAACCTTTCCACAGCCATGGACTTTCAGAAGTTTGTTCAGCCTTTCTGCTGAGGATAATTTGTTTTTATAATGGGAGACTCAAGTTATACTAATACGTTGTTGGGTATATAATGAGAATGCTGGCAATTGAATGTCTAAATACCAAATTGAGACAGTAGATCAGTCATTTTTATCAAAGCTTTTTCATACTTCTGTGAAATTATAGGTCTGTAAAGGTACCAGGCTTAATTGTCTAGTGAGGCACTACCTTGCCTGTCTCTCTCCTAAATGTCAGGACACAGAAGTGAAGGCTATCTCACATCTCCTTTGGTTACTTGCAGGGGTGTGAAGTAAATAACTCAATTTCTGAAGTGCTTTATCCCCCAAATGATGAGGTTTGTTTTACACTGAAATTCAGGAGAGGGAAAGAAAGGACAAAACATTCAGTGGGCAGAGCAGAACAAAAATCACCAGGGCACAGAGACAGAGTGTAAATGCATGCCACCGTTTGTGTGGAGATGTTTTAGCAGTTTACCACATAAAAATGTCAGATAAGCAGACCGACATGAAAATTGAGATTACACAGAATTCATCCCCACGTACTAAGACTTGGAGTAAAACGTGAAGGTTCTGTAAATTCTAAATCAGACATTTAAAGTATGATTTCCCATTTTTAGTTGTGGCCAAATTGCGATTACCTAGCATAACATACACTGGAAGAAGCAGCCAATTTTAATACTTGGGCTCTTTCATTTGAATAAAGTCTTTATGGATGTCTAGCATCCACACCTGAAGATGTAATAGATCTTCCAAATCCCAGGAAATCTGCATCACAAATTAAACCGACTGCTAAAACGTTACAGCAATATCTGCACTGAAGGCTGATTTTGATCTCTGCTAACAGATTAAAATTGCCTGCAATCCTAGGTGACACACGTAAATATTTAGCAGCAGCATCTCCTTCGTGCCATCCCCCCCCCCTTTTTTTTTTTTTAATCTTTGGTATTTCTCTTACCTTTAACGCACCGCGTTTTTCATTTGCTTCAAGAATAAAGATTTCTGCCATATCCTCGGCGTGCTCCGACCGCGCGTGGACGAACAAGGCTCTGCCAGCTTCTGATACATTCTTGAGCGCAACCAAGTTCCCATCAAGCTCCACTGTAAAGTCTGGGTTAGAAACTTCAAAGTTCAATTTGTTGTTCCCCTTGCAGTCATCGAATTTCACTGCGGGGTGAAATAAAAAAGGAAAAACCACATTATGAGTATCCACCGGAACACAAGCTTCGGATGTCATTAGCTGTTGTCTACAGATTGGGGAAGAAATGTCTCTCTAAGGAAAATAAAAACCAAACTTTCAAAGAAATTCTACATATTTCTGACTCTTCTTCATAAACAAATCTATGAATAAGTACTTTCAGAATGATTAAGAGGCTTTGACCAGTCTAACTGGGTAGCAGGAAAACAAAACACCTTGGACATGAGACTTTTGTGATCTCTCCAATCTAAAGCACACCCAGCTCCACAAACTGAGCAGTGGCAATAGAGACCTTGTTGTGCTACTCATCACAGCCCAGAATCTCTAAAGGCTCTTGTGTGGCAAAGTGGTTTTAGATATTCAGAATATCTTTAGGCTCAGCACTGGTTGTTTACAGAATATTCAGCCCCAGGCTACTGCAACAGTTCTATAAAACTGAAAAAATTAACTACAACATTTCTGACTGCCAGGATTGTCACACAGTTCATGAACTGCACTGTATCTAAGGATTGTGAGAGCTTTTAATTGAACTGTAGCTGTCAATAAGCCTGTTTCACTTTACATGGAAAGTTTAAAATATTTAGGAAAGCTGGCATAAAGAGGAAAATGTCCCTGAAGGAGAAAGATTTGAGACTGTCTCAAATTTCTTCTCTGAGTCATTTTGCCCAAAATACAGGATAAAATATTAGTGATTTAACTACCAGCTATATGAGTAAGGGATCTTCACCACAAAGTTGCAATTGCTAAATGAACTTTTCAGTTTTGACATCTCTGAACAATGTATTTGCATGTGAAAGGTTTTTCTGCAGACAGCCTGCTCTGTATTCCCTACCTTCTCCTAGAGTTGCTGCTGCTGCAGACTTTTCACTTACCTGTACGCTCTCACTATTTTTATTTTACATTTCACTTCCACTGGATCTTTAAAAACTGCATTACTATTTCAGAAAAAAAAAAAAAAAAAAAAAAAAAAAAAACTACAGACAGTGGTACCAGCCACATAAAATCAACAACAATGGAGTTTTACTACAAAATAAAACAACTGGCATAATTGTTTAAATTCACTATATGGACTTCTTGTATTGGGTAATTGTTTTTAAAGGAAGAGAAACAATCCCAGAGTCTCTCATGGTCCATCCCTAAACTCTTCCTGACTGTGTAATCCCTGTAACTGGCCCTAAAGAACAGAAATAGTCTCATAGTGGGTGGCCACTCAGCAGTCCTGGGAAGTTACACAGAAATGCTCTTTACCAAACTTTGCATCTCTCCAGGCAGACCAACACGAAGACATCTCCTTGTGGAGATCCTTCCTTTCTGGGCGTTCACCGGGATCCAATCCCAAAGCAGAACACCACACGGGAAAAAGAACCATTTCTGGTTCATCCCAGCATTTACAACTTCATTTTATGATGAACATTGATGAGAAGGGTTAGATTAAAAATTGAACTATGCCGAAATCTCAAGCATTCTAACAGAATAAGGCACAAAAAGAGACGTGGGGTACTATTTACCAAAGCAAGAGTGGAGGGTTGGCCTTGGGCTGCTCCCAGCCTCCCACCCAGCCACCCTCTCACTCCCCCTCCTCAGCAGAGCTGGGGAGAAAGATGGAAAAGATAAAGACAGGGAGGTCACTTACTAATTACCATCACTGGCCAAACAGAAATGACTCGGTGAAAATTAATTTAATTGCCAATTAAAATAGACGTGGATGCTGAGAACAAGACCAAATTAAAACCATCCCACGAAGCCGTGACCCTGCGAATTCACAGCAGACAATCCTCTCCCCAAGGAGTGTCCAAACACTCTGACAGACTCCACAATCTCTGGCAAAAAACCTCCCCCAGCAGCTGAAGGATCTGCTGCTGCACAAGGTTTAAGCTCAATTACATGTTTTTAACTAAAAGCTGCTCCCATTTCCTTCACTTTACTTTAGGGCAAGAGAACTATCCTTGGATTCACAGTGGGACAGAACACCAGAATTTCATCAGCTCATTTGCTCTTTCATCGAATTTTGCTGAAAGCAAGAGGGATTATAAATAAAAAAGAAGTCTCAGTCTCAGACACTGCAGTCTCTCCAGACAAACCTATCTCAGGCTGTCATGTGGCAGATCCTGCCCTCAGAGTCTTGTACTGAAGTAGAACCAGGAGGGAAAACCACTGAATTTGGGAGCAGCAACAGCTTAAAGCAATTTCAGAGTGCTGAGAGTGCTCTGGTGCCCACACTCCAAGGCTGGGAATTGCTTCCAGGGAGGGTCTGGTGCCCACAGCAGGGTTTTGATGGGAGGCTCCCTGGGCAAAGCCTCCCTGGTGAAAAACCACCCTTTGCAGTTAGTGTTGGCTAACCCGTGAGAGAGGTGTTCTAACAGATTCACATCGCTCAACCAACAAAAACGCAAGATTTTCCTTTCTCTACAAAAGTGGGAAGTTGAAATTCTGCTTAGGTTGCAGCCTTTGTGAATTACAAGTCTCTTATTTTTTAATCCCCGAAAAAAACCACAAATCCCAACTAAGTAATAATAATAATAATAATAATAATAATAATAATAAAAAAAAACAAACAATGTTTAGGAACTTGTTGCATTGGTGGCATCCCATCCAAGTACAGAGGGTTTGGAACTGCATGTCCCTTAGGGCCACTCCCAGTCCAAGCCAGTCTTTGATTCTCTGAATAGATATGTGCTTTTCACAATCAAAAACTGCTGCTGATTAACTATTAATAGCTTACAACTATTAAAAAAAAATGGCATTGACCTCAGAGAAATATCAGGAATAAAAGGTTAAAAAAAAAATTTAAAGCCAAAGAAAACTATAATAAAGTAATCCCAAAAGCAAATGCCGTGGTTCAGAGCTGCAGCATCACCCAGCCAAACACTGCAGGTCCCTTTCAAGAAAAGGACAGACTGTGTTGCATTTCCAAAGCAGAGGACCTGGCTGGGAGTGCACTGCCCCCACCTCTGCTCAGCGCTCACAAACCCTGGGATTCCTGCATCGCTGCCATCTGCATGCTCTGGGGAAATTCAAAGACCTCATGCAGATTTGGCACATGAAATCAGGAGATCTATTCTATATTCCCTTGAAAGCATGTATTTGACACTTTTAAACCTTTTATATTTTGCTGTCTATTCATCTTGCTTTATGAAACCCTGCAACTTTTTCCAAAAAAAACAGGAGGCGGAGCTGTTTGAAAATGGGAAACACTTTGTTTTATGTTAGGGTTTTTTTACCATATCTCATCTGAAAGCACTGATGTTTTCAATTCCCAGTCCTACCATAGAAACAAGAGTATTTGTTGAGGTTAATAGCAAGGAGAAGGAGAGAAAATGAAAAGGCTCTGAGAAGTACTGATATGTAGGAGAGCAGTTAGAAGTGGGAGGAGATGAAGTGAGCATAAGGATAGAGAACATTGAAGATTATTTGGCCTAAGGGCCAACAGGAATGGAACTGAAACCAATTCTTGAGAGAGTTGAAGGGAACTGGAGCCTTAGATAAAATCCCTAGTCTGAGCTCGGGATCAAATGTGGACCTCATCAGGATGATGCTGTCTCCTGGACTGGGCTGACCAGGGAACTGAATTGCATTCCCAGCCATCCTCACCATGCTCCTCACTGGGAATTTTTGCTTCCTTTAACTCATGTGGCTTCTGGGGAAGAGCCGGTGCAAATACCCAAAATTTACCAGACTTGAGCTGACTGTAGCAAGTTCCAGGAGCAGCTACACAGCCCAAGGAGCTGGGCCTGGCACTGACCACACTGACCTTCCCTGCCAGGCACTCAGGAGAGCTCTGAGGAGCCTCCTCATCCACAGCATTACATTTCCCATCCATGGCATTACAGCTATCTCTTAACCAAACCTGTACATTATTAATGCCTGTTAAATACAAGGGAAATAGGATTTTTAGTTCTTATTCTCTGGTGAAAAAAATCTTGCCTTGTACATAAAGCCAGTGTAGAAATCTCTATGTAAGAACTATAAAGAGTGAATAATAAATTACTCCTTTAGTCCCCCAGGTACCAACAAGTGTAAGAAGAAATGAGACAGAAGTTGTGGGTATCAGCCATGGGAAGTGTCAGCCTGAGCTGCAAAGGTGCTCTCTGAATATCCAACACCTTTCTTCTTGGCAGCCCTGACAACATATGGTCTGTGTGATGATGTTTGTGATGTTCGTGCATTTGTCACGGAGATGAGGTGTGAGGAAAGCACTGAGATGGATAATTGACATTATTCCCACTACCCACGTGCATTATAACAGGTTGGGCAAGTGGCAGCCTGATGAGAGGGGCCACAAACCCCAAAACTCCCCATGTTCTCCTGCACACTCACTCTGTATTAGAGCTTAAGGAGTTTAGCTGGATTTTAAACTCCTCAGAGCAAAGGCCACGTGTTCACTCTGTCTGTACAGCACTTGGCAACAAAATGATTCATGTTTGGTGCTCAGGGTGCTACAGAAGTGCAAGAAATGAATAATAGCAACAGTTCAGCTCTAGTTCTAAAATAAAACATTGGTAATGCTGCACCAGGCATGACAAGTGAATGTCTCATTGACAAGAATTCAATGAGCAATTAAAACAGTGATCTAATATTTATATGAAGGTGGAGTTCTTCATTTATTGACACATCTATGACTCTTTTGATGTTCCTAGTCATGCTCCAGCTGCCAAATGAACATCTTTATTGTGCCTAATATGCCACATGCTATGAGACAGGCTCCAAAACTCCATGCAAACAAAATGGAAACACTGCCAAGCAGCTCCCAGTGAAAAACATGAGTGTCATTCATCGCCCTCTGTTCATTTCTCAGCCTCCTGTGTTAGACTTTTACTCCTTTCTGTAAAATTCACGTGTGAATTGTACAGAATATTTCTCTCCACCGAGCAATATTCATTGCTAGCAATACCTGCACGCATCCAAAGGCTTTAATCACTGACTTTGAGCTTATTATCACCAAAAGACCTGCTGGAAAACCTTATGCAGAGTCCCAAGTCCATTAATGCAATGATGGGAAAAGTTGTCACTGGAAATATTAACCTTTATAGATCTCAGCAAGAAAACTCATGTTCCTGGGATTCCTGCTTTCAGTGTATTCCATTTTCCCTGTTATGATATATCACAAATGTGAGGTTCCTGCACCACTGTGATATTTATGATAATGACCCACAGATGTTTCAAAGATTACCATTTTACAACACTGAAAGGTTAGTAATTGCATTTCCTGTAAACTAAAGTAAAAGAAAACAAGTTGAAATAGGTTTATATTAAAAAGCATGTGCTGGCCCGATATATTCCACTTCCAAAGTAATTTTTTTTCTGAGTTTAATTCTCAGAAGTTTAATTTGTTTTGAACAGCAACACTGAATCCATGATTTTCTCTCTGGTTAAATCTCCACAGAGGCATCCTGAATAAACAAATACACACATTTATCTATAAGCATACCAAAACAAACTCTGTAATGTGAATATGAACATACTCTATGTACAGGTACTCATATTTTCCTGTATAACAAGAAACAAAATGGCTCCTGAATGAGGAAATTTCACATTGAAAATACAGACTTAATTACTCTATCAATGAATATTAGCACGTTGCTTTTTTGTAACTATACCCTAGCCTTGCTCAAACCTGTGGAATTACAGCATCAAAGCAATATCATCCTGCGCATTTTTTCCTTGTCCTTTCTAGCAAATTACTTGAGATCATGTTGAAGCCACAAGTCAGAAGGTGGGAGAGGTCTGGAGACACAAGAAAAGCACATTACAGCCGCAGGAAGGCAACTTAACTCCCCAGCCCAGCAGGGATCCCCCGCTCCGCTCAGGAGTGCTCCCTGCTCAGCGACAGGGAAAACAGGGAATTTCAGCAGAGACCGGCAAGGCTGAGCTCCATTAACTACAAAGAGAGAAAAGCGATGGCTGAGGCAAATGAAAATGCGTCTGAGTGCTGTTGTTGTGTATAAAAATTCATAAAGCACCGTGACCTGGTGAGGCTCCTGTTAGCAATGAGCAGCGAGAGAAAGCAGCGGGAGAGGGGCAGGCGCTCCGCAGCTCCAGCTGCACAAACACCGAGTGCCACGAGGCTCCGAGGGCTGAGTTATCCTGCCAGTGTGGGGAGGATAAATCCCACCTGGAACCAGCACATCTGGACTACCTGAATCCATCCCAGAAGGAGAAAAGAAGCTGTCACAACAGCTACTTGCACAGGAGCTGGGGAGCAAAACAAATCCTGCCTTTCAAGCCAACAAAAAGTCCACGAGGAGAAACAGCTTCTTTCCCTGCCTTTGAGGTGCCTTCAAAAGCACCTCTGGAACACGAGTGCTGGCGGTGATCCCATAGCCTGTGTGTTTTGTTGGTTTTCTGCAGAAATACCTGAGCAGCAGAAAGAAAAATGTTGCTCCATGACAATTTGAGGGCAGAATAATGTCCAGACAAGACACTGCCAACAGTTAAGTCAGACAGGATGCTCCTAAAGATATGATATTATCATTATTTCGTATCTAAGAGTGCTGCAGAAATAATGATTTCACAGATTAGAAAACCTACTAGTGTGACTCAAGTATTTACACAAAAAAACTTATTGAACATTTAATGAAATGAGCATAAAATGAGTTTTATGAAAACCCTTTTTCAATGTTTTTATACAGCTTAACGCTACATTCTAACTCTGCAGTAGAATTGCTACAGAATGATTTTTTTAAAAAAACAAATCCAACAAGCAAGAGTGGGTTATTATCTAGCACTGCATGTTTATGATTTTCTTGCATTTGTATAATTTCTTTATGTGCCCCTGAAGTAAATAACAATGATGACTTATTTAGCATCCAGAGAGTCAGAAATTGAGGGAACATGAACCACAGCGAAACGTTCGTCACAACATAACAAGAATTGCTTAAGACAAACACACATTTATATTCGACTTCTTTGGAAGAACAAGTACTAAACAACAGACTTCATCCCTGGGCACACTTTTCAAGTCTGAGAGAATAAACTGATTACCTAAACTGGCAAACATCCCTGTGTGGTTTATGTGCGATGATTAGATTTGTGCAGAGCCCTGCTATGATACAAAAATTAGGGCAGCAGTTCATCTGCTGGGCACAAGGGTGCTCATTCCTGCCCTTTGGAGAGCACCCCTTCCACTGGAGAAATGGTGCCTAGTAATAGCCACAGCTTTCTCTGTGCTGGCAGAATTCACTGCAGGCACATATCACAGATAGGAGATCAGCTTCCATAGATGATGAAAGACAAGGGATTGCACCCAGAAGCCAGCTGCAGCCAAGGAAAGGTGTGATGTTCTTACAAAAGAGCCACACTGGTCTCTCCCCTGAATATCCTCTACCACTTAGAGTTGTAGCAGAGCTGGAAAACTGCTAAAAACCTGGAATTCTGCAGCACAGATCACCTGAGCAATAAGTGATACCTGACTGAAGGTTCCCTCTTGGATGATGGGTTTGATGTGTGATTCCAGAGCCAGTGACTCCGTCCACACCAAAAACCCCATCCCAGCCGTGCTCTGCTCTGCCCCTCTCCTCACCTTCCACCCTGCCCAACACTGGACTCTGGCATCTTTTCACACCTCACTGAGCTCTGCCTCTCTTCTCCCGGCTCATCACAGCACCACTTGGCTTGATCTGAGCATCACATCTGGGACGCTGAACTAGAAGTGATCAACCCTGCCCTGAAAACAGAGGCCTCACAGATTGTATCAGGTCTGGAGCAGAAGGTCCTTGCCCTGCAGCACTGGGGGTTGCTTTTTGGGATTACAGAAAAGTGCTTGCATGGAGGACAAGATGTAAGTGTGAGTAAGTTGGCTCCATCAGCACCATACTCAAGGATTCCTGACATTTTCCATATCACTGCTACTTCTTGCCTTTTCCCACCCTGCTCCCTTTTTCCTTTCTCTAGAAATGAAGATCTCTCAGTAGCATCTTGTGCTCTTCAACATATTTATTCTGCCAACAGGGCTCCATCAGCTGTCTGTGACTGTTTGAAATTACATGAAAATACAACCACTACAATGAAAACTGAAGGCATTCCCTCCTCCCTCAGCAGACTACACCAGCTCGCATTACATGACATCTCCACACATCATTTTGCTGCCCATTGTCTTATTTAGGGCAAAAATTTAATCAGGTGGAAGGAGCTGTAATGAGTTGTTCTCAGTTGGAAGTTATCTTGACTTATTCATTACAACATAGAGGTGTTATTGACTGATCTCCTGGGTCAGTGGCTGCATTATAAGCCACGGCAATACTGTCGCTGCTCTTCTAAACCCTGGAGAAAAATTACTGTTTCAACAAAAATATTATGTCAGGGACTGTGTCTGGAGGAAATAAATAAATAAATAAAACCTTTTTGATGTTCTATCACAGCCATTGATCTTCTGAGCACAACACAGAGCTCGGTTTAACCGGAGCTCTTTTCTCTCTGTAAATGCAGAGGACACAAAGCGACACCGCCTTTGTGGAGCTCCAGTCTCGCAGGAGCTGTCAGGTCTGGGGAGGAATGTGACATTTCCCTGTTAACTCTGCATCGATTCTGAACAGCCCAAATGACCCCAGAGCCAGCAGTGATATGTAGAAAGGATACTTTTAACTTTGTTGGTTTCTGTGAAAGGATTTCCCATTGCATTGCAAATATCAATAATTTTCCATTTTAGCAGATTTACACAACATTCTGTTAAGATCCCCAGGAGAACGTAAGGCGAAATTAACTTTAGATCCTTACAGTATCTTCCCTGACTGGGTCTGAGACACAAGCAGACAGAATCAAAGACATCCAGATGCATTCAATGTGTCCGTGACTCTGCAGATTGCTCGGAGAAGTTTGTCAATATGAAATCAATCGTGTCTATAGAGAAGGGAGATGGGACAGAAGTCTGAGTTTGTACAAGAATTCCCAGTGGGATGTGATGGATTATTTCCTTTGAATGCTGCCTGAATGAAGCTTGGGGTGGCACTGTACCGCTGGCCATGGCATTTCCTTGCCTTCTGCACAGGCACATGTCTGATCTCTGAGCAGTCACCCTAAGTGCTAACAAACCCAAATTTCTTGATCTATGTAGCTTATTCAAAACTAAACAATGGAGATTGAATTCAGGAAAAAAAAAAGAACGGTATCCCAGGAGATTTAACTGTGTAAATAAAAGACCGCCAGCAGATGTCAAAAAGTAACAACAAGCAATCACTCACAGGAAGCACCTACAGCGAAACCAGCCCAGAAAGTACCTTATTTACACCAGTATGTGTTTCAAATGCCTCCAAAGCCACAAATTTATTTAGTAAAGGTTTTCCACTAACTAGAAAATTAGTCAAAGGTCATGGGGATATTTTCCCTCAAGTTGACAATTAACGCTGTTTATCTTCAAGGTCAGTTTGTCATAATTACAGTGATCTGCCATTTCTTAACGTGATCTCTGTCAAAATTTTTCAGTTTTTTATTTTTTAAAGGCGGGAGGTTCTGTCAACACTCAACTATTTTTCTATGCGGGTTAACCTAAGAAAAAATACGATGTTCTATTGGATGAACGGAAGATTCACTGAGTTACACACACAATTCCATTCGCCTGAGGTTGGGCCATTAGTAAGAAAGGCAAATAAATTATAAAAGTAAAACATGGAGCCTCACCAGAGGGATGGAAGATTTGTCTGCTCCTCCAGTGGCAAGCTCAAATAATTTGGTGATTTGAGGCTAGAAGAAGAAATTACTATTGTAAAAAATATCTTTTGTTCTATACCAAATCCATGGCAGCAACTCACAGCCTTATACACTTTCTTTTATCAGAGATGGGAGAAAAAATATTGCTTGAGATATCTCTCCTGCTGTGGCAGCACTTGGAGACAAGAAGTCAAAGGGCAGGAGCTTTTCATTAAACAAGGCATCACTACAAAGTGCTTTTTTTGCACATTACCCACAGATGCTGTGCGAGGCAATATTGCCTCCACCTCTTCAGTCTTGGGTCTTGGTTTCACCTTCTGTGTGGAGTGACAACTAATCTGTAATTCTGCTCGCTGCTTCCTCACTGCAGCACTCCAATAGAACCCAAAGTATTTGTCAGTACGTGCTAGGGAATATTAAAAAAAACCCAAATATATGGACATCAAAATACAGCTGCCTTTCTTCTGGAGGGACAATAATTATAAAATGATAAAAGCACAATGATAATGTTTCCTTAAAAGACATCCCTAGGAATAAAGCTTTCCGCTTGTGCCCTGTGAAATAATTTCCAAACAGCACTCCGTAGGTAGGAGTTTGTTTCAGAAACAGAGGATGACGCATCATTTACAATACATAAAAGGAAATGAGAGTGAGTAATAAATCCACTGTGCAATATTTTCCTTTCAAAGTGGATACTGTAGGTTGCTGGCCTGTTTTCCCAGCTGCTGAATGAGTAATGCCATGCCTGAAAATCTGCTCAAACCATTTATTCTGTAGATTGTTCAGCTTTCCCAGTGAAAAGTGAAACAAAGGTCCTCCCAGTTTCAGGGGAAATCCTTTGATTTCTCATCTTCTCTATTTCCATCTTCTCCGCAATTCCTCTTAGTAGTTTTACCAAGTTCTCTCAAGTAAGTACCCCCAGACTTGTTTTAAGTCACCTGTAGAAAGCTGACTTCTCCAGACTGATCTGATAAATGTGCAAACAACTGACCTACACTCCTTTTCAGCTCTCAGTCTAAAAATCAGGTTAATAGATTTAAGCCCTTGGACACAGTTTATAAATAACTTATCAGAAAGCCTTCAGAATCTAAACTGCCTTTAGTTTTGCAAACTGAGTTATCAGTTAAGCGTCTGTTTAACTCAAGTAACCATCCAGTTCCAACACAGAGAT
Source organism: Hirundo rustica (assembly GCF_015227805.2). Lineage (NCBI taxonomy): Eukaryota > Metazoa > Chordata > Aves > Passeriformes > Hirundinidae > Hirundo > Hirundo rustica. Next base: position 3,996,373 of record NC_053460.1, read on the forward strand.
AATTCTACAAGCCACGTGAAAATCAACCTGCTAAAATACAAAATTTCTGAGAATAACGAGGAAAGCCACCTCTCAGAACTGTGCTGGATTTTAAACTTGCTAAACTTATCGTCAGCTCTTTCAAACAATATCAGTGCTTAACTAACAGTTACAGAACCAAATAACTGGTTTTAATTTTGACTCTTACACTAAGATCAGACAAGGTGCACTGCTGAGAACAATGTAATTAAAATTGCACCATGTAATCTTGCTCTGCACAGTCATTCCCAGAACAGTTTCTATTCAGATCAAACACAGGCTTTTTATACTTTAAAGAAAGACAGGCTTTGGTATCTTCCACAAAAGAACTGACCTGAAGGAAAGTATATTCTGTCAGTCAGGATCATTTATAAGCAACCTGAAATTTGTTTACATAGATAAACCAAGGGAAGAATATCAGGTTACTGAAGTTTGTGCCTCTTTTAATAACTAAGGAACAATAAAATAAAATTTAAAAAAAAAAAAAAAAAAAAAAAAACACACCAAAAAAACACAAACAAAATCAAGAGAAAACACAAACAGCTTACTGAAACCACCAGCCAAGATTGAGATCAAGGCTTTACTTGATTCCAAGCCTTTTTTGTCACCCTCAGGAACACGGATCAAGCCCATAACTGACAGTTTCCACAGAAAGTTGTCACCAGTGAATAAAATCGTATCTTGTGTTAAACTTCACAGTCAACAAAAGGTGCAGTGAAAAGCCATCTGAGAATTTTATTGCCAGATACTCTCTTAGATTTAATAAATTACAGTTATTCCTAAAATTATGTGAATTCCAGCTGCCATCATAGCAGTCAACTCAACAAAGTTTGTGTCAATGTCAAATAAAGGGGGAAAAAAAAAACCCCAAACCTCTGGATTTCTCTTCTTCCCTCATTTCCCCTTAGCTTGGTGTAGGTCCCACTAATGACAAATGCTCTGATGGCTGCACTGAGAGTTACTCATACAGATTTCTTACACTCTCACCTCACTTTGCAGCATTAGAATGCAGAAACCTCAGCACATCTGTTTGAATAAGTGTCTCTTTTCCTTCACATTAGAGTAACTACAATGATTATAATGCTTATGAAGTTTAAAGAGGTGAGATAATAATCAGTCAATCTTTACTTTGCTTCTGGTTATAAAGCCATTAAATAAAGAAAAGAATGCAAAAAAACCCCAAGCCATTAAATCTGTGCGTTTTTCCAGCTCCCAGAGCATTAGTCTCTCGTGGCAAATAAAACTCTGTCCTTGTGTACACTGATATCCCTCATTTGTGTTCCACTTTGCTGATGGCTACAATCATGACAAACAGAGAATTCATCTGGTAATTGAGAGTTGCTGAAAGTTTTCGGGTGACACAATGTTATATATTTATACACACGGCCGCTTAGCAACTTTGTAGTAGTTCCACCCAGGAACTGAGGCGTAAATAAGTAATTACGCTTTAGCAGAGAGTGCATGAGACATTTATAAATACAAGAACAGAAAGGTTATCAGAATTCATCACCTAGCAACAAATACAATATGATCAGCTCGCCTGTCTGGCAGGCATCTAGGAAGAAATGCATTATAAACTCTGCTGCCCAGCCAGTTAACTTGGGAGTTTGAAGTTGAAATGAACTCTACAGCTAATTAAACTTCTCTCAGTGCTTCTGAAGGCTGCTTGTTTGCGTTTCAGCACATGCTTTATTCTGGAATAAACAGTTGCCATTCACTCAACCACAGATGGGTCACATTCAAACGCTGACAGAAGCCAAGAAAATGAGAATTCAGAGGCACCCTACACTTTCTCATGGCTCCCAAGAAATTGAGCCTGGCTGGTTGATGCCTGTAAATACAATGCATGGGAGCAATTATGGGAACGTGCTGAGATCCCTCAGACTCAGAACATGATCAAACTGTAGTGTCAACATGGCTCCCACAACGCAATTTTGGGGATGATTCCAATACAAAGGACTGGTTTTACAACTCCACACTTGTCTTAAACATTTCAAAGTGATGGATGTAATTATTCACCGAATTCATTTAATAATAGACTAGAACTTGCATCAATGAATATTAACTAAAAATAAAATTAGTTTCGAAGTACCAAATGCTTTGTGTATTCAGCCTGATAGACAACTTTCATTCCCTCCCTCCTCTTTCCCCTCGGTGTTTTACATAAATACTCTGTTATTACAAAGCCCGCTGTCTGGAAACTGATGAGACTCATTATTGCACAGGCAATGGCTGCTATTGTACTGCAATGTAGAATGATAGAGGTGCAGTGCTGCCACCATACTTCATTTTACTTTGTTCATCTCACATTATTTTTGGAAAGCAATTCCTGATTGTCACCTCCAAGCCTTTTAATTTCGCAAAGCTCTTCATTAAGATTTCCTTCCAAAGCTGAACAAAACCAGATTTCATTTCAACCCTAAAAGATGTCCGTTAATGCTTTGAAGTTCTGCCAGAGACAAGTCTGGATTGGGAGCATTCTTCACCAGGGAAGCTTTCACAGAAGAGTAAATTACAGACAGAGAAATGGATCCTGAACTGGCAAAAACAACATAATCTTTCTATCCATTTCCTAGACATGGAACAGTTATCTTAGACAAATCCCAGCTCCAAGAGATGAAAACATTTCCTAGCAGAAGGAGTTGGAGCCCAGCAGCCCTGGCTCAGTGCAAGTAGATGACCTGGCCAACCATGAGAGGCAATCAAGAAATAAAACATAAGCTCTTTACACATCTGCTCTTTACACATCTGCAGTTTACATCCCCCCACATCTGCTCCTGCCTCTGCAGACCAAGGCTCTCTAGTTTGTGCACTCGGTCTCTGGGCTGCTCCCCACGCCTCACATCTCAGGAGCACATTCCCAAACAAACCCAGCAGGAAGGCGCACAACTCCTGGGGAAATGTTTCTGCTACCATGATTCCCCTGCCTGCCTCCACCCCCTCTCCTGCTGGCACCACATTTCCTACAACATTCCCATGAGTGTCCCGATTGCTGAGCTGGTGGAGAAAGAGAACACCAGTGCTAGACTTTGGCAAAAGGATCACCTGGGATTTATTTAATTCTGCCTTCACTAATAATTCCAACCACGACTTTTCATTCTAGGTCAAACAAAAAATAAATGTTAATATTAAGAGAATTTTTAAAAATATTTTTAATTTAAGAAAGGGGGGAAAAAAGCATAAAAAAAAAAAAGTTCCACAGATTTCCAAATTTAAACAAATGTCTGGGTGAAAAAGCAATTGTTCTTACACATGCACAAGGTGAACTACAAGGCATTATTCTGATAAACTCATGTGTAACACTGCTCAAGAGTTACGTCAGAAGCAGAATTTCATTATGGAAAAGAAAAAAAGATTTAATAGATCTACAAAATAGACAGAGCTCATTAAAAAAAACACCACCTTCCAATCAGTAAAAGTATTTAGTGTTCATCATGTTTCAAGCAAAGTCAAAGCAAACCATATAAATAATTTTTCTATTTTAACTATCTATTGTAATTTTTTTTTTTTGTTTTTGTTTTTGTTTTTTTTTTTTACACAGACCCAATATCCATTCTATGTGGACATAAATACTGGTGCTGTGTAAATTAATTTCTTGTTTATTAAAATAATATCACGTTCCCACAGGCACAGAAGGGAATTAGGAATTTCTCTTTTCAGATTTTACCTCCTCTATAATTCTTTAAACTTTATACATAGTTAATTAAAAACTGTTGCAGTGTATAACTCATCATTACATATATCAGCTAACACTTCTCATTAAGGCTACAGATTTTGCAATTGCAGCTGCTGCACTACAAATAAGTCCTTTTTATATGTATCCTTCATAAAACACCCTCTGTTGCACATTCTTATTGTATTCCTTGCGGTTTGTTATTTTTTCCCCGGCAGATATGAACTTTTTTGCTATTGCTTTAAAACTCCATTTACCTTAGAAGCAGGAGTTCAAATCCAGCACTTTGTGAAAGCTCAAAAAAAAAAAGACACTTCTTAGCAAACATCAGAGCAGAGCAAATAATTCACAACAATCATTTATTTATTGGATTTGCCATTTATTTTTCTATTCACCACAGATTGCTAAATTCTTATATGTAAATTATTCATGAATTTCTGCCAATGCTTCTGCCATTTAAATTACTGTGAAAATGGAGTTGCAATTATTCAGATTTCAACATTGGCTCTGTCAGGTTTTTGGGGCACTGGTTCTCTTCCATGATTGGTTGCAACTTGCCAATTTGGAATATGTTTCAAGCATTACACTTGAGTACACAGTTCAAAATTTACTTTGTCAGTTCTATACTTGCAATTTGTGCTCTGAATATAATGTTTTCTGACATTTCCATACTGACGGAAGCTCTAGTGTAGACACAGCTGTATCTTGCTTCAATGGACATTTCAGCAGCATTATTTCAGTCATTTTCAGTGCCAAAGCCATTACCAAAAAACATAAGACTGACAGAGGAGGTTTTTGACATTAACTGCCTCTGTGTTTTCTGCTGTTTATGAAGGTGCCTGAGTCAGGAGGGCTCTTGCTGACAATCCCAGCTGTTTGCTGCTCAAGCCATCCATAAAGTGAGTACCCAGCACTCAAGGGAGGAACACGGCAGATCTCACCTCAAGAGCCCAAAAGAAAGGGAAAGGAAGGGAAGGAGCAGTCCTTCCGAACAGGAGGGGCAGACCTTGGATCATTGGTTGATTCCTTCCACCCAGGAGGGAGAATATTGCCAGGGAGCTGTTAATCACTTTAGCTAAAACATCCTGGCATTCCATCAGGCCTGCTCCAGCCAGGAGTCCCCACCCTTCACCTGGAGCTCACCCTACAAACCTCTGCCAAAAAATGAGAGGTGGGAAACAGAGACATTGTGACTCTTCAGTACCGAAAGAAAGCCAGAGTTCCCCCAGTGTCAGATGAGGCTGAGGGGTCCTCATTCTTCAGTTTCTAAGCCAATGTGAAAAGTGATTCACCTCAATGCTAGCATTACTGCAGAACATCCCATTTTCATCTCAAAATCTCCAAAGCTACCTGTGCTGGGGATGTGCCTTTGCACCTTAACTAGTAGAACTTGGCTCTGTACCCCGTGACTCTCCTGACAACAGACAAATGGCCTGAGGTTACACACAGATCAAGAGGGACAGAAAATACTCCAGGTTTCAAAGCGGTAACTCACCATCCTTTCAAACTTTCAACAGTTTACTTCTTCCCACCACTTTTCAGAAGATAAATCTTGGAAGAGGACAGTTATAATTGAATTTCCCAGTGTTAGCAGCAATGCATTTTACATGAGAGAGCCTGATCTTGCTTCACAGGGTTGAACAGTGTTTGCAAGCCAGCAAAGCCCATCAGCTACTGTAATACATCCCTCTCACCTCAAAATAGTAAGCTCCAGCAGTGATGGAGGAGGCACTCAGTCGAAAAGATCCGAATTTGAAAGTCTCATCACGTGAAATGAGGATAGATTATGTACGACACTCAGCCTGCTCATTTCAGGAGCCAAGTTTACCTAAGAAATGCACCTCTATATTGCTACAGAAAAAATGCAGTCAAAGAAATAATAACACAATCTAAAATTAAATCAAATGTAATCTAAAAAGTCAACCTACATTACATTAATAATTGTAGCTGGGATTTGGAAACAAAGCCGTTTTTAAGAGGATGTATTTTGTGTAAGTTTTTCTTTGAAGTCCCTGGGCAGCACATCAAAGAGGGAATGTAGCATGCTTATTCTCTAGGGATGGTTCTTAAAAAATCACAAAAACTCTATTGGGGACAGACTTTGTCACTGCTCTCAGCAGAACAAACACAGAGAATAAGGTTCTGTGTGTCGCCTCCAGTGGAGGTTTGATCTGATGATCCCATTTTGGTACAAAGAGCAACAGCTTTGGGAACTGGCCACCTCTCTGCACAAAGTCAGGACCAGATTGTGTCACCCAGGAATTACCCAGTGAGCCACCTCACTGGGACCACCACCAAAGTGAAGAATCTCAAGTTCTGCTCCAAAATTTTGGTGGAAAGCAGGCTTGAGCCGAGACGTCTGAAGACAAGACCTCTGAAAGAAGAAATGTGAATTTTGTGTAATTTCTTTCAATGGCATCAAGTTTTTAATTTTTATTTTCCTTCAAGTGTTTCAATACCATTTCAACAGTACTTGGAGGAGTAACCTGAATGCTTCTGCAGCCCAGATACTAGTTAGACAAACAGAAGTAAATCAGTTAAATTTTAAAAAAATCTAGATGGTGCACTGCAAAATTTTGTGCAAGCCACTTATGCCGCAGAAAATTGATTTTCCCGCAGGTTCTGCAGCTTTGCACTCCCTTTTGAAGTAGAGAGGCTAGATATATTTTTCTACATATATTTCTCTGAGCTAGAGCCCAGAACGGTTTTATATTTTGCTGAACATTTTCCAGCTGATTAATGTTGTGTTTACCAAACTATAAATATAGGATGATGCCTCCTTGAAAAAGTGATTTAACTTTTCTCCTCTATTTTTGCAAATTGTTTTTGCTGTGTGTTTTTAAATAAATGGTGCAAACATAAAAATGAAACTGAATCCCTACATTGCATTTTATGGAGAGATTTTCTTTTTTAATAATGAGCAGTATCAAAATACCTGTACCCATCCTGTGTACAAACACAACTCAGATCTTTAACATACAGTGTGTGCCAAAGCTTAATATAACCTCAATAAGTTATTCAATAAAGCAGAAAATTATTTCATTTTTAATGAGTTGACATTGTAAGAGGGTTTTAAAGTAGAGTTTGACATTTGGTGGCTTCTTCATGTCCTTTCTAGGAAACCTGCCATAAACACAGGCTGGCTTTTATGATTACTTTTTTAGCTTCAGAGAGATCTGGGACACAGAGTTCTTTGTCTGGCTTCATCTGTTCACTGGAATATTTCTGCTTTTAGTTTCTCACATGAAGGGGGTGCTCATTCCTGCTTGCCCTGAGTCTGTACCCGCTGACAGGACTGGCTCAGGCTCAGATGCTGATGGCAAAGGGCTTTGCACTGACCTCAGAAGGTTCTGATTAAGCTGCAGCTGGAAATATTGTTGTTGAGATGTAACTACAGGCATTCTCCACTCAGAGGGTGGGCAGGCCCTGGGACAGGGTGCCCAGAGAAGCTGTGGCTGTCCCTGGATCCCTGGAAGTGTCCCACGCCAGGTTGGACAGGCTTGGAGCACCCTGGGGTGAGGGAGGTGTCCCTGCCCGTGGCAGGGGTGGAACAAGAGCTTTCCCGTCCCTTCCAGCCCAAGCCAGCCTGCGAGTCTACAATTCTATGACTGACCAATCCTCACAAAAATATGTTTTCTTCTCACCTTCCTTCATTTTCACAATTATATATTTATTGGCAGTGCCCAGAAGTGCTGGAGCGCCTGGAGATATTTCAGCGCCGCTGCAAGGCACACCGACAGCAGATAACATTTCCTCCACCCCGGCCACACTGAGACACGGATTCATCAGCACTGGGAATGCCATCCCTCTAACTGCCCCCATTATCCTGGTGTTAGGAGATGTCTTTGGCAAGGATTTCACCAATCCAAACCAGGGGTTCTTTCCAAAACTCCTTAGGTAACAACTCATTTCCCTTCTCTCATTTTGACATTTCTCTCATAGCTTTTACATTTACTTTTCCCCCGTGCTAAGCATTCTGGATTTTGTGTACAGATTATAAACAATGCTAAAATTAATTTGTGTCTCATGCATTCAGCTTCACCCTGACTTAATCATTCTGCTGTGTGTTTACTTAGATAAATGCCTGACAATGTTATTGACACTTCAAAGAAAATAAGCTATTTTCTTTATGCACGTACATCAGCACTGCTCACATTCGCCAAAAAAAAATTTAAAAAAAAAAAATAAAAAAAAATAGAAGAAGCAGAGAGGGATAAGATCAAACTTAATCCTGGCTTAATCCAAATTCCATTTCCCCAAATTTGCAAGTATTGTAGTGCAAATATTTCACTAAATTATGCCATTCTGTCCTCTAAACAGCAAGGAGCCATGAACAACAATCTGATTAGTCAGAGCCCCTTCTGAATGGCATTAAAATGATTTGTTTTTCTCCCACCTCTCAATTCTCTCATTTGAGAGCTCCGTTCATTTCAGCCCTTGAATAAACTCCATTCCAAATACACTGACTGCTCCTGACACTTATTGGGAAAACAAATTGTTGCCATCAGAAACAAAGAATCTAGCTAGTAGTAAATTATACTTTTTTTCACTAAATGAATTGATTTTTCTGCATCAATTCATGTAGGTCTTGGGTTTAATGGGGTAAAGGAAATCTTCACATTTCTATAATACTCTTAAAGCAATGCTTCCTTACCTGCCTTACCAAAAGTCCAATAGTGCAACTGAGGAAAAAAAAAAAAAACAAACTAACTAAAGAATGTTATTTTCTTTTCTTTTCAGAATACAAACATTTCACAGAAGCATATTTTGTTTACTTTGAAAATGTGGAATAAAAGAATGTTTTGTTTTCCACTTTATTGATTGCACAGATTCATTTCTCTCCTCTTCCCTCCAACTCATGTCAAAAAGCTCTTAGGAGCTCTAAAATGAGATTTCATAAACTTATTATTTTATAAACTTATTTCATAGACTTACTGTTGTTATTCAGAGTCTGGTAAATTTGCAAACCAAGTGTTTTGTCAATAAGACGCTTTGCTGTCTTTACAGTAATGTTTCTACGTCTACATTTCTCCCTTCTTCTTTCACAGCTTTAAATTTTTGTCCAGATATTAAAAAAAAAAAAAAAAAAGTGTTTGTTTTTTTAAATTTTGTCTGTTTGGCTGGGGTTTTTTAAAAAAATTGAAAATTTCTATTGGACACAGATTTTATTTTTTTTCAAGAGCAAGTTCAGTTTGTGTTATGCCCCTTAGAGCACTGCAAGGCTACAGCGGGGTAAAATATGAAGAACAAATATTGATGTGTGCAGAAAAAGCAACAAAACTGAAAGTTACAAGACGAAGCAGCTTCTTAGCCTTTAAATCTGACATCCTTAATAGAAACGACAGCAATGTAAAAGCCAACTCTGTAATAAAACTTGGGCTGACAGGTAAAGAAAACAAATGGTTATTTTGCTAATGCTGATGTATGGGTACATTCTTCTGGTTGTTAACAAATTTAGGCACTAAATGGCACAGCTACTGGATTCCCTAAGACATGAGGGGCACTGCAGCTGTGTTCATTTCAGTGCTTGACATGACACTGAAATCTTCAGCAATAAAACCAGGGGAAACTCAAAATCATTTTTTGTCATATTTGGCTTTGCAGTTTCATGCAAACTGTGCCCCTTTCTGCAGTGTCACAGGGAGAGAAGATCGTTTGAACTGGCCAAGGGAACATCCCAAAAATTGCAGCAGGTCCACAGAAACCTCTGCCAAGGTGTTAGATCCAGGTTTAATGCCTGACCTTTTGTGCAGAGCCCAGAGTCAAGAGTCTCAATCAAATTTCAGTGTCACTCGCTAGAATTGGGGGCTCAGACTGCATCATCAGAGGTAGATTTCTCTTGGATGAACGCAGGGAATTGTGAAACTGGGATTTCTCTCTCATTACCAAGGTTTGTTCATTCTAAACAATAGGCTGTTGCTGGAGCACTTCCAGTCCCACCTCCATACACACATTTTTCCATCGCCATGCGTGCTTACAATTCTACGTGTGCACACACCTTCACATGACATTTGGTGTTTGCTTTGAAGTATTTTGTAATGTAAAAATGAAAACACAGGACTGTCAGCAGCCATCCCAAGCTGACAATGCATCATGCCTACACTGGGCATTTGATTGCAGCAGGGCCCTGCCCAACATCAGCCTCTGGAGACAGAGAACACCGGAGGAATCTGCCATTAATATGGGCTGTGCATATTGGGTGCTGTTCCCTTTATTTACCAGACTAGTCTTTTTGCAAAAAAAGAGTTTATGAATATTAAAAAAGTATGATTTTACACTAAACTATTTAAAATTTTGTTCTGAATTGTAGGTGGAACCCCCAATAGTGGAGCACACTTCTAGAAAAAAATATATAAACCCCTTCATTCTGAATATCAATATTTACAGCAAGTATCTGAAATAATTTTCCATCTTTCTGTGCTTGGATCACTCTTCTGCCAAGACTTTCAGATGTACAATTTTCAAAGTTTACACTGGTTATTCTACATTCTGCCATTAGTTATGTGATCCCATATAAATTTGCAGAAAAAAAAAATGTTTGGTAGAGATGCCACAAAATGCATAATGTGTATGCAGCTATCTCCTTTATAATAAATATTACCAACATAGGATCCACCTGAAACTTTTCCCCAGTGCTCATCAAATATTTAATGAATTTTGAGTGCGGAGTTTGCGATGTTCCCGCAAATCAGCGGTCAGAAAGACGGGCAGTCACACCTCGCCTGCCTGGCTGTCACCCAGCCACCACCGAGAGCATCAACGAGTCCCGTTCCGTGCTCTGATTACCAGCTGCAAAACGTGACAGCCATCACCCCGCAGCCTGAGCATTTTCACAGAACACAGCTCCTCTGGCACCCTCTGGAAACACTTGAGCCAGCTATCAGATCTGCTGTAAAGTCCTGGTATCTGTCAGTAACGCTGGAGCAGTAGTGCAGGTGCTCTCCTCAGCAGCAGGGACAGGTGTGTATTTGCACACCTAAAGGATCATCCACGTATTTACCCACCATAATTACTTGTGTACCTTTGAGAACTGCACACGCTTCAGAGAGCACGAAGCTCTGCGAAACCTGTGCCTGTTTGTTTTTAACAAAGAGCTTTCCTCTGTCCTGGTTGAATGGCAGCTTTGCATGCAAGGAACCAGGACCTCAGATAAGGCTGGAAGATATTTATCTCCCAACACTGCAGCTGTGGGTGTTAATTTGGGGAGTTAAAAACACACAAGCTCGCTACGTTTATGTAACTCTTTTAACAGGGCATCAAGTGTCATTACAACCGGAGACACAAACCCAATTCGGATGTTAAAGATTCATACAGATCCGCCTAATTAAAAATAACTAAATAACAAAATACCCTGTGTTAATTTCTAAGAGAAATTCTATCACAGATCCTGCAAAACTGCAGCAAAACAAAAAATCCCAGCCTCTGAGATATCCATTAGTTATTGTGTTCTTCCCCTGTGAGCTTTTCTGTAGGTTATGCTTTAAGGAAGTGTAAATGATGTCTGCCGGGCAGTATTTTCCATACACCTGACAGCTGCTTTCAACACAGCATTGTTAACTTGAACTTGCATTCAATAAAGGCTCTTTCTGCATTACTGTGAGCAGCACATTATAGCCCCTTTTGAGGCAGCACCTTTCTCTCCTTGCTGACTGCTCCTCACTGATAGTCCAGGCTTTATCAGCAGTGCTTGCTTTGTCAGGTGTTCCCCGTGCCTGTAGGCTGGCCATGGAATCCTGGGGCTGTAGAAGATCCTCCCCCAAACAAACACGATTTTGGTCTCAGCAGCAGCAGTGGGGATGATTCCAGCAGAATTCCAAACCAGCTCACCACACACGGTGTGGAAATAAATAACATAACTCTGCTGGAAAGTGTAAAAGGCTTGTTTGTCATGGAGCATTCAGCACAACATTCCAACTGCTCCATCAGTCAGCACCCACAGCATCCCCCTCCAAAGAAGGGGAAATCCTTGTAGAGGAGGAGGGTAAAGGAAATTTCTCATCAGATATCTCCAGTGGGACTGAAACAGCAGCACTTCAGCATTCAAAAATAGATCACCCTGCCCTGTGGGCTTCTCCACTGCCCATCCTTCAAGGAATGGTGGAAAGGACTCTTCCCCTCCTCCAGCCCTCTGAGACATGAAAGGAGGGTCACTGCCTTGGGAGCTGCTACCTGCCACGCTTGGTTTTATTGTGAGGTAAAATTTTATGTGAAGGGAATTGGGGAATGGTTTGGCAAATACCAAGGAATGGAAAACAAAGGAGACCTTTGAGGTATCATCATTTTCCAGTGAGGCACAGGGAACACACAGATTTATACTGCACTGAATAATATATCCTGAGTTCATCACAAGCTGGGGGAAAAGTACAAGTTCAGAAATAAGATATTTTATGTGTTAATAACACATTTTACATATTATAGAATTATTTTACTCATTCTGCTACGACCAAGCTCGCACATACATGAAATTATTGGGTAACACCAAGACCACTTTTCCTTCTAGGTATTATCACAACTGAACAAGAAATCATATAAAGTTTTCTAAAAAGTCAAAAAAGGCACTGCAACTTTCCTTCTGTTCTGAATAACTGTTTAAAGAGACAGGAGAACAGAACTTTGGGAGCCAGATTAAGCAACACAGAAAGAAACTTCACGATTATGGAAACAGAAAATAAGTCAAAGGAATAGACCAGAAGTTCCTAAGGAATCACGTTATCAAGGTGGAGTGCTCACATATCTCCCTCAGTAGCAAGAGCCACTTTTGGGTCTTACACAGTTTCTGTCATGGTCTGTCAAATTTTGTTTCTGTAAAGCAAGGAAATAACCTTGGGGTCAGATCCTCCTGCCCTTTGCAAGGTAAATCATTCTCTTGACATCAAGAACATGAAGGTTGGGATTCCCAGCTCTTCTCTTCCTATTGCTTAGAAAAAGACTAGCACAAATCCTCCATCTGACTTTTTTCATCTTGGAGGAAGAACAATTCTGTCTTTGAGGAACTGTGCATTATGAAGCAGAGCAACAAAACAAAATCAAATATTTGATTTTGTTAATTTCATCCTGCCCCAAGCAATAATTCCATAAAATATATTCATACAGAACAGCATAAAAGTCAACATTCTGCAAAAAGTAGCACAAGTGTCTATAAATAAACGAGTAACTACTAACAGATCCCTTTATTAACATTATTATTCTTGCTGTAGATATTTAAGTGGAAAGTGACCACAAGATGCTGCCAAATGAAGGGAGGAGGTGGTGAGAAGATCACAAATGTACTGGGTTTGCACTTTGTAGCAGAGAAAAGCTGCTCATCAGTTTTGGCTCAGCGATGAGTGGTGTCGATGCTGCTTGCAGACAGAGGAGCAATGGCAAGAGAACACCTGGAGGAGCTGCACTACCCCCACTTTCCCACCCACCATCTTCCATCGATGTAAGATCTTCACACTTACGAGGTTAAAGAAGAAAAAAAAAAAAAAAAACAACACAAAGGGAAAACCCAACAAAAACCCCCTGTGTTGTCCATCAGTGCTTCTCCCCATGAATGCTTCATTTTATCAAGAAAAATTGTCTCTATCCAGCCAGACCTTCCCTTCTCATTAAGCCTTGAAATTATGTTACATCCCAATATATATATATTTTTAAACGGTCATTTTTTCAGTGTAAGGAATTTGCAATGATTAAAAGGCTGGTCTGCTCATGGAATCAACAACAAAAATAACAGTAACACACAATGCCATTCCTAGCTTACATTAAAAAACAGATAAAGATCTGGTTTTGAAGCGATATCCTCTCCAATTTTACTCATTAAAGAAACTATAAGTTACTACAAAAAATTCAGTTTCATTCCACTGTCAAATTCTTTTGAAGATACTTTGGGTTTTCTTTCTATTTGTTTGTTTGTTTCCCCATTTCCAGAACAACTTGAAATATAAATAACTTAGAAAGCAGATTTATAAATACATAAATACATTTTACCCACAAGGAAAAAAAAAATCAAAAAAGCACAATTTACAGTACATCTTGGTGTTAAGGAGCAAAAAAATAGTGTTTTAAGGAGCTGAACATGGGTTTGGGATGGTTTTCTACTCTTGGTTACTAAATAGTGCCAAGGACAAAGTTTTGAGACACTTCTGAGACCTAAACTTCCATTATGGATTCCCAAACAGCTATTCCAAAGAAACTCATTAAACCCCCTTGGATTCTGGCAGAAAGCACACAATACTCAGGTCTGTAAAATCTCCAGAGTAGAACCAAATTAAAAGAAAATGAGGCAAGTAATTTGAAGGGGAAAAGCTGATTAAACTCTCCATCTTTTAAAGATTTCCAACACCTTCTGCTGAAGTTAGGCAGAACTGTAGTTCTGTTGGGCTTCTGAAGAAATGTCTCCAATAGCCAGGATTTAAAAATAAAAGGAGTAAGTTTCATAATAATAGAGACGCAGCATGGCCACATTGAGCTACTGCAACAGGTCTGCTGCCTAGTCCCCAAAAGGGGAGAAAATCTGCAAAACCTAGCACAGGAATGACTTGAAATGCTTGAGAACCACTAATGAATCCCATCCTGCTCAAAAAAGCCCAAACAAACAAACAAATAAACAGAAAAGGAGCTGGCATTGCTGTGGCAGTGCTTGAATGCAGCCATTATTCCACTCAGTATTTGCTAAGTAGATTCCCAGGGCTGCAATCCTGAAACAGACAGTGCTCAGCAGAAAGAGAATTGAAGGTATTTTATTAAAATGAGATTGCTCCAGTGGCCAGTCTTTAAAGCCTCCTACATTTGTATTAGACAAAGTAGAGGTAGAGCTCAGTGTTTTAGAGCTATTTAAATTCAAGTTGAGATATGCCTGAATGGCAGCACTTGCTGAGGCAGAGTATTTCCTCTGAAAGGCAGAGGATGGGGCAGTTAATCTTGGAAATCCTGGTTACTGCTTACACGTTTGCCACATTCCTGAGGACTTTTTAAAACAGAAGGCAAAATAGAGGTACAAGAAAATTTGTACTCTCCCATCCCCCAAGACGATGACAAAAAGATCCACTGAGCACATGTTCTGCCCTGAGCATCCTACAAACCTATCCTAACCCATGGTACAAACCCGGATTAAAAGCTTTTTCAGTGAAGAAATTGTTTTACACCCACAGGAATCAAAAGACAAAGTCTATATTAAACACCAGGAAACTTTCTTACCCTTTTTTGTCAAGCCTAACACCTGATGCACACAGAGATGCAAGTGCGGCAGCTGACAGAGCATTCCTTAAAAAGCCAGCAAAGAGCAGATTCAGTGATGCCTGACACGATCTTTCTCCCGAAATTTTATATGGCAGCTGCACCATTTAAGCACACAGATTTGAGAGAGCAAAAGAAACACAAAGGCTTTAAAGCCTTTCCTTGTTTGGTGGTCATTTGCCCAAAGCCCTTTGATGTTACCACGGGCCCTTACCTGGAGCTTCCTGCAAAAGGAGTTACAGTTTCCTAGGCAGCCATGGAATGTCCTTGCTGAGCTTCCAGCAGGGAGCAGCTCTGATTTTACTCAGCGCCATTCCATGGGGACTTGTGCTATCCACAGGCAGAAAGCTCCTTGGCAGAGGCGGGAGGGTAGAGGGAACCCACAGGCTGGGAGCAGAGTCCTGTGGGGCTGCTCTTTGGAGCTCCACAGGATAAAGGACAGCTGCTGGAGGGGTGAGTGGAATGGCCACTGCCTCCTCCAGAGAAACCCTTTCTGGCAGCCTGCAGGGAGCAGGGCCAGGCTTCTCCACACTGCCCATTTGCCCAAATTACAGATCTCATGAAGAACTTCCATTCCCTTAACGCTTTGTGCACCTAGGCAGGGCATTCCCCAGTCTAGATAAATACAGGGGGAAAAAAAAAAAATCTGTGTTTTTTTTTTTTTACTCTTGGAAACGGTTACAACATCAGGAGACACCTAAGAGGAACCCACCGCTTTAAGCAAATCAAGAACAAATTAGGAAAATTGTTGCCTGTGGTGATGCTGAAGCTCCAGCATCCACAGCCTGTGTCTACCACGGGCTGTCCATGGCTGAGAAACCACCAGGACTTGTGGTGCACCCCCGAAGGAAGAGCAGCAGCAGTGAGGAACAGCGGTGAATGCAGCTGTTCAGCAGTTGGCCTTTTTATCACCAGCCAGGGAACACTAAAAACACCACAACTGAGATCAGAGCGGGGAGATCTTTACTATAACATAAACAAGCTGCCCTGGCAGCATTAATCAGGCTATACAAGGATAGAGAGCTCATTAGACTAACAATTCCTCTCTGAGGCTCCATGATTAAAGCAGAATGAAAATAACATACAGCCAAAGACACACGAGAGAATACTGAACACAATGTAGGTGTCAGCACCGCTAAAACTATATTTTGTAGCAGCCATAACAGCAGTTATTGAGCCACTTTGTAAGTCTGGGCAGTTGTCTGAATACAAATATAAGGGTTGGAAGCCCCCAAAGTCTTTCCTAGGAGGTTTAAAGGAAACTGTGCAAACTTTACATGTATTTTCAGCGAGGCCATGTTCAAATTGATCTCCTGCCATTGCAGCCAAACCCAGCCTTGTTCTCCACACTGCAGCTAACACATTTTTCTGGAAGTAAAGTGACCTTTTCTGGCTCACCCCTACCAAATGGAGCTCCAAGCAGCATTTGTTGCTTTTCCGTCCAGCCACATTTCCCAAAAAAGCTCCTTCATCTAGGAATTCTTAGTTTGTGATTTTGAGAATTAAACAGCAAAGCAAATATCAGCTTGCAAGGTGCTCTCAGTCATCATCTCCTGTTTGGTAGGTGTTAAAATGCACCTCAGTTCACAAAACTGTTGACTTGTTGATCTCCAAGTCTGTTACTAGATTTTTTGCTATGTCTCCCATAACTATTAACATAAGAAAAGTAGTAGAACATTCTGCTCAGAAAGAGAATATTCGCTTGGCATTATCTAGCACAATGTATTGTTCTGGTTTACTTTGCAGCAGGGGAGAAAAGAAAAAAAGTAAAACTATATATATAAATCTGTTCCTGGTCTGTTTTTTGGGGTTTTTTTGTGGTTGATCCCATTTTCCTAATTGGTTCTTGTGCTCTGGCAAATCCTGTCCAGATGACAGAGCAGCCAGAGGGAGGTGAAAATCACAATGGTCTTTAAGCTCCACAAGTACCTTCAGACATAATGAGGGGATGTTCTTCAAATCCCATCAAACCCGGGATTCGTGCAGATTTTCCTTGTGCCTCTCCATACCGTAACAGATGTGAGTCTCACCCCATGGACACAGCTTTTGTTCTTTTCTAGCTTTCTCCTGGTACATCTCTCTGACCTCCTCCAAAAATGTTTGTTCCAAAGCCTCGTTTCCCCACAGCTGGAGCCACTCTCATCCTCTACCACTTTTCCTCTCTCCTGCATTAGGGGCTCTTTCCCCAGCCCCAAACCTTTTCTACAAAATTCTCTCTCTGAATTCATTTTAAAGTTTTCTCTCCTGCTGTTACTAGCTAAATGACAGACCTTCAAATTTCATTCACCACCAAATATCTTTAAATTGCAATAACCTGCAATTTCTATTGTGCTCATTTCCCTGGTCCCACTTAATTCCAGAATGTGTTCTGGCATACAGACAATGCGTTAGGGAAGTGAAAGTGGGAACAGCAAATGGCGAATAGAAAGTCTGGAATTTTGTCTTTGCACTGAAATGTGTGTGTGTGAGACACAATTAATGGTGACTGCAATACTGTCTTCTTCAGCTTATACAATACCAGGAAAAAAAAAAAAAAAAAAAAAAAAAAAAAGTCATTTTCAGTATTTTAAGAAGTGGAAGAAGTTTGAAAAATTTGACATTTTTCCTGATTTTGTTATGACACTGGATGTACACCATTTGACAGGGAGAGGAAATTAAATTAGCCTTAAAGTCATGTACAAGTTATGCCTCTTTTAAGTATTTTTCTCTCACTGGCTTTGATCGTATAATCCTTGCAAAAATAAATATGCATTCGGTTTTGGGTTTTGGTTTTTTTTTTTTTTAATGCAACTTTTGTGCTTTAAATTATTTTCATGCTCATTTTGAAATGGTGAAAAAGCAGGTTCCTAGACAGAATTGTCTGTTTAAAAGTCTCTTAAAAGGCCTGCAATTTTTGAAAAGCCCTGGCTCTTTTCTGCTCTTACATATAATTTCTCTTCTGTTCAAAAGAGACGAATTACCAGAATGTAAGGGATTTGATGTCATTAACATGTCGTGTACTATATTTCATGGAAGTGTAACCTGACTGAACATGAAAATGAGAGTGGCAGGTTCTGGGTGTGACTCTGCTCTGCAGTCCTTGGTTACAGAAAAATGTGCACAGCAAGAGAAGCTCAAAGAATCAAAGCCAAAAGCACCTAAGATTTGCAGTAGATGGAGCAAACAGATGATGTGGCTCTCTAGAGAGACAGACTTTTCAGGAACATTTAAATTGTTCATGTTCTGTTGTTCCCATATGCCTGAGTACTTCCTCAGACCTCTCCGGGATTTTGATGGAAACCTAAAGTACACTCAGGTGGAAACTCTGACCAGGAAGGAACTCAATCTTACAGGACCTCATCAGCTAAACATCCAGCACAACATCCAGCTAATCATCCATCATCCAGCACACCAAGGTCTTCTTTCTATCTAAATCTTGAAATTTGTGTGCTTCTGCAGAGTATGAAGTACAAGAAACTCCCAATGAGAAACCTGAAAGAACATCTGGAACATATCCAGCTGAAATAAACCAGTGTGAATTTAACTCAGTTCACCTGGCTGGCTTATGAGGAGGATTACATGGGATTTCAGAAGAAATCCTATCTCTTCTTTCCCTAAAAAATATATATATAATATTAGTTGATCCTGTTTAGATTAACCTGACAAAACCAATGCATGTGAAAGCCCTCACTAAATGCTTTAATTCATCTTGGTCATAAATTCAATACCTGTAACGGGTTCTCAGCTGAAATCCAATGGACTTAAAACAGTTCCACCAGCAGAGAATGTGTGGATGTTGTCAATGACACCTATTGAAATGGACATCGAAATTTCCCTGACCACGTCAATGGAAATCTCAAGTGCTTTTCCAAAGAGGGACACACTGCATGTAGATAAATAATTATTCCAGAGTTTGCTAAGTACAGCTGAGAAGAACTTGGCATAAATTTGTATTTGAATATGTACAATATAATACAACACACCTGAAAAGGCTCCAATGATTCTTTCAGGACCATGTTTTTACCACATCCTTCTACTAAGCAACAACAAAAACCTGCTACAAATTCTCCACTTTAACTCTTGCACATTGAATTTGGACTCCAACACATTTATGGAAATACAACCTCCCTAATCTTATGAGTAAATGGGAAAAAAATGCAAAGGAAATCTATTTGGATATATAGATCTGGAACTAAAAATCATTTGTGTTTTAAAGTGATGTCAGTGAGGTATGCTGTGGTATTGATTTTTTTTAAGCAGAAGTCTCTGTTTAATTCAACAGGGAAGTTCTGCTGAAAACAAAAGGCTTCAGCATGCCTGCTGTATTTAGGGCCAGCTGATGTATCTCAGAACAACACTGATTATTACAGACAGATCCTGATTCATTTCAGCTGAAAATCTGGCTTTTGGAAGCTGATGGAAGGCATTTGTCTGCTTCCCAGAAGGATGAGAACAGGATCAGTGGTATTATTTGGATGTCAGCAGGCAAGACACCGCTGTAGAAGAAAGTTTGCTTCTAAACCAAATTAACAGCGAGTGAAGGTCGACTTTTCCAAAAGCTTTACATGAAGCTGCCACTGGGGCTGCGTGCTTACATGTTGATTTTATCTGACGTGGGTTTATGAGTCTGCCTGTGATAAGAACAGCACAGGAACCTGTGCTCTGCTCCCTGGTTTTCAACTTTACCTGCTGCCAACGAAAAATATTATGACTCAAGTACCTTTAACAGAACTTAACTGAAGTGGAATAAGCTGGGAGGCTTAATTTGTATCTCCTTCTTTAAGAAAACCTTTATTACCAGGATATATGCATGTTAAAGTCCTCTGTTTGGCCTCAGTGCAGAATAACATGTGCACAGAAAGGAAATAATGGGACTGCACAAGAAGCCAGGCTGTGGGCAGACTGCGTGTGAAAGCCTGGAGTTAAATCCCACCATGGATGTTCTCCTGGCACTGGCACACGGCACAGCAGGAATTGCTTTACTGAAACCAGAAATGCGTTGGCATCACAGTGCAATGGGAGATATTAATATGGGTAGAAAAACCCATGATGGTATTTTGCAAATCATACCAATATTCTTAGTCGAGGCTTGCATCATGATTCACTTTAAAACAGAAATTCTGTATATTTAAGCTAAGGTACAATACAAATATAAAGTTAATTATATTAGAAAAAATTAGGATTGATTTTCTTCTTCTCCAGTAAAATTTTTCAACAGTCCCAGTGGCTGAAGTCACTTTTAAAGTGCATTCTGTGATAGTACAAATCACAGTTTGAAAGAGATAGCAAAGTCTTCTGTAGACTAAATGGTTTTACAGCACATGATACAATGATTAGAACTGATTGGCACTTAATTAAAGAGTGTTACTGATTGATTATTGATTCACTATTAGGAGGTTTCATATCTCTGGTCCTTATTTTAATGTTAAATTTCACCCTTGAACAAGGTTATCTACAATACATATCTCAGATACAAAACTATATTTTAATTAAACATAATGAGTCAATATAGTGTTATATTAAAATTAGTCATCAGCAGCAAAACCCTCCTTCTTTTATATTCTGATTCAAAAAGATTATGCAGATCTCTATTGAGAAAACAGATTTTCTGTGCTTCTGAATCAGAGAGAGATAAAAATGAAAAGGAAAACACAATTAACAACATTCATAGTTTTGCTCCTTCATTTGACTTTGCCAGTCTATTACCACGACTTTGCTGAATCCAGCACCTCCACTGCTTTCAGGGGCATTTACCCACATGCACCACTTACAACAGAATGACAAAAAGTCTCAGCAATTGATGAAGTGGGGACTTGGATTTGAATTAATCTGGGAAGGGATCAAAGCTGCTTCTCCTCTCCCATGGAGCAGGAAGGAGGTGTGGGCTGCGCTCTGGTGTCTCTGTTATTGCCATGGACACAACAAGTATTGATCCTCTGAGCATTGGCCCCACAAACACAAATGCTCCCACAGCCCAGTGAAAATGATCCTGCTCCTCTCGAACCCATCCGCTCAAGCCGCGATCCCGCGCCATTCATCCAGCTAAATAAAGGATAACACAATTAAGATAATTATCCCCTGTGCATTCATGGTGTATTTGATGCACGACATGCCTCCTTAGTCGCTCTGAAATTACTTTATTTATTGAGAACAACAATTATAGCACCAAAATAAATTATAGCCGAGAAATGTTCTTTCCACCATGGTGAGCGAAAAATGATGCTGGGAGCCAGAAGGGCTCTTTTATTTATTCTGTGCTATGCCTAACAAAATTTTTAGAGTCAAGCAAAAGGACCAAAAACCACCTGGTTTGGAGGTGGTGTTAGAGAGGAGAGAATAAGAAACTTATTCAGAGTTTTCTTACTCTCTGAGATTCCTGCAAGTATAAGTTAAACTATTTCCCCTTATTTCTGTACAGGGGAACAGAAATATTTTCTGAAATGGTGAAAAACCAGGTGTTTTTTCACCAAACATAACTGTAAAATATTAATTCAAATATATTCTAAAATAAAAACCTCTTCCTTTTCACTAGAAAATTCCTCATAAATGGAGCCAGGAGAAAAATGATCAACAGTTTTAACCAAATTATTGCCCAGCATAAAGTAAAATAGATACATTGATTAAATCCAAAGTTTGGGGGAATATTTTTTGGGACAATAACCTTGTCCCCAAAGCACCGAGGAAGATGTCTCACACACTGCAGCATCATGTGCTGCTTTAGCAAGTGAAGTGCCAGATTTGGACCTGATCCTGTCCGAGGCAGCCAAGAATTATTTGCCCAATTTAATAGAACCCTCAAATCCTTGTATTTTACAAGCTCATTAATAATAATCCTTCTGAAGTCAGAGGATCTGTCCATGCAGTGACTATTTAACAGTGAGTGAGGTGCTTGAGCACATTTTTAACATTAAATAAGATCTAAAAAAGCCTGCTCGTTAGCCTGGGTGTTCTGGTAAATTAAATGATGGATTAAGCACTCGTTCCAAACCAAGTATGCAGCCTTCCAATTTTATTGTCTCATTCTCTTACAGACACTCATTTATGCAAACAGAGGTGAGTCTCTGCTCAGTTTGGTTTGTTGGACATCCTGTCATCCTTACTTGTCTTTACAAATCATAGCATGGATTCCCTTATTTAAAAAGCAGTGCTTCTGCCATGGGATGTTCCACAATGAAGATATTTCTCCATTTTATTTATTCCATTGCAAACCCTACACACTTTGCAATTTTCTGCTGGATTTTATCGGCTGTTCATGATAATAAACAACATTAACTAGGTCAGCTTTATATACTGCTATATATAAGATCCAGCTTTCTTCAGCATCAGGTCGACCACCAAATTATTTCAAGAAACACTTTGGTAAAAAATGTTGGGTCCTGTATCAGGTGAACACCTGACAGAAACCAAAACTATACCAACCCTATGTCAGGAAGTCACTAATAACATTTTTCTTAATTATGTATTCTAAAATCACAACTGAGAAATTCTTTTTCTCCCTTATCTTTCAAAACAAAACCCACATTTTGATTTAAAAATAATATTGCCTTCACTCTTCCTCAACTCTTTCCTTGTCTTTGATCTTTGAAGAACCCTGAAATAATGACTTGTCTGGAAATACTTCTTCTCCAAGGATAAAGCGTAAATTCATTTTTCTGACTGTGTTACATTCAATAACAAACCAGAAGTCAAGAAGAGATGTAACTTCCGTACGTTGTTTTTGAAATTTGAACACGTTAGACCCAAAATACGCATCTTAATCTGAGATGAAAGAGCAATTGCTACCAAGAGAAAGACAACGATTAACAGAACTATTACTTGACAACTGTATCTGAAATGTTCCAGCGAGGGCCTGAAGCCTCTGAAGTCAAAAGGAATTCTTTCCACTGTTCCAATCAGAATTTAGGCAAGGTCTTTGTTTTCACAAGAATGGTTCTTCACCTGGTAGCAGTGAATAAATGCAAGCAAAATGTTCTCATAATAAGCTTCTCTGTGGTTACAGGAGAGTGTCCTAAATTCAGCCAGCACAGGGGGAGAGCACAGGGACCCCAGCCTGGCACAAGGAGAGGTGTTCTGGCCCCTCTTTGGCACAGGGAGCAGCAATGATGCCTTTTACAGCCCTGATGGCAGCTGGAATACTGCACTGCCCTGCAGAAATGCATTGACGAGGCGCTGGAGGGAAGTACAAATAATCAGAGGGTGAGAAATATTGATCTGAGGTAATGACAGAGAGAGCCAGACCTATCCAGCTGGGCTAAGGGAAAACAAGAGGTGGGACCTGAGAGCTCTGGTGTGTATAAACACACCAAAAGGGCAGCTTTCAGGAGAGAAAGGAATTATTTAGGGTCTTTCATGGAAGAATCAGCAGCAGCAATGGGGGAAAAAGGGGAGGTGCCACCCTCATCTCGTTCCTCACAGAAACAAATCTGATTGTCTTTGAATAACAGAAGTTTTGTGCACTGAGAATTCAGGGGAAAACTTGCTAGTGACTCACAAATAAGCGACCCAGAACTGATTGGAGACACACAGAGCTGTCCTGTGGCTTATTCCGTGTTTGCAAAATCCACTTGACTCGGTAATTAGGCTGCAAACCCTTCCAGGCAGGGCACAGAGCAGTGGAGTCTTTATCTTAACTGATGTTCTGGTTATAAATAATACACTAAGCTGGTTAACAACAGACTTAACTTGTTAGAAAGCTTTAGGCTGGCAGCCTGTAAGCGTGGTGGAGTTTGTGCTGTAAATAACTGCGAACTCCAACCCAGCAGAGCTGAAACGTTAGGGATGTTTTAAGGAGAAAGTCTAATTTGGGGAGGGTTTGAAATCTATGTGAACATCTGTTTTATCACTGGCCTGGCAATCTGTAAACCCTCCAGTTCAGAAAACTCCCTTGCAGCAAGAACACTAGTGGAAGAAAATCAACACAAAGAACTCCCCAAATTGCCTTCTTCAAGAAAACCAACATCTTTCTTCATATTTTCGAACTATGAGTGGAATTTAGGTTATGAAATCAAGGCAAGATAATACAGTAGGAACTAAATTTTCCAGCAGTCATTCATAGCACTTGATACAATATCTAAGGTATCTCTTTTAAAGTACAGCAAAAGAAAAAGGTCATAAGAACTGACTGTAAAAAATACTAATACAGTAAATAACACCAGAATCACAATGCAGGAAATGGCTCTTTTCCCACTGCACTCCAAAAACCCCATTACGATGATGTGAATATTCTTATTTCTGCCTTGTTTTTAGCACTGTGTGGTGACAGATGGGCTTTAGACCCGAGTTCTGGGACTTACATTAGGCAAAGGACTTGTCAGATGGAATATTTACACTTTTTCTAGTTCCTGAAATATTTCAGAACTTGTTTCTTTTCAAACAAGAGGAAATAAAGTGTAGCTCTCTTAGCTTGGGGGTGTGGGGAAGAATTTTAAAGACATATTTACAGAAATTCAGATTCCCTGAATTTGAAATTCAGTGCTCTTGATGTCATAGGACCAAGTCATAAGATCGCAAATTCCACATCAACAAGGAAACAGCATCCATGTAAACCACCCTCTGCCTAAAGACAGTAATATTCAAAAAAACCTCAAAATGGAACTGGGAAGTTTTAGTTTGTGTTGAGTGAGAAGAAGTAAAACCAAACTTCCCAGGTCTGGGCTGAGACATGAACTGCTCCTGGCTGAGGTTCATGCCCATGTTTAATCTGATGATGAGGAAAAAAAAAAGAAATCACACCAAACCAGAAACCTCAGTGAATATACAGAATTTTCCTTAGAGGTGACTAATCCCAATTCAAAAGAGCACAAATAACAATCCCATATCCCCTTCATACACTGCCCAAATCCTTGCAGGCCTCCTGGGGCACGAGTGCACTCATGAGCCCTACAGGCACATACCATGTTTATTTGTGTCCTCAATAAAGTAAAGAAAAATAGAAAACACAAAGACCTACAAGTCCTCTCTATCCCCTTCAACATTACCCTTAATATTTCCACAAGGCCCAAGGAAATACCTTGAGTTCCCTGGCATAATTCACCTCACTAACGCTTATTAACATCATAAAACCCAGCTCATGTTTTAGTGGGATAATTAAATACAGAAAGAGGAAAAAAAAAAAAAAATAAATCCTTCCAGTCCAGGCAGTCAACCATGTTTTCTGCAACCTGAACAGGGTCCTTGGCCAGGGCACAAAATAAAAGAGTCCAAATGAGAAGAGATTATGTCCAAAACCTCAGCTGCTCAGCCGTGAGCTGCACTCACACCTGGTGTGCTCCACGGATTGAGCTGGGGCTTTTACCTGTAATACATAAACCCTACACACTTCATCTTGAAAGCTTATTTTCTTGAAGCATGAGGTTTAGTCCTAAAAAAAAAAAAAAAAAAAAAAAAAAAAAAAAAAAAAAAAAAGTACTGTGTTTAATTGCGCTACAATGGATGGATTTGAAGCAAAGCCCTGAATAATGGAACTTTATCCTCCCGCAAACAAGAGAGCTGACACAATGTATTCAATATTATAAATCCTGCTGTGCTGCCAAACTTATAATAAGGCATTCTTAGAGGAAAGTCTAATGATGGGGAAAAAAAAACACACTTTTTTTTTTCCCCTTACATGAGATCATAAATTTTCTCAGAAACGCAGCTGAACAGTAAGGTGCTACCTGCAGGAAAATAAATTACCGTAAAGCTGTGATGTTGGTTTAGGGTGGGGCTTTCTTTTTGTAACCTGATACAGATTAGGTATTTTTCCTGAATATTGCATTAAATGTAGGTATTAGAGCAGAGCTTTTAACACAAGCAGTTTGAAACTTGTGGAAAACAGCTTTGGTGGAAGATTCCTCTCAGACTCCTGCCTGTTGGATTTGTTTAAATGCTTCAAATAAATTCATATCTGGTTAACTCTGAAGTCTACAAATACGTAATTGTACTTTGTTGTGCAATTTTGAAGGTTAAGCTATATCTGCTAGGAATAAACCCAATGCATTAAGATATCACATTGAAAAAATTCAAAGTTTCCTATTCCCTTTCTAGATATGAGAGTGTATTTTGGTTTCTTTGGTGGGAGAAGAAACCCTTTGTTTTCTTTTTTTAAGTATAAAGCCTTTGGACATCAACCCAATTCTTATAGTGGAACAACTGAGCAAGAAGAAAGCGGTCCAAGGCTACAGAAAAAGAGCTTTTTCCTCATTATATTTACCTTTACACACACCCAGAGTGTCCCTTTTTCTCACCATCCAGGAGGAGATAAACACAACGATTTGCAGTATGTTCACAAATATTCCTAGGGATTACTAAATCCCTCACCTTCCGTTTGCCATTTAATTACACACAAAAAGTGTTTATTGACTAACGTACTTCTCTGTTATGAGCAATTAATTGATGTGACTATTCCAGCTAGGGCTCAGCACGCACAAAAACATCCCCCCTGCACTGAGGCACAGAGACAATTAATGTCTCAGGTAGATCCACGTGGAGGTTGAACTGACTTTGGTGTGTCTTATCCTACTGTTGTTAGGCCATAGAGTTGCACAGCCCATGCTCTTTCCAGATAAAACAGAATTCCTGAGAGCACGGGGCTTTCAAAAGGTGTGTTGTACAGAAATCCTCCGTTCAGCACTGAAAGCTACCCAGCAGATCTCTTCTCATGCCACAGCAGGAGTCTCCTGCACACCCAGATAAAGAGTGTTGGGCAGGCTCACCACTCATCCTGTCCTGGGAGAAAAAAACGTGAGCACTGTCAGTGCTTCTCAGAGCTCTAACAAGAAAATCATCCTCTGCTCTAATGACAGTAATGAATGAAATCATGCTTTGGTAATGAATTGCTCCCTCCTAGGTCTGAGGGATAAATCATACTTCATACAACCAGCCCAGAGCCACAGGCATTCCCACCCAGGCTTGCTATCCTCAGCAGCCTGAAGGCGCAGAGCTAAACACAACTGGGGTTCTGGTTTCCTGCTGTGGAATTTGTGTTTTTCAAGGAGCTGCTCCAATTCCAAGCTTCACGGGATGGGCCACACGGGGGGATGTAACCTGCACAGAGTTACAGGGCAGAGCTCTCACCAGAGCCTGACACTGACAGGAAATCTTGTTGTTTGACAGAAAACCTTGTTTCGCTTAGCGACCTCCCGAACAAGACGCGGGACAGATCAAATTTGAAGTAATAGCTGTGAAAACAAGAACTTGCATTTTGCGAGTGCGTTTTGTCAGAGATCACTCTGAGCAAGACATCAGGTTAAGAGGATCGTGACACAACCAGCAAATTCCAATTACTCAGTCCTGAGGAGTCACCTTATCCTTGACTTCAAAGAAGTTAACTGGGCTTTACCCATATTTTTCAAGAGAACAGGAATAGAATCCTAGAAACACAAGTACAGATGAAAACCTGGGTAGGAATTATCCAAGATCTCTAAAATGAGAGATTTGCAGTCAGGGCAATGGCACCACACTATAACAGTTAGGGATTTTCCCTACAAAGAATATGTTTTGGTAGAGTTCTCCGGGGGAGGATGTGTGTGAGATGAGTTCACCACAATAGAAAGGAAACAAGGATTCAAGAAGCAATCCTGAGCCTTTGTATGGGCAGAAATAAAAAGGCAGAATAAAGAAGAGAGGATATTTTAAGAAAACTTTCTGATCACAATTATTATGAGAGAGCAAGCCACAAACCAGAATTTCAGTCACAGAAGAAATGATTCTTAATAATTATTTTTAAAAAACAACATGATTCTGAATAACGTGTTAGAGAAAATGATAATAAAGTGTGACTTTATAATTACTGGTTGGAGTAGTTATAAACAGTTTGTATTTCAGGGTGATACATTTCAAGTACACCATCTTAACAAGATCAGGGGGTTGGGCTTTTTTTTTTTTTCTGCCAGAAGAAAGAACAACTTCTCCATGAAAAAAAGAACTGAATAAGACTCTAAATATCACAAATTTGTGGGGGTTTTGCAATCATCACACTAATAACGTGTTAGCTCCATGACACATTGGACTATTAACTTAATTCTATAATTATATTGTTTGAAACACACAGGTAAACAAAAGCTGTGATCATGACACAACCCTATGCCATGTTACTATTCCAAAACAGCAAATAAAACATTTGACTCTTAAATGAAAAGACTTTGTATCAATCAGATTGGGTGTTAAAAGGAAGCAGCAGCATCGGGAAGATCAAAGGATTTATTCCAATCATAGCCAGATTGATAAACTGTTTGTTCTGCAACCACAAAGCATTCGTGTCTGATACATTTAACTCTGACATTTTAGATAAACACAGAGATAAGAAACAGAGACCTCATTTTGTATAAAAATACCTTTTACCTTAATCTCACTTCAGGAGCTGATACAGGAGACAAAAGAGCACGGGTCTACTGTGTATTCCTTCAGAGCGGTTTTTAATTTGGAGATGTGGAATTGAATACCTGTGGACAGACACTTGGGAAGCATTTCCACAGGAAGATAAGGGAATAGGCTGCACTTCACAACGGGGTTTGTGAGCAGCTGTCGGGGAACTTTTGAAGCACTGAGGTGATAAAGGTGAAAGCCCCTGTGGAGCAGATCTCAGCCACTTTCCATGTGCTAATCTCATTATAAAGGATTGTTCTAACTAAAAAAAAAAAAAAAGACTAAATAAAAAGCCAGACTGACAAAACCCAGCTTTCTAAAGTTCAAAACAGGCTTCTTTGTCATTGAAGTCCAATGAGAAATACTGAATGCTTCTGTAGCATTATCAAGAAGAAAGCCTTCAATAATGTAATGATGCTGCGAGGAAGGGTTGTAAGCACATCTGTCTCAAAGAGATCAATCCCACAAAAATCTACTCCTTTATGGATCTGAAGCAGAAGAGTCTTCTAGCACCTAAAACTTTTCTTCCTGTATCTTTCCAGCTTTGCCTTGGCTTTTTCATTTCTAGTGGACAAGAGAAGCCAGCAGATTGCAGGAAGCAGCATCAGAAAAACGTACTGAAGTATTAAAAAAGATACTGCTTCAAAACCAAAATCAAACCCCACCAAACCTGGCTTCTTTCGCATTAGCCACTCTCAAAAGGATATCTGATTACATTTTAAGATTCTGCTGCTCCATCGCAGCAGTTTTGAAACATTTATAAGCTCAGCCCGTGTGTGTTCTAATCCCAGCGGCTGGCGTAACAACGGCCTCAGGATCCGGGGTTGTCAGGAACAACAAATTGCCAACAAGAAACACATCCTGTAAAACACTGCCTGGGTAGTTCATTTAAATTTGAATCTGTATCTCTGCTGTTGGCACACAGCATTAGTCATGACTTAAACCATTAGTAACAGAACGCTCTCCCCTACCTAGCGCCCAGCGCAACAGCAAATGCCACTGCCATATCAGCAGAGAGCAGGCTTTTTATCGGTTTCTTTTAAAACATTAGTTATTTGTGAAAACAAAACAAATTCACGAGAACCGGGCGGAGTGCGCAGCAATCCTCAAGCGGTTATCTAGCTCCTGGAGCAAGGACAGAGATCAGAGCAGCAGAGGTGCTGCTGTGCCTGCTGCAATGGGTTTCATTGCACGCTTGGCATGGCGCAGGAGCGTCAGCGCACGATGAACCACAAAGTGGTCCGTGTTGGGGTGGTCTGCATTAGAAAGGGAAAACCACGGAGCATTGCTGGGTGTAGGCCGCAGCAGAGAGTTTTTTCTGTCTTGGGGCAGCGCGATTTACGGTGCTCCAGCACACACCAGGTTATATCTGCTCTAGCAGCTGTGTTTAGCAACCTTCATTTCCCTTTTGCCAAGAAGAAAGCACCCACCAGCCAGTGATGCAGCCAGAGGAGGACTGCTGTGCTCATACCTACACAAAACTGACAAAAATCAGCTTAAAGCACGGGGAGAACCCACCCTCCGAGGGAGAC
Organism: Hirundo rustica; assembly: GCF_015227805.2. NCBI lineage: Eukaryota > Metazoa > Chordata > Aves > Passeriformes > Hirundinidae > Hirundo > Hirundo rustica. Next base: position 4,026,136 of record NC_053460.1, read on the forward strand.
TCAAAGAAACCCCAACCAAAATGGACAGAAATACAGAGTTTTCCACTTAATTCTGGCTTAAAAAACACTTCAATGGGGACTCAGTCAGCTCAAGGTCCCTCCAGAGATGATGGCTGTGGCTCTCAGGAAGTTTAAAATCACTCTCTGATGCTGCCTACATTTTCTCCATTGATATCACAATCACTTGGACTTTTCTGGTGCGTCTCAATCTGAAATCACAAATAAATTCTAGAGAAATCTGTACACTTCTCTTACAGATTCTTTATTTCCCTGGTACCAAGGGCTAAAGTCTCACACTGTCAGGTGCATAGAAAGAATTAGGAGCAGATGGGAAGCTCAATGAGGAGACATCCAACACCTTTCCAAAAAATATTAACTCTCCTGATTTATCACTATTTTAGTGCCTGTGACATAATAACTTACAAAAGAAGGCAGCATAATCTCTGCCAAGGCAGCCTACCCCAAACAGTGGGGCTGACCCTAAAAGAGCATTAACACAAAGCTATGGCAAAGCTACAGGATGGATGGGTTGGATTTAAGTGACAAAACCACAATGACACATTTTTAATGGCAAAACCACAGCGTGCACTTTTATCAGGGGCTGAACACACTCTGCATTTTTAACATCTTTCACTCCTTCAAGCAAGTACTCCAGACTTTGGTCCTTGGGCAGTAACAAGCCCAGATGATTTGGGGCTCATAACAATTCTCCACCCAGAAAGTGATGACGTTTGTTGATGTCACAGAGATAAACTCTTCAAGGCAAACTTTCCATTCTTCCACCCAAAGAAAAGGCTACATTTTACGGGAGTTTGAGTTATGTTTTCCCTCCTCTCACTTTGTCTTTTCCTGCTCTTGGAACACATTTCACCCAACCCAATTACTCCATCTCTGCCTTACAGAGCTGCCAAACGCGCTGCTTTGACAGGGTAACCTTGCAGCTTGTCAGGGTTTTGCCATCCTTGAAGGGAACTCCTTAGCTCAGATTAATTCCCTGTTCCTCCCTCCTGCTCAGTTCCCAGCTTGGTTTCAGGTTTTCTTTTGAACCAGGCCTTAACCTTACAAGCACAAAGCACTCACAGCCTGAGTGCAACCACAAACACGGCTTTTGTACAATAAATACTTTCTCTGCTCTTTTCTCAAGGTCTCCCGCGGTCACACTTCTGTCTTTTCAGCTTTCAATAAACACCTTTGACTTAGCAAAATGCAGTCAGAAAAGGTAATAATATGCCAGAAAAACCAAGAGGCACAATGCATAAACACACCCTTCATAAGAAGAGGAATTTTGCCTGTTGTTTGGAGTTGTTTGGTTATTTAATGGAGATCCGTGAAGTTTTACCCATGCTCATACATTTACAAGCAAAACAAGTTAAACTAGAGAGGGAATTAATATATCAAAACTTTGATTATTTCAGCTTTAGAGAAAGCAGATATTAGAAGCTGAAAAAATTTTATAAATAAAATTAAGAGTCGATTAAGAATAAAAATTATCCCCTAAAGTCTGTTGAACGATAACAAGCGAAAGGGTGCTAGTAAACAAATAACAAATTTGATCACAACAGACCTGTTAGTTTGGAATGGACTCAAATCCACAGCCAAATGCACACATATTCTCAGGCTGCGTTTCCTTTTTAAGTGGCCTGAGATTTTTATTAATTGCTCTGCAAGCAGTGTATGTGTCCCCTAAGGTTTTTCATGTACTTCCTACTCTGTTTATTAGAGAATAATTACCAGCTGCCTCTTACTAGCTTACATTTGTAGCTTTGAAGAAACACGCTTTCATATAACACCAAAATGAAAACTGCAACTCTGTCCTCCAAAAGAAGTTGTTGTAATTACTTCAGAAACCTTGATCAATTTAAACTATGTAGCTCTGCTTTGAACTATTAAGAGTCAGTCTAAGCAGAAATATTAAAATTGTGGTTCAGATCTGCAGCAAAGGTGATGGGCAGAGAAACCAGAAAAAGCTGCAAGACAGAAAATCATCTACTCCATGAAAATGGGATTAAAAAATGAACTTAAACATAAAGAAAAAATATACTGAGCAATCCAACAAAACTGAGCTGAAAAACATGTTGTACTACATTCATACTCATCTGCTTTGTCAAAAAAACACTGTTTAATATGCACAGTGTATATTCAAATTCTTTTTGCAAATAAAAAAGTAAATCTGTGGATATAATTGCCTTAAGTATACGTTGGAAACAGCAATTAAGGAGGAGAAAAATGAGGTAGGAATCAATGTTAAAACAAAAACACAACAAACAAACTTATGAGCTTGGTTCCCAGTTTTACAGTTTCTCCAGATTAGTTCTCCTGCCTCTACCCATAAATATTTTATAGACACCCATCTGCAGAGGGGTGCATGCATCACACGCTGCTCAATGAACCCTCCTGTTCTTTATGCCTCAGTGCAGGCTGATCTCCTTCTTCCAGAGAGCTGACTACTGCCCTAAGTTACTCTGAAATACAGGACACTTCCCTTCTCTGGCTCACAGTTTCCCAGCTTTGCTTACCCTTGAGAATCGCTCAAGCCTTTTAATAGCTGCACTTTATCCATGCACTGGCCTTGGAATGATTTTGCCACACGTTCTCAAGAGATCATTTCCCAAGCATAAGAAATTCCGCACTCCAGAGCTGCTGGGTTGTCCCTGCTGTCCCAGCAGCAAATCAGGATTTGATCCCGTGGCCTGGTTGAATTTTGGCATCTGTTTGTGATGCACAGCCATTTGAATGCTTGGGACATGACAGAACATTTATCATCACCCTCCTCCTCCTCCTGCAGAACCCTTGTTCAGTTACTGCACATTACAGCAGCTTTTCTAGGATTCTGACCCCTGACAAGTTCACACCATTCCCATTTCTCCTGTACCATGAAGGCCAGATTCCCACATCTCTGCCACATTTGTCTCTTTGTAGCTTGGACTTACTCCATAACCCTTAACCATCACTGGTTTTATGAGACAGTACCCCAGAACGTGCTAGCTATTCTGAATGTGCAAGGTATTCCAGGCATCACTGTCCCTTATCTCCTCTTTTCCCTTCAGAAAACAAAACAAAGATCGTGCTGTTGGCATCCCCTTCCTTTCCAGGTCAGATGAGTACATGGTTTAGCAGTAGTTGCACTGCTTTTGGAATTTATGTTTTCTTGTAATCCAAAACCCTCGAAGGTCCATAAGCCAGCACACATTGTCTTATCTGTGTGCACAACCCATCCCTCCTCTTCAGTGGGTTGTGCTGGGCTGATTTCTGTGTTACACAGGCAGAACGCTCTGTGCTTCTGACACGGAATTCTCTATCACCAAAATTCCTCCTGGAGGCACCACATTCCAGCCTGGTTTCTCAGTGCTCTCACAGTCTCACGCTCATTTCTCCTGCTGGGTCTGATCTCTCCTCTGCTTTGTGTCCACCTTCCTCCTCAGCAATCCAGGTGAAAGGCCAAAGCACTCATCACAACCAACTCAACATGTGCTGGAGAAATTACAAATAGAAAAATGATGTGCCAAGAAATGCCACCGTGTGAGAGCAGGGGATGTCTTGCTGGTCCAGTCAGAAGCATCTTTTCCAAAAGCAATTTCATGATGTACAAAGCCTTTAGATTAGCACATATTGCAGTGTTTCCTTTTAGTCCATTCCTCTCCACACCCCAGGTGAGTAAGAAGAGGAATGGGCTCCCTGGACAAACTATCCCTCAAAGTATGGCTTGGAATAAACAGCCAAAATTCTGGTATTCACCCCCCACTATCTGGTTGCAAAAGATGCCTTTCAGTTGACTGTGCAATGTCAGATTGCCTCACTTGAACTGCAGTGGAAAAATTGTACAGGACCTTTATCCTTCTGCTCAGTGTTCTCTCTCCTGGAGCTTCTTAATACAATTTAGCACAATTATTTAGAATGATTTTACAGCAACACAGAGGCAAGGTTTTTTTTTTCCTGCAACCTTCTAAAAAACTTCTAAAATATAAATTAATTTCATGGATGCTAATTCTGCTGAGCTCTCAAAAGAAAACATAAGAAAGTTCAACTGACAAATAGGATGGAGATGTGCAATTGCAGAACATTCTTACAGGGGAAAAAAGCTGAGTTTTCATGTAAACTTGGGCACTTCACTCTTTCATTGGAGGAATTTGCCCTTAGCTTAATACAGAATTTTGTATTTTAGAATCATACATTATTGAAAGAGAAGGACTCAACAGGCACTTTTGGGACACATATCATGTCACATACAAAGAAAATAAAGTAATAAAGTGGTTTTGCCTGAGCCTTCATCTTATAAAAGCATTGAAGCCTCAAGAAGCTCTGCTCACACTGCCCAACAAAGCAAACACACAGAATATACTATTTTATTTATTTAAACAAAGTCCTCTACCTCTGCCAAATCAAAACCAGCTTTCACGCAAACAAAAACATTTCCTAACAATGAGTAATTCTGCGTTACTGAATTTCAACTGTCCTCCTACACGCCTTGAACTGCGAGCTGCACAAGATCTGTTTTTACAGAAAGAAAATGGGTCTTCTTCCTGCTGCATATAAAAATACCTGTTTTCCTTTTTGAGTTGAAAACTGCTTTGTTTGTTTTGGTTGAGGGGTTTTTTTTTCCAAGATAAAATAAAATTGAAACTCAATAAAAATACAGACAACAACTGGTTGATGCTGTTTCCAACAACTGAGGAAAAATCTCTCATATATGAGAGATTAAGAAAACCAAAAAGTTGATTGCAAATGCTTCGGCAACCTCGACTGTACATACTTCTTTTTTTTTTTTTTTCCCCACCTATATTAAGTCCATTAAGGTACATTAACTTCAATAATTGCAGACTCTAATCATAAATCATTTAGGAATATTTTACAGAATTGTTTTTTCAGCAAAACTTTAAATGCTGATGTTTGGTTTGGGTTGGTTTTGTTTTTGATTTTTTTTTTTTTAAGGTTAATGCAATTCAAAAACTCCAGAGGGGCAGGGACATTTATCAGGATCTGAAATTTACAAATGTACAATTTAGCATTCTCGTAAGTGCAATAAACCTCCCAGAACATGAGGAAGACAGAGGAAAGTGATTTACTCTTCTAGAGAGGGAAGTAATTCTTGGAAGGGTTGCCGTATCCATAAAATAAAATCTCCTAATATACAATGATAATTTCTGTAACTCACTAACTTTTAATGAGGATAAATGATGAAATAATTAACTTGGTGCATAAGAGATTGTATCAATCGGAAAAACCCCTCTGGATTAGAAATGCATCTCTGAGCTTCTACTAAGTCTAATTTTTCTCCCTCCAAATGTCCAGCACTCTCAACATCATGCTTTAGAACAGAACTCAGCTTTATCCTGACAGATAATTACTGCCATTTCTTCAAAATAAAAGAAAAATGGATAAAAACATTCTTGGTGGCTTTGAAATTTGGTTACGTGTTCCGTGTCAGCAGTTCTTCCCCGTGTGCTTTGAAATAAAGTGCCAATTTAGACAGAAAAAACCTTACAAAATCTTCGCCTTCAGTTCTGCTGACCTCGAGTCTGTATCTCTCTGCTCTGAGATGCCCAGAGTTTCCATGGATGGCAAACACCTCACAGAAGTCATAAAACAAATGGACACTTTCAAAGTTGACTTAGTTTTCCTAAGCTTCGAAAGGAAATGAAGAAAAGAAATGTTAGTTTTCCTAAGCTTCGAAAGGAAATGAAGAAAAGAAATGCTGAACATTTCACTCATCAGCTTGCAAACCTGTACTGAGTGGGGGTTTTGATTAAAAAAAGTCAAAGCAGCACAAGCAGTTTATCTTGTATAAGATTTCTAAGAACACATTATCAGAAGAGTTGTACACCCTGAATTTGAAAAGAACCCTCAGACACAAACAATGCAGTCAGACACAGAAGATGACTTCCGTTCACTGGGATCCCAAATTAAACACTAGCTCAGATGCTGCCAGATTTATAGAGAGTAACGATAGGGAATCCTGCAGGAAAAAGATTGACTTATGAGAAGTGCAGAACAGGCTCTGGCACTGAAACTTTGTCCACTTGTAATGACTGCTCAAGCAGGTGTGGTCAGCATACTCAGCTGCTGACAGAGCCAGAATTACACCGTGTTTCACTGTGTTCACCACACTGGTTCCATGCTGCAGCTAGTTCAGACTGAGGAGCCTTAACCTTACAAATACAGATCAGCTTTTAAAAATTGCTACAAGCTTTTAAACTTATTAAAACATGGGTCAGGGCCTGCTGTGCACATACTGCAGCCTAGGAGAGTTCAGCTGGCCAAGGCTACTCACATGTTAAATATCCTTATTTAGCCAACAGCCTTGCTCATCTCCAGCAGCTCTGACTGCTCAGAGCGTCAATATCGCTGATCCTCACATGAGAAACCCGCCAGAATCGTGCCTGGCACGTGCTGGCACTGCCATATGTGCTCAAATCCACTGCCAGGCACACAAACAATAGCTTTGACCTGAAATGTTGCTAATTCAAAGTGGTCAGTTTGGTCTCACCAGCAGCTGCCACGGAATCCACAGAGCCACAGCCCCGAGGTGATCAAACAACGCTGAGAGGCTTCATTTGAATGCTAAAAGTAAAAGTTTGCTAGGGACTTAGGGGAGGTTTGAGGGCTGTAAATACGAAAGGGGCTCTGGAGGGCAAATTTCAGATGAGTTCTTCTCCAGACACACCAAGCTGGAAGAGAGGCTGGGAGCCTTTGGAAGAGAGCAGCCCAAGAAAGGGGCTCATTTTCAAAGGAAGGGATTCAACACCTCCTGCTGACTACAGTAGCAAAGCACTGCTGTTAATTAGCATCGGCTGGAGGGAGGAATATTCTAAACATGACTTTGGTCTAAGCCTTCAAACACTGAATGATTTATAACACAACGCTGTCCGTTACTCATAAATTAATGTTTTCTCCTGCGGAGCCTGGTGGGTTTTTGTTAATAGACACCAAGAAGAATGGTAATTAAAGGATGCACTGATGGGTACTCATTACAAACAAAATGCTGCCTTTGATCCTCCAGGTCCAGAGCCTTCTGAAAAACCTTTATCTCAAGAGGAGACAAACACTATGTTTGAGAACCTTTCGACTTCTCTGCGATCAGCCTTGAAACTTTTTTTAGTCGCTTTTTAATGTTTCCCTGTGTAATTAGCAACACCAACGTAGAAGCTGATTGACAAGCTACCAGCAGCTGTTTGTACAGCAGGAAAACCAGAAAATTGTAACAGTGTGAGATGTTTGTTTAATTCCCTGTGCGAACACAACACATCCCCCGTTCCCTGTGCCGCCTCAGAGCCCCTCGCAAACGGCACGGCAGGAAGCAAGTTCTCCTCTGCACAGGGCATTCCAGCACTCACACCAAGGAATGAGCAATTCCTGCCAGCCTCCACAAGTGCCAAGGCCTGGGCACCTGCTCCTTGTTGTAACCACCACGGAGTCCAGCCTGGCTCTGACTTTTGCTGGGATCAAACCTCGAAACTGGAGAACAGCTGTATCAAACTTGTGAAATCGTATATCCCTCCCACCAAAGTAAAGCAGCTCACAGTTATGTCATCTCCAGGCTGAGAAGCTAAGCCTTCTTGTCTTAAACAGAGCCTCTTAAAGCTCAAAAATGTTTTAGACCTGTTTGTCTGCGCCCATTCTATCAGGAAACAGCCAAAGAGAAGGAAGTTTCTTCTTTTTTTTTCTGCAGACAAAAGAAAAAAAATAAAAACCATATTTTCCAATTGGATAAACTGGTAGAAAAGGTTCTGGGGAAACAGACCTAGAAATTAAATCCTATTTCTCCAGCAAATATCTGGAATATGACTGGAATTGACTCAGCACTGGCAGGTATTTAATAACTTGCAAATGTGAGTTTAATCAATCCCAGAACACACTAGTAAAGAAAGAGGAAGTCTGATTCCACATCTCTGCGATGGACAGATGTCAATATCTGGGTACAGATCACCAAAAATATTCTAACACCTTTCAGGGATCTTTGCTGAAATAACTGCTCACATGAAATCTGAGCTTCTGAGGAGTAAATGGAAATCTTAGCTCTGAGCAAACGCCTGGTCTCCAGACTCTCTGACCATGATGAGGGTAGACAAGGACCCTGCTTATCTTCCTCTGCGGTTCTGCTCATTTTTGCTGTTGAACAACAGCTTTTGGTCATTGGGATTTTTGATCCTACTCATCAAAATGCAGTAGGATATAACGTTCCCAAATGCTATTGTGTATTTGATCCGTCTCTGTGTTTTATGGTTTCAAGAAGAGCGAGACTGAATACAGGAGAATAAAAGAGAAGAATGCGCCTATCAGAACAGCAGCAGCAGACAAAAGCAAAATAGATTATTTTCACTCCACTTCTCCCACTGTTTCGTAGCTTGACTTTTGCATACCAGCATTCCACAGGTATAATACAAAGACAGCTACAGCATAATGTGTTTTCCTTTGAAAGGTCATCACTCTATTAGAAGTGTTTGATGCACTCTGACTGGAGCACACATTTTTAGAGATAACAGCCTATCTAATATTTTTCTTTAATTTATTGGCATCAAGAAATTCTATTTAATTTCTGCTTTCAGAAGAACATCTGCAAGTGATTGGCATAACTCAAGGGACCTTTGCAGCTGCAACCTTCTCCACGAGCAGAGCAAAAAACCATGTTTGTCAATATGCCTGAGTAGGATTAAAAAAGAACAAAAAGGAATAAAAAATAAAAAGCCCCAAAGTACAAAACAGATAATTATTGGAAGCAAATGTTTCATGATCTGTGTGTGGCACCCAGAGCTGAATAGATCATTAGCTAAACTTCCAGTCAGCATTCCACACAAGCATGTGTTTTCCTCATAAGTGCTCGCATAAGTTTGCCAGCAGCCTCAGTGACTTAACGAGAAGTACTTATGTACATTGTGCAGCAAGCAGGGCCAAGGAAAAGCAGTGGTTTTTTTTAGGATCTGAACTCCTTAATCATACGCATTTCCAACAGTCCTGAGCACTTTCTTCCAGCTCTTAAATTCTCCCTCCCTACTGAATGCTCAAGGTAAAAGCTGCTCCATCTGGTAACTTCTGCCAAGAGCTGCACCCAAACCCTCAATGCCATTTGGTGCAGCTCCTTCTCTTTTCCATTTGTGCTTCCTTGTGGCAGCCTAACTGCACTCCCAGCCCTGCCTCGGGGGGTCAGGGGTCATGCACAGGGAGCAGTCTGCATGCAGCCACTGTGGTTCTGAGAGAATGGACAGGTTTGGGCATGGGCAGCTCAGAGCCCGCTGGCTCAGGTGCCATGGAGCAGTCCTGGGCACTCTCCCTTTAGCAGCACAATAGATGTGGCTGCAGAGCCCTGGTGAGCACCACAGACAGGACTTGGTGAATTCCTGCTTCCTCACTGCCCTGGGTGAGTGCTGCCTGTGCATTAGCTGACAGCTCAAGATCAATACGCAGTGCACCCAGCCAAAACAGGAGCAGCTCCAGGTAGAAAACACTGCAAAGATCGCTGCAGGTGCTGGCTGATTCCAGCCAGTTCAGATCTGACCCTCAACTCAAAGTGACCATCTGGCTGAAAAGGTCCCTTCAGCATTACATCCTCAGCTTGGCAGCAACAGTCTGTGCACAGGACAAAGTGCCCCTAAACACCCCTGAGAAATGTCATTACCCAAAACTCCAAACCCTCCAGTGCCCTATTCGTGTTTATCTTCCAAGAACATATTGAATTATTTTAATATTTTCAACATTTTACGATGCACTGTAAAACCAGGAAAACTTATCATCTCCACTTATTTCCAGCAATGGTCTACTAAGGTTCTCACTGACTGAAAATAGAGATAGGAAGATATTCCCTGCCTCAGAGGTCATATTACTTCTGGCAGTTAGAACATCTACCAGCTAGAGGATGCTGCTGCATGTGGTGTAAATAGGATGCCATTTCAATAATGGACCTCCCCTCTCCATTACCCCTCAAACAGGCTGTTTTGAGACAGGTTCTGCATCTCATTTAATTTTAGACCAAGAGGGACATGCTGATTGCTGAAACCTTCTGGTCAGAGCTGTTTGTTTGCTTATTTCTGGTCTCTAGGTGGGCTGGTGCTGGAGTGTTTGAGCTCAAGGAAGCCGGTGGGTGGCAGGGACCTCGCTTTCCCACTGCACCAATTGCCAAAGCCAGAAATAAACATAAAAGAAATAAGCACAGCTCACGAAAGGTGTTGAAGCACATCAAATGAGTTCCAAAGCCTCCTGGAGGTAGAGTCTTCCTGAACAGAGAAGTTGCAGAGCAAAGGTGAAATATTAATTAAACGTGTAATAGTATCTGCTGGAAGACATTTAAAGAGATCCTGGCTTGTCCTGGAATCCTTCAAATGCAGCCACGGGGGATACTGGGTAAGAAGTGACAAACTTCTGAATTTATGTCTTAGAAAAGAATTTTAAAAATAAGGAAATAATCGGTTTAGTGGTATAGCACATAAGGCATATGGTAAGAGAGAAGAACTTTCTCCAGAACTTTATTACACTGTGAATTGCACGCCTCCAAAGAAATATGATTCCTCTAAATAAAATCAGGAGAGCTGACACAAGGCACTGAATTTCACCCTAAAAAGTCCAGTGTCTTCCTGGCTGATCCCCTTTTCATAAGCACCACTGCATCATTAATTATTTCAATTATTGGCACTGACCAGACCTCGTATGGACTGTGGTCTAAGCTGACTGTCCCCTGCTGTCCAGTCCTTCTGGGGCTGCTGGCTGCTCACAGGTACAGCTGGACAGGGGCCTGAAAGGCACCAGGATGCTTTCAAACCACAGAGGAGAGGTAAGGGAACTAAATACATTATACGTGAAATGAGTAAATAAATCCCAAGAAATGGAATTAAGATGAGCATTAATCAGGAGAAGGTTGAGCATGGCCCCATGCATGGCCCAGTTTATAGGAATCTTGTTAATTGCCTTTCAGAGACCACTTCATCCTATTAAGATTATCCTCAGGAGACCCCCAGGACTTTGGGTGCAGTGGGGAAGACCAAAAAAACCTGGTCACATTTATCATGTTTAGAAACCAACAGAAATTATTTTGGGTTTTTTTTTTTTTTATCTTAAGCAACGAAACCTCCGTTATCTTCCTCTCCCGGTATTTAATCCCATTTTTTTGCTACCAATATAAATAACGAGCAAGACCAATTAAGCTCAGGGCAGCCTTCTGGGTGAGGAGAGATAAATACCTCGACACCAACTGCAGTGAGCAGCACGTGCCGTTTCTCTTGTGCACGAGTGTTGATGCAGATTACAGGACATTTTCAGACTCATTGCTGTGGCCGAGCCGGGTGTAAATTATGACAGGCCCACACGGATTACAGATGATTCGAAGGAAATCAAAGGCATTAACTTTAATACGGTGCTTTGTCTCTCTTAAATGCCGCTCGTACTCTCTGTAACAGCAACCACTAAAAATCAATGACCAGGGACCCCCGCGTGCTGCGGAGCTGTTAACCCCTGGAATTTCAGCCCCGCACCCAGAGCCACACACCCGGCTTCCACACTCCTCTGCCACACACAGCGTCTGCAGGAGCTCCATCAACAAAATTCGTCATTTTAAAAAGTGTAAATATTTTTATACTTTCGAAGCCTGCTCTAAGAGTGTCTTCCTGAAAGATCCTCACAGTGCATAACGAGAGAGCTACGAGACAGACATTGAGTGTGGGTGAGGGACAGCAGAGCTGGGAAGGGCCTGGAGCCCAAATGTGAGCAGGAGAAGCTGAGGATGTTTTACCTGGAGAAAAGAAGGCTCAGGGGAGACCTTATTGTCTTCTCCAACCCCTGGAAGGAGTTTGTAGCCAGGTAGGGTCAATCTCAAAATTAACAAGTGCTGGGAAAAGAGTAAATGGCCCCTAATTGTAGGAAGGGAGGTTTAGATTGGCTATCAGGAAAACAGTTCTTCACTGAGAGGGTTATTAAACATTGAAACAGGATTCCCAGGGCAGTGGCTGGGTCCCCATCCTTGGAGGTGACACGGATTTAGTGCTGAGGTGATGGTGGGACTCGATCTCAGGGGGTTTTCCCAACCCAACAATCCGCCCCTCTGTGCAGCAGGACCACATGCACAGCAAAGCGAACACGTAAGACTTGAAAGAGACGGAAAAATGCATCAAAATGTTCATTACACTTCCAATAACACGGCAATAGTTCAAGCTGAGTCTCAGCCAGCTCTCGGGGAAGTCAATGAGAGTTGTTTCATTGAAATCAAACGATGTGTGATTAGGTCCTCACAGAATTGTGTGTAATACTGTATTCAAAATTGTGAAGAGTTTCAGGTTGACATCTAAAAGCCCATTTTCCTTCTGGAATTCTGTAATGAAGCTACTGCAAAAGAAGAATCAATACATAATTCAGTATAGTGGAAAGATTATTATAAAGGGTTATTAAATATAGCTCCACAACTGTGGATAAAAAGAACAAAATCCCTCATTGTTTCAATCGTGCTGTACTGATTTCTACCAAACACACGGTTTCAGGGGAAAAAAAAAAAAAAAAAGTGTTCCAGATTTCAAAGTGGAAAAAAAAAAAAGCAGTGAAAGCAATAACAGCCGGGGTTTTTTTTACAAAAGAGGGTAGAACAGGGAAAAAAAGTTCCTAAATCTCAAGATAAATTTTAGTTTTGCACACTAATCACAACTTATAATTTAGTTTTTTGTAAAGTGTGCCAGGACAAGGCAGGAAAGCGTTTCTTAACTTAGTTTGCCAATTTTCCTTTCAGGCTAGCGCTGTTATTGATAATATCCATCACAATTCTTTGTCTTCCCAACAGGCTGGCAGAAATACCAGACTAAGTGCTGACTCACACACCTCAACACCTCCCTGTCAAAGCTAATCTGAAATTGATTTTACTTTCCAGAGGTAAAACAGAACTGCATGAAGTCAGCTACAAATGGCATTTGCAGATCAGTGCTCAGCACTTTTTATAATTCCTGTAAGATTTCATGACTGCACCTCCACTGTTTTCAACCCTTGGAACTTTCAGATCAAAATTTTCAATAATATTTCTATTATTTTGGGAGGAAAATCAATGTATATTTCCCCCCATTTTGTTTCAGTTCCTGTAATCCTTCTAACCAGGTATTTTTGGTTTTTTTTAGCACAGAACTGGAAAGGAAGTACACGAACATCATTTGCATTCATTACATCAGATTTTGCAGAGTTCAGGTTTGCCAGTAGAACTGGCAAAAACCCATCGCTGTTTTCAGCACGGTGGAAAAAGAGTTTTGAGATCACGATAATTTATTAGATGCTGCTGCTAATCAAAAATTCTTCTTTAGAGATAGTTTATTCACTCTTGTTTCATTCCCTTCTTTCAAGGGAAAGTTTTTCTACTTTTTCCCGAAACAATTACACCTGAAGAAGCACGTGCTCACTAAATCCACGGAGGCCTCCCGAAAATCAACCATCAGCAGTGAGCTAAGATCTTAAGCTTTGCTCTGAAAAACCAGTGAAATTCCAAGCATTCCTGTCTCCTGCACAGAAGGGCAGGCCCAGGTAACATCACCTTTGCCTTGGCTAACCCTGCTCTTCCTGGAGCAAACCAGCTGGCAATTCAACCACAGCGCGGTTTCCAAGGACTTGGAACACAAGAAGAACGGCTGAGGGAGCTGGGGCTGTTTATCCTGGAGAAAAGGAGACTCAGAGGTGACCTCATCACTCTACAACTCCCTGAAAGGTGGCTGGATCAGGTGGGGTTGGTCTCTTTGTCCAGGCAGCACTGACAGAAGGAGAGGACACAGTCTCAGGCTACACCAAGGGAAATACAGGTTAGATATTAGGAAAAAGTTTTTCACGGAAAGAGTGATAAAATACTGGAATTGTCTGCCCAGGGAGGTGGTGGAGCCGCCATCACTGGATGTGTTTAAATACAGACTGGATGTGGCCATGGTTTAGTTGAGGTGTTGGGGCTGGGTTGGACTCGATGATCTTGGAGGTCTCTTCCAACCCAGTGATTCTGTGATTCTATGACCTTTCCATAATCTGTTAATGAGTGAGGAGCAGTCGATGTGAAAAGGAAGGGAGATGTGTTCAGCATCCTTCAAGGACATCCACATTGCTGTTCTCATTCCAGAGCAACATCCCAGTTATTAATTGCTCTGTAAAAATCCCATTGTCGTTTATCACTAATAACGATCACTTAAGGGCATCCCAGAGAGGAAACACAGTCTCGTGTTCCAGGGAAATCAATTTACTGACACCATTAGGGTTGTGCAAATTCTTTTTTTTCCTTTTTTGGTTCAGCTGCCAAGCAGAAGGTGTTGAGGAGTTCCACCAGAATCAAATTTCAAAGAAAAAAATCATTTTTCTTACCAAAATATAAACAAAGTAAAAACCTGTTCAATGCAAGAGCAAGCATTCCTCTTGACGAACAAACGTTGAATTTCTAACAGATATAGGAACGATAAATAAGGTTGCAGAATTACAAAGCAATACACTGGAGGGGGAAGACCTGATGTCCTTCATGTAACCAGGAGCTCCAGAATCCCACCAGATCTGGAAGGCTCCAGTTCACCTGCACTGCTCATTCTAAGCTGCTGGAGCATGCACTGTCCTCTCTGCTTTACAGAAAACTCCTACACCAGCCCCCTTTTCCTGGAACCATTTCAGCTGCATCTCATTATTTATTATTATTTTTCTTTACACAAGAAAAAAAAAAAAGATACTCTAGCACATGACTTGAAAATCCAGAAAAAATGCACATTTTCCTCTGCTTCCTGCTAAATGTTTAAATACTTCTACGTACTTTGAAATCATTACATCCAAATATTCTCGTGTACACTCCACAAGCAAGTTCCAGTTCCATCAATAGTTATTAAAATACCTATAAAAATAGTTATTTTGAAATCACTGGTGCTTCTCATGGTTTTATCTATTCATTGATTGACTGAAGTCATAAAAAAATATAAACACTCAGGTGAGTAGGGATTTAAACAACCACTTTAACTCGTGAAAATGGGCAAACTACCAGGCTGTGGAGTCACTGATTTAATGCACATGTAATTAATCCATTTAAAGTAAAACTCTTTCAACAGAAGGAAGAAGGATAAAAAAACAAGCTTATGTGCACAGCTAAGATTTCAATCTCCTGGGAATATGGCATGTGTAGGTTCAAGTAAAAGCTCTGCTCCTCAGGAAAGACTGAACAAGAAATCCATTAAATCTCAGGGACAGCCACAAAGACTCTCACAGACTGTCACAGAGAGGTGAGAGGACGGGAAGAGAAGCTGAGGTTGCTGATTTGCCTGAATGTTTTTTTGAGGGCTCTATTCTGTGTTTATATCTCTTTTGGTGGGGCTTGGTTGATTTTGGTGGTGGTTTTTTTGGTTTTTTTTTGTTTTTTTTTGTTGGTTTTTTTTTTTTTTTTTTTTTCCTTTTTTTTTTTTTTTTCCTTTTTCTTTTTCAAAAACCCATAAAGGCAGGAGGTCCCATCCTCACCTCCCAGCACTACCCAACCACACAGTTCAGTCCTGTCTGGTGCTGGCTCAGTGTGTGCCAGCCCCTGGCACATCCCACGCCTTCCCAGCCCCAGAACTGCTGTGCACAGCATCCATGAACTGTGCAATGCCTGGGAACCCCCCAGAGACCTTTTGGTCTGAACAGGTTCTTCAACTGACCTTTGCAGGCACCATTTCTGGAAAGAAGCACTCAGGATGAAATACGGAACGCCACATCTTGAGCGAAGCCTGCACTCTCCCACCATTCCTAAGCTGGCAAAGTTCTGTTAAACTCACCAGGATCTTTCCCAGAGGACAAACTGAAAGCTGAAGCTGCTTCTGGGTTCTCTAAACCCCAAGCTTTAGCAGGAAGACTTTTTATAAACCTGGCTTTAGAGATCTGCATGAAAAATAAACTCGACCAAGAACAATTTTATCACTTTACCCATAACCTATCATTTTCAATCCGGCAGCATCAAACCCAGTCTTTAACCTAATTTAACAAATATCTGCCTCTTTATAAAACTGTTCAATCTGTCAGCTCTCCTGAGGGCAGTGCCAGCTGTTCCCCCCAGCCATGCTCAGCATCCCAGCCTCCCGAGGCTCTCACCCACACACTGCCAGCAGCAGGTGCTGCACCGGCCCCTGCACCTATTTCCAGAGCTCAGCCCTTTCCAGAGATTTGTTGTACTTAAGAGGTCATTAAGAGAACATTAAAAAGCCCGGTCTAGGCTTGTTTGATCAGTTACCTAAAATCCAGAAGCCTTTGCAGATGGGAAGGATGAGAGTTTTGGCACAGGCTTGTGCAGAAAAAAAACTGATTTCAGCAGGAGCAGCACTTACCCATGAAAATTGAACTCCTTGCTGTATTTATAGTTCTGATCATAATCAGCCCAAATCATCTGTTTCAGCACAGAAAACTCAAGTGCTCTCCTACCTTTCCTTTTGCATGGGTGCATAGGCAACAGCCTCCTCAGAGCTCAGCCTGAGCCTTTCCCAAAGGACGTCCTGGGCAAGAAAAAACTGGAGCTGGAGCTGAGAGCATCTGTGCCTCTGATACACTAAACAAAGTTCTGCAGAGTAGGGCAGGAACTGAAATTAAGGTGCCACTCAAATGCCTTCTAAATCAGGATCTAAAGCACAGCTACAGTGCCAGAAAGAGTTAAGTCAAACGTGTCCAGCCCTCATTCATCATTTGAGTAATTTCATTTCAATTAATTACCAATGCTAACTGGAGTTAGAATCAGACAGTTCTGGGAAGTGATGCTGACTTATAAAAACAGCAGCTAGCAGTCAATGCCCAATGTTTTCAGAAGCATTACAATTAATAGATTTATTATGGAAGTGTTAAAGCTTCTGTGTTTCAGTTTCTTCAAACTTTATTGGAGAAGCCATTAAAGGCAGTGTTTCAAAGAATAAAAGCAAAGTGCCAGAAGTAATAATATAATTTCAAATAAATTTTCCTATTTTGATTTTCACTGAAATTGACAGAACTGCTATTTTATTATGCCAAAAACCTTCTGCCTACCTGCATGAGATCTGACTGATTTCTCAGAATGAACACCAAATCTTAAAGAACATTTGGAGAGTTGCATTTTCTTATTAATCGGAAGAGTGAACTCATCAGCTCTGTTATTAAAGATAATTTTAGACTCTTTCCTCCATCACAAATGCAACTTTTAAAAATTTAAATGAAATGAGCTCTTTTGTTGCAAATTACCCCATATAACTTCCACAATACTGCTTTCATTGCTCTCGAAAAATATTATAAAATCATTATTTCCTATATTTTTTTATGACACACTTGAGTGGTTCCTCCATAAATACAAACCAGGCTGAATAAAAATCCTAGCTAGGAGAGCCTTGATTAAAAACAAACAACAAAAATATCCAAAAAAACCAGAGCAATAGTAACTGGACAGCCAAACACCAAATCTTAGGCAGCTGAGCTCATGGTTTTTCATTCAGCCAAACTGAATCCTTGGAAAGCTCTTGACCACAATATTGAATTCCTGCCTTCCTAAGCCCCGTAATCTTTGTTTGCATCCAGCATCACCTTTGAACACAAATGTGACGTGGTGTGAAACATCACATCAAAAGTTGGGGAAGAAGAGACTATAGCAGTTGATGCTTCACCTGTCAAGCAAACAGCAAAAGAAAAATGTTTCAGGTCACACGAAGGCAAACTGTAACCTTGGCATTCAGACATCTTAGATTTTCCTTTTATTACAGGGCATTTAAAGTATCCTTGTGTTTACAGCTTCAAGCCTGTTTAATTAAAAAAAAAAAAAGGGCAACATCCATTAACTATGCTTATTATATATTAAATTAACAACAAGAGAAGACCTGGAGCACACTATTCATCATCTTTGCGTGATGACAGAATTAGAAAATACTGTGGGGGCTGTTACACCACAACTCGGGGACTATCTCAGCCAGAATTAACCAAAAATGCATTTGGATTTGTGACCATTTCTGGTGCTTCTACACCTTGGAGCCAGTCCTATGGGCCCTTCCACAGGTCAGCAGAGCTGTTGCACTGACATTCCCATCCAACACAGCACGGACTGTCCTGCTCCACTCCTCCTCTTCCCCACCTCATTCTGCCCAGGGTGCAGCTCACCACAGGGGACTGTCACAAACACTTCATCAAGAAGAGAATCAGAGGGGAGGGATGGGCACTGAAGTTTCCTGAATTGGCTTTTCTGGGGAAAGGAACAAGCTGGCTTTTATCCATCAGCATTTCCCGTGGGGATTGGGCAGCATCCTTTACCCCAAGCCTCACAGCAGCACCGATTTCCCCAGGACATAAAAAAGCCGTGAGAAGGTTCCTCTGCCAACAGTGCAGCATTTCTGTACAAGGGTCACGAGGTGGTTCAGGGAGCCAAACAAGCCAACATCCCACTTTGCTGTCCACACGAGCACATTGCTGTGCTTTTTCCAAAAGTTACGGTATCCTGAGAACAGTTTTCATAATTTCTTCAATTCTGCCTCCCACTGTATCCTTTTAAGCTGAAGTTATGTTTTTGTATAGGTTGGTGTTAATGTTTTATAAAGGTCAAATTACAGTTGTCTCCCTACTGTTTTATTGTAGGTGTTGAGAGCTGGCACTGTAATTAAAATTCCAGCTAAATAAAGTCTGCAGGGGTGCTACTTGTAACCAGGCAATTTGGGTTTTTAGCAGACCAGAGCACATTTTTGTGTTTCCTCTGTTTCACTGCTGCACAATGAAGGTAAACAAAACCCATGTGCCTTAATACATTTACATAAACAATGTTTCCTATCAGTGTAATTAGTAGAGAATATAAATATATTCAATTATAGAACGCAATATTAACAAAATAAAAAGCGCACCCATTTTCTACAACCTTGCTTTACACTATTTTAGAAGAAGTCCAAGGCAAGACAATCCAGTTTATACACAAAGCCAGATCCAGCCAGAGCATTGACAACACTGCTGATAAGGGGGAAAAGATTCACAATCTGCTCTCCAGTAAAACAAACCTGACTCCCTGGCAGCAGAATGGTCCTGTGCATCAAGGAGATTATCACTTGCTTCAGTCTAACCTGCTTTTAGGTTCTGGTACTTGCCAGCAAGTGTTTCAAAAGTGTCAGAGATTTACCAGTGCTGGCTCCAACTCCAGGGAGGAATTTCTCTTCTGCTATCGACTACCTGTAAAGCTGTTCCAGCTTTGCCTCCCTTTTGCTGCCTTATTAAAGGCCCCTCAGTTCTGCTTCAGTTCTCTCCACAGCTGAGAGACGAAGGCACCGGGCTTTTTATTGCTTTTCTTTTTTTAAAGAAAGTAAACAAATCAAAGCGAGTATTGTTAGTGGAATTCTTGTCTAAAAAGCGACATCCCAGGTCACTACAGGAATCTTTAGGTCTTCCCAAGGCTCCTAGTTTTATTTTAATTCGTTTTAAAAGAATTCCTTGGTAAAGGAATTTCAAACTTTGTTAAAGATAATCCCTTACAGGCAGGAGTTCTAATTTGAGCAAATCCTACCCTTTGCCCACGCTGATATTTTTTCAGGGATTTAAAAAAAACACAAGACAAACTTTTTAGTTAATATTCACATCACAGAATATGACACGCACTTACTCCCCTATCCACAGGGTCACTTGTCTGCCCCAGAAGCAGCAGGTACACAAATATGCACAAAGTCATTCCAGACCAACAAGATTTTCAGAGTAAGTCCATTAAAAGTTACTTTTTCTTTCCCTTCTCTAGAGGAAAAGGTTCAGGTGGATAGGCTGAAGAGAGGCATAAAACAAAATCAGAGTATTAGCCTCCAGCCAGTCTAAGAAATTTCTGAGAGACTTCCTGAATTTACAGCCAGGGGAACTTATTCTCAAGGCAAGACTGAGAATCACATAGCACGGGGAAGCTGTATGAAAAGGAGATGTGTCCATTAAAGCACAGACTGCTCTGTCTGAAAAGGACTGATTTAAATAAGCAAAGGGAAAGAAAAACTGCAAGTTGAAGCATGATCATAATTATATTAGAAAAGTTATAATTTGATTTGGATTAACAGAGAGAAATCCTAAAAGCTCAGAATTAATTGTGAACTACATCTGCAATTATTTTCAAGAATACTTGCATGCTTTAAGATATCATTAACTTAAATGAGATTCTATGTTTAAAGGAAGATTTAACCTCACATACTCCCATTAATTCTCGCTAAACGTCCACACTGCACTTTGAAATGTAATGGAAAAGGTTAGCTAGCCATGATTCTTTTGAATGGTGCTTTCCTAAGATCCTCAAATTAAAAGTCTTGTCAGAAAGGCAGTCTGTGAAAACACCAAGAAATGTTCTACAGAAATGCATTAATGCCTCAGTGTGGGGTGATTTGCATCTCTTTGGCAGATATGGACAAAGCTTCCTCCTGACGGAGCTGGGATGGTGCTGGATCCTCTCCAGGGCGACCCCACTCTAACCTACACTCAGAAACACCACGTCCCTACCTCTCGCTTCCTCAGGAAAATGACCCTGCTAAAACCTCCCCAGCCATAAGCAACCAGCCTCACACTATTTGCTCAAGGAGTTTGGCCTAAGCTAAGCCACCTACACTTTCCTAAATGAAAAGATTTGGGCCTTCCGACGTATTTCTGCACCTGCGGAGAAGGAGCTGCCTCGCGGCCTGCGTGGGTAATTGGCTCAGGAGTAATAGCTTAGTTAATTTGATTTCCTTTTTGTTCGGAAATTGCCAACTGGAAATGAGCAGAGAAGTCTTCCACTGAAGCACCTGGGGACATTATTAATACAAGGTCTGCACTGCACTGAGCAAGAGACCCAACCTGCGAATACCGAGCAGTTGGCCATTGATTTAGATTATTAGGGGAACAGCTGGCAGGTTTCAGCCAACCAAAGCCCACACGTATTTCAAAAAAGTATTAGCTGTGAAACACTATGGCTCTTGGAAAGTCTCCAGAAACAAATTAAATCTCAAACCAAGTAATCTACTACTTTTATCTTCCTAAATCCAGACCGAGCCGCTAAGAGAGCATTCGCTGTCACTGCAAAGATCCTCACCCACTTTTCCTGTGGGTTTATTTGTTTTGGTTTGTTTTTTAAACAGGGTTGTGTGGCTTTTCTCAATGAAACAGACAAGAAACTTTGGGTTTAGATCCTCATTTCCTCCACCTTGGAATTAAAATACCAAGAGCGGGTTTCACCAACACATATGCCTTTCCCTCTGTTATTCAGGGGTGCAGTCAGCTCTTGTGGAGAGGTTTTGATTCAGCCCTGAAGATGTTTTTCAGAGACTAAATAGTTCTTTCACCCTGCTCAGTCTAATGTCCTACCTTTGCAAACACTAGTTTAATTAAATGTATATGCATAAAAATCAAACAGTCTGCTCTTGACTCCTTCCCCCTCGGGTCCTGGAAGCTGACACTCATTGTTTGGGAGGGAATTGTCTGACCACCTGGCACTCAACAACTATTCTCTGCTATTTTGTTTTGCTTCAATCACGTGTGAAAGCAGTTAAACAGATGATGTGATACCGTTGTGCTGCAACAGCAATCTGCATGTATCTATTCAGAGGCACACTTGAGACATTCTCTATTATTTAGTCATAATATGTATTCCCAGATAACTTTCTCCCTCTAGGTAGGAGTTCAGCATCAAACTTCAATTAAAAGGCAATGAAACAGGTATTTAGGTGCAAAAGGATCTTCCTCACCCTGCCTCCACAAACACGTAGTAAAGTTCCCAACCTCCCACTTTAAAACTTCCACAACTTTCAAACCATTTTGCACACACCTCCAGATATTTCCTGGAATTCTACTTCCATGAGTTTGGCTTTTATGATCAATAGGAATAGTGTGCTTAAGGTGTGTTGCTTCAAATCCTGACCAATATTTGTGAACACATGGAATAAGAGTGCCTTAACCATGTACTCAAGTGTCAGAACGAAGCTCTAGTATTCAAATTTTACCCATGCGTATGATCCTATTAAGATATGTATTTTAGGATTTAACAAACATTCCCCTATCTGGGTAGGAAAACTGAGATGCCTTTCCATTGAACCTGCTCCCTCATGCCGAGGAATGGGAACCAAGTCATTTTTCAACACCTTCTGAAGCACATTCTTAACACAGCAAGCCATTTATGTGAGTGGAAAGAAAATTTAGGATGTTTGTAGAACTCAAAATGCATTAAAAACTCCTTCATTTTGAAAAGCCACAGCAGAGTTTCAGCAAGGACACACTGAATAGGTGGAAAATCCACAGTTATCTCGCTATTACCCAGAAGCCCAGACAGTTTTCCCGGCAAGAAATTGCAAAGCTTAAAATCTTACCTCACTTGAACACATTCTTTTGCAAGCTACAACCACAACGCGCCATCCCAATTACCCGAACCCTGCAATATCCAGCATGAAGAGTTTACACTGTCATCCAAACCCCGTGTCAGGACCCTGCAGAGGCTTGGGCAAATCACAGGGGGCTGAGTGAGGCTGCCATGCTGGCTCTGTGTAAGGTGTGGGGAGGAAGGGAGTGGGTGTGATAGCTCCAGGATGAGGATGAGAGGAACAGCACCACTCTTGGTGGCACGGGAAGAGGCCATCTGTGCAGTCAACTGGAGGGAACCAGTGGGGATGGTGGACGTAACAAATCACGGCTCTCACACGGCATCAGAATCAACAGGAAATGTTTGGATGTGAGCATGACCAGGGCCGTGATCCCTGTGAACACCAGGCTGGAGGAGGAGGAGTGATCTTCTCTGATCTTTCCACAGGCTTTAGTTGGTTTGAACAAAGTAAATCTTGTTGGAGGCCACAGCTTTTCCAGGCAATTGAAAGCCTGCTTTTAAGCATTAATAAGTACACTAAGATATTTCACATCATATGAGTAAATAATGATTTTTATATGGTTGAGTAGGAAGCTCTTTGTTAAAATCCACAGAACAAAATGTACCCAAATGCAGACAGACAAAACCTTGATCTTGAAGCAGCCCAGGCTCTGAACATGCAATCTATCACAAGAGACACGAGAGGTCAGCCATTAATTAACATCCAAATTAAAGCTTTTCAAGTAAGGGTCAAAACTTCCTTTGTTTTGACATTTAAAGCACTGGCAATGCCTACCCCAGTTTAGTATGCACAATGCATCACCTTGTGCTTTATGTTAATTGCCTCCATTATTCAAGTGCACTATTTGATTCATTGTCAATTAAAAATACCCCCAAAAGCCAAGCCCGATGT
Source organism: Hirundo rustica (assembly GCF_015227805.2). Classification (NCBI taxonomy): domain Eukaryota; kingdom Metazoa; phylum Chordata; class Aves; order Passeriformes; family Hirundinidae; genus Hirundo; species Hirundo rustica. Next base: position 4,049,256 of record NC_053460.1, read on the forward strand.
GTGTTAAGTATAAACGTGATTAATGTAACACAATTACATTCCCACGTTTGTTGAGTCTGATTAGGAACCTTCCCTCAGCCCAGCGTGACAGAGCCCTGTCACTGCCAGTGACCCGCCAGCCTTGGCAGGGACAGGCTTTCTGATGGGGAGGCATTCCATGGCCACAAGCGCTTCTGACAGGTGTAAAAACCTGTAATTAAATGCTGTCAATTAGCACTTCATCAAGAAGGTGGAAATCTTGATGATCGTCTCTATAGGATTGCAAAGATGGTGGGGTAAATTAAAAAAAAAAAAAAAAAAAAAAAAAAAAAGGCTACAATGAAGAAAAAAAGAGTGACACAATTGCTTGTTGGAATACTAATTATGTGGACATAATTATTATTTCCAGAAAGTGACTCCATGGATCTTTTCCCACTACATCAATGGAATGTCTGGTTCTGCACACAGAAGAAAAAAAAATTGGGCAGACCAAAAGTAAAAGAGCCTTGTTTTGTTTATGGTTATAGAAAACACAAGTTCTAAGGAGATCTGAAGGTGTCTGAGGGGAAAAAATATAATGACCAAACTGAGACAAAGAAATGGTCAAAGTCTGGAGGTGGCTACGAAATGAGATGCAAGAGCAAATAAATAAATAAGAATTTAAAAGCCAGTTCAGCCTGAGCACAATGACAGAAAAACTAATAGTAACTGGATACCAGTGAAACTAATAGGAAGGAGAATATGCACACACAGCTGGACCTGTTATGGTCAGCTTATAAGTAGGTTTTAATAAAAATTACTACCAGATATAAAACCAGAACAAGAAATAAGAGAAAATTCTGTACCCTCAGTATGGTCTTCTCTTCATTCTTGCCATCAGTAAATGTAAAATATAATTAACACTGCCATATGTAGAAGTAATAAATACATAAAAGCCCATATTTACACAACCTATATTTAATTACGAGGGAGATGCTAGCAATGAAACATAACAGTAGGTCCTTGTTTGAATTGAAAAAGAAAGAAGGATTGTATTATTGCACTTCAGAAAAGAATTAAGGAGCTCCTTGGCTTGTTGAGGACTACAAAAACAATCACTGCCGTGGGCCTGGTTTACATATTTGCTCTATTAATTTACACAGCCCTGGTAAGCCTCGCATTGCCATGCAACTGCTAAATTACACTGCTCTTGGTAATGGGCACAAAAAGATGCAAGAGCATGCAAAGTGTATTCAAACAGACAATTAAAATTATCAATTCTGTTGACAGCTGAAATGGAGGAGCTGTGCTGAGGTTTAATGGTGCTGCATGAAGGACACCATGTTTGTGGGTGATTGAATTAACCAGGATCACGCATCCTCAGTCTGCCTCTGTCCAACACTGCCCATTAGGCCAATTTAGTGTCTGCTTATTAAAAAAATTTAATTCCAGATATTGTTCCCAGGCATTTCTGAGCCTCTTCCTGCTCTTCCCTCCTCCTCTCACTAATGATGGCATCTTAATTATTGTGCGCATTTTGCGCCACCGCAAATGGCTGGGTCAGCACAGAGCAGTGACGTCAGTTTGGTTGAACCAACCCATCCTTGGGGTGATCCTCTCCAAATCAGCAGATCTCACCAGACACATTATAGCCTCAAAGTTCTGTAGCAGAAAAAAGTATTCAACAAAGGTTGTTTTTATTCAATTTAACACTAGTTCATCCATATTGCTTCTTTTAATAGGTCTTCAAATCTGAAAGCTGTAATATTCTAAGAATTTCAACTTTTAGCCATGTAGGAATACAGTGTTTGACAACTCCAAAATAAGAACTCCAGAGAAAACTAAATTTCCCAAAGCAAGAAGTTTCAAATCTCTTTACTAAGCTGAACAACAATCTCACATCTCTGACTAGTATTACTACTCATGATCTAAAGTTCCTGTGAAAAAGAGGCTCAGACTAAGCAACATTTCAAAATGCTGAGACTAAAAATATTATCCTAGAGGTTTATTTTAGTACCTCCAAAGGCTGAATGACTTAAGTTTAAGACAGTTATTTCAACAGACTTTGGCAACTAATTCTGACATTTCGTTGTGAGAAGTTAGTGCTATTTTAAAGTGAATGTGCACAGATTACACCTTCATCTGAAGTGAAAACACATCACTAAGTAGCAGTGATATCTGGAGAGAACTGAGATGGGAAGCATGTGCTTTTGGTGAGTAATATTGGTTTACATTTCTTGTTTCCACCAAGCTACGGGATGTATCCCATTATAGGATCCAGATATTGTACATAGGAGCCAAGCACCACTGCCCAGTGCTGGACACCCAGAAGAACTTTTGGTTGAGCACAGCAGCCAAGCACAACAAAGAAATCATTAGCAACAAATATCACATGTAAAAATGCAGGAGTTTTTGAAAGTTATGAAAATGTCAGCACTTAAATCCTTTTTTAAACCTTTAAAGACATCGACCACGGGATAAGGCACCACTTTTGATTAACAGTGCTGAAATCCTGAAGTCCCAGAACAGAATGAACCATTTGAAACCCTGAAGTATTGGAATGAACCAGAAGTGAAAAACTGTTAAATCTCCTTCAGTTTAATGCTTTAGGTATATTGTGCCAGGTTGGGTTTTATAATGTGGCACCTGCTCAAAGGAAATATACTGAATATTCCAGTTGTGTGACACTCTGCTATCACTGATGATCCCAAACTTCTTCCAGCCTCTGAATTTCATGTAAAGACTTGTATCAGCTGTGAATGCTTTCAAAATGCAAACTTATAAATCTGAGTTGCAGAGATAATTTACTAGAGATGTTGATGGGCAGGGCCTGATTTCCAAGCTCATAGGTAAGATTATTAAAAAAAAAAAAAATCAGAGTAAGTTTTATTTTTAAGAAGTGGCTGATTCTAGGTTTTCACAATATTCACATAGCCCTAAATTATTATATATTGTATTTTGCCATTTCTAGTACATGAAACAGAGTAAAGTCTGTAGAGACATAGGATTAATGCAGGGAAACTCAGACTGAATCATGGCAATATCCAAAATTTTAGGTAGAAAACAAAAAGAGCTTTCTGATAAATTGCAGGAATTAAATTAATACATAAACAATTCTGATTTTTGCACAATAGTAATATATGAAAACTACATACGGTTCAGAACCAGCTGGTCCTCTGTGAATTCAAATGGCTTTTCTATATAAAAAACCTTCTGCTGGAATCCAGGGACACATCCTAAATCTTCTGCACATGCAAGCAGCAGAACCTGAGGGAAAAGGAAAAAAAAAAAACAGAAATAGACTTTTAACATCCACGCCTTCATTCATCATGTTGGCTTCTGGGAACCATAGCGGGTTTAGGCTCAGTGCTCATAAAACAAAACATTGGGGTCCATATTCATAAAAAAAAATATCCATCACATCACACTTCCCCTTCAAATCTTGCTAAACAATTTTTTATGTAAGGTTTTTGCTTTTATATATATGGGTTGGCATTGAAATTACAAAATAGTAGTTTTCAAGGTGAATTCCAGTTCAGAATATCAATAAAGAATGTTACTGGTCCATAAAAACATAGGATGTAATTTTGCTCCTAAAAATCACATTTATTTAGGCCTAGATAAATACAGATAAATAAAGCTGGACCTAAATATATGCTGAAATTAAACACATGCAAGTTGATTTGAGTAACTGATAAATTAAGAGCTGCAAATCTGTCTCAAGGTTGATCATCAAGTTGCAGAAGAAATTCTGTATTCAAGGGTAAAGTCCCACATACAGAAGTTTCATTTATAAAAGAAATTCTTCAGTGACAAGTATAAACTCTTTATTTTCTTTCCCTCTAAGCCACAGTTTGTCCATTTGCCCTATAATCAAAAGCTTGCTTACACCAAGGGAGGACTGAAAAAGAAATGTGTGCCTCATAGTGGAGGTGGATCTGAAGGTTCCAGTTGAATACAGTTTGTGCCACTGTTAGGACATGGTCACCCAAGTTCCATGTCACCACAAGAGCATCAAAGGAAAAAGCTTAAAAGCAAAATAAAATAGCTTGATAGGCACCATTCTAATCTCAGACTCTCAAGCACTTTATTCCTGAATAGAGAAAACAACCTGAAGGGCCATTTTTCTTGGCAGCTGTTAAATGAGAGCATGGAGGTAAGAACAGTCAGGGAAGAAGCAGCAAGCAAGAAGAAATTACTAAAAAGCTTAAAGGGTTAAAGAGAGAGGCAAAAGGAGGCAAGGTTAAGAGTAGAAACACCAAATTATATTTTCCAACCCATATAGGTGTAAGTGCATTTTCAGGAGCCCTTTCTGCTTTAGAACATCTAAAGGTGTTTTACAGAACCTGACTTTCAGGTGGTGCACTGACCACTGTGATCTCAAAATTGTTATGGGCAATCTGCTGCTTGTCAGGCAGCCCAAGCACAACCAGCTAGAGAGGGCACGTGTGACAACCAAGAGGGAAACAAACACGGGTTCTGAATGACATTTGCTCCTAAATTCAAGTGCCCCTGCACAACAGGTCTATTTACTCAAGACATCCTCAACACACAATTACAGTTTTGCAAACGAAGTTCTTCAGGGGTAAAGTGAAGACAATTTCCCCCCAGTACCACACCAGTGGAGGCTGAAGGCTCTTTTCTCCTTCACCAGCCCAGGTGACAACAGCACTCTCACTTCTCCCAGCGTACCAGCAGCATCCCTCCGTCCCACCTCCACTCCTCTATCATCCAAGTCTGCTGATCCTGATCCTAAAGAGATGTCCTGCAATATTTTAACATTGCACATTTCCTTATTCCCCACCACTCACAGTCCATTTGCTAAATCACAGCGATACGTGATCTGCTCTCTCCCCTCTTGCATTTCCCACTCATTTAAAGTCTTGTGTGATCCCATTTCCAAAATCCAAAGGCAGCCATGCCCCACCTGGTCTGCATTAGTTGTTCTTTTGGGAACCAGCTGCTGGGTCATTTGTTTCATGTCACTGACAGTTGCTATAAAAGCTTGGCCAGAAGTGCCCGCAGACTGCGAGAAACAGCCAGAGTATCTCATGGCAATTAATCTGGCGGAAGGCAAACGCAACAGATGGACACATTGCCTTCCATCCTGACCTGCTCCACGTTGGTGCTTTGGAAGGATTAACCAAGAAAGAAGGGAACTATTTAAATACACCAAGAAAAGTGCAATACACTCGACTATTATTGGTTTCAGTATCTTCACACTATTCTTGTCATTCTTAAAAAGATTTAAAACCACAGCTCCCAATCCTTCATTCTCTAAACGATGTTGATATATTGATTTTTTTTTTTTTTTGGAGATTTGAGGATTGAGAATTGGATGTGTCCCCTTCAGTCTTCCAGCAGCAGACATCTGCAAATGTGAACTGAGGTATTCAGAGCCTGCCCCAAAAATTGTGCACACGTCTTGATTGCTGATTGTTATAAAACCTGCCTTATATGCATTTCAATGGGTATATTGCACAGGAAGAAAGGCACACATGCATCTTCTGCACACTTCTTCTGCGTGCACAGGTGCAGGTTTAAAGTACCTGTCTTTCTGACTCAGTGTTCCTGGATGAATGTGCATAAAAATGCAATCACAGCGGGAGAAAACCTCTTCCCATCTCAAGATGCAAGCAAAGTTATATAATGAGTCCCCACCAGAAAAACAGTGCAAGCCATATATCCTGAAATTTATCAACAAACAGCTCTTCCCCTAAAGGATTAACACAGCAAGTGAGAGGCAAATCATGTTCTGATCTATCAGCTACTCAAGCCTTAAAACTGGAACTCTTGTCTTACAGAGCTATAAATAAAAAGCCTCTTTGGACATCATCTATGGCAGTACTTAGGGAAGGGAATATGTCTACTTTATCAGATTTGTGACAGCCTAAGTTGACTTTGAAATCTGGGCAATCTAAATGGGTCACGAGTTAACTTCTGTAAGCCTGGTACAGAAGCCTCACATAATAGAGATGCAGCAAATAGAAAATGACCTTTACTCCCTTTGAAATAATTACAAGACTCAAGCTTGGCCTTGCTGTGAAATGGAACATTTTATTCCACTTGTGCAATTCCAGGCACTTTCTTCTTTTCAACATGTCAGACAAAATGTTAAATCTGTCGTCACATGGACAGTTCTTAATTAATTGTCTTTTAAAAGGAAAATTATTCTTTATTTTTCTCATGAAGAAACTTCATGAGAACAAAATGTCTATCTCATTAAAATAATTTCTTTTGAGGTTCTTCACTGTGGGGACAGTAGTTATTTTCAAAAATATCTTGAAAATACCAACCAGTCAGATATATGCTTAAGGCCAAGAGACTTGTTCAAAGCAGAATATATTCTGTATTTAAACACCATGTAGATTTCATATTTTTGGATGTAATAAAAGGGTTTATGGGCTGATAGTTGCCTAAAGAAAGGCTTCATCTAAATACACTGTAAATAATATTTAAATGTCTTATGTAGAACTCCAAATATACAAATATTGTTCACACAACAAGTCAGGAGCTGGCAAAAGGATCCTTCACCTGCTACCAAGAAAAAAGCCAAATTCTTGAACAAAAATGACAGTTATGCAGCAAGCTTTTTGGTAATCAAAATCTAGAAGCTAAAAGTCTGAAAAGCAAAGCAGAGTCATGACTATGCAGACCTACAGATCCTGTGTTTACCAACAACCAAAATCAAAGTTTTTCATAATCTCCTGCTTTTCAGAAATGTGCAGAGCAAAGACACAGTTTTCATATTCTGACAATTTTTCTTTCAGAATTTATTGCCAGTTAGTGTAAGGAAATGTCATAGTTCAGGTAACTCCTGTGCTAGTTTGGTCACAGTGCTAGAACTGTACTCCTGGTGAGATATCAAGCCTAAGAAACACCTTTTTTTTAGTTAATAAACCAGCACACACATGCTGGTGACCTTTACTGACCTCAACATTTTCACTGAAAGCTGCTTACATAGAATATGGTTGGAAAGCAAAAAAGGAGAGCAATTTAATTCTGTACTGCAGAGGAAATGAATAAACTCCCTGATGCTAAAATACATTTGGGTGTCACGACACCTCAAAAAAACAGGGTCCTTCTACCTCCTCTTCTGGTGACTGAAAGTCATCTCAAGAGGTCTTTCTAAAGATTTCAGAATTTTTGTGTTCTTTTCAGCTTGCACACTTTCAGTTTGGCCACATGCTCGCTCCGCAAATGAATTTTCTCACCTTTTGCTGTGTACACCCTCATATCTTCATTAGCCCTACCTTTAGGAGATCACCTAGCACAGAAACACAAGCTGCAAAATATTAATTGCATTTCACACACATTCTTGTGGTGTGAAATTCATCCTTGTGTAAGGCTTTATTTAATTAGAAATGTAAATGGTGCAGACACCTGTGAAAGCCATCTGCCCAGACAGGGATTCTGCACAGAGTAAACAAATCTCATTTCAGAGGAAAATATTCTGTAGGGCCACATTTTACCTTTGAGATCAGGAGAGTAATCTGAAATGAAAATAAATCAACACTGAAGACAAAAAGGAGGAGCTAAAATTGAAATCACGCTTGTTTTTACTAAGAGAAATCATTTCAAGATTTCAAAAATTATGAGTCAGTTCCTGAGATATGAAGTTGTTTTGTTTGAAGTTTCTGGTAGGGTTTAGGGTTTTTTTTTTTATCTTTTAAAGTATGATTTTGGGGTTTCTTTTTTATTTGACTCATTTACTTGGAAGTGGGTATCGAAAATTTATGCTTCTGAGCTTTTCTGTGGAAACATGAGAAACAGAAATCTGCTTTTTGCATATGAAAACTTCAGATTTTCATAAGAAATACGGTGATCCTTGGGGCTGAGAACGGAGAGAAAAAAGTAATCAGAATAATGAGAACTGTCAACACTGAATTAAATTGCTCATGACAAAATATTTTTATCATGCAGATTGGGATTTTTGAATCTAAAAACCTTTTCCATGTTCAGGTGCTGGAACACCAGACCCACAAAAAGGGATAGGGAGGAGGCCATCAGAGAAGGAAACAAGCGATAAACAGCACACAGTCACAGGGAGATGATGAAATTTGAAGTCTTCTCTCTAGATTTAAATGAGGGAGTTATTCAAATGAAATTAACAGAGGGATACTTAAAATAAAGAGAGTGCTGCTCTAAGTAAGGTTTTGATTCTGCATTACACAGGCTCCAGTTAGAGTGTCAGCAGGTCCTAAGGCAATTATTTCATCAAATCACACACACAGACTGGACATGAAGTTCGCTGTGCCTTCTGTATTTTTTAATATCAACTGGAGCAAAAAATAACCCACAAAAGCCTGAATAAATTATCCTCTGACTGACATAACTAACAAAGGTATTTCAACTGTACATAAAGGTATGTTGAATTATATATCTCTGCATGTGACTAAATTGATTAAACGCATAGTTCTTTTGAATTATTTTATTTTTAGAATGCTTTGATTTGGGGTAGTTTCGCGCAATGTTTCCATTTCGGGAGGAAGTTTTCACTGTTTCAGGCTTTAACTGCTCTTTTATCAGGAAAGAAGTTTAAAAAAGGACTGTTCCCAATCTCTACGACTCTACCTCTATATCTGATAGAGAATTCCAGTCATTTTTGTAAGAAATGCTATTAAAATTTGGCACTAAGATTCCTCAAAGATGATAAATATCCTTTTAAAGGGCCTACCTATCCATTTACTGCACAGCTCTGTCCTAAAAGGGAAAGTCACACTCGGAGTACTGAAGAGCGGGCTATGAAAATGCAAATTAGAACAACTTTATTGGCTTAAATGAATTCAGTTCTCCTGTCACTGAAGCTGTGTGACGGCGGTAGGCATCCATTAACTGGAAACAAAATGTGACAAACTCTTTTGTGAGACTATCTACCACAGGAACTTCCTTTTTATGAGCACTTCCCTTACATACCTATGTTTATTATATGAATTTTATTGCATATTCAGTAAAAGGTGTGCATCTTTCTTGGCAACGGCAATCTCGTTAAGTTATTCAGGGAGCGATTTGCCAGCGGTAGTGTCAGAACAGGTACTTTCAAGCAGCCACTCGCCTTCTGAAATTGAGGAGCTCTGCAAGAGGCACCTTCATTTTCTCCAGAAATGATTTATTCATTTATTATTGCTCCCAGGGTCCTTTCAGAGATCAAAGTGACCACGGAGCCCAAATTGTTCGGGGTGAGGAAGGTTAATATGGGCAGTGCCTGCAAAGTACAGGAGCACTTCCATCCTCATTTCCAGGCAGAGTCGGGACAATCCTCTACCCCCAGTCCCATCTGCTCCCTGAGCCCAGTCACCACAAAGTTCTGTGAGAATCCCTGTGCCCACAGGATGATGTAGCTGGAAAAACAGGCCCTGGTGTGAGAACTCCACAGTCTGCACCCCAACCTGGGGCAGCTGCCATGAAACTGCAACCTAAAATAAGCTTTTTAATTAATTCTTACTGACATATTTTCCATGTCCCAGAACTTGAGCTAGCTTAGATATCCCGTGAGTTCGGAACTCCAGAGAAGCCCTGGCTACATTCCAAACCCATCTAGACATGTTCTGTGTCACCTGAACCAGGTAACCTATCTTGACTGGAAGGTTGATTTGGATGATCTCCAGAAGTCCCTTCCAACCCCAACAATCCTGTGATTCTGTGAAACTCTTACACAGGAACCACCTCAAGCAGGCCCAGTTCTCTTCATCCTGATCAGAAATAATTCCAACATTTCATAATTCCTGGCTCTTATTCTGATGGTCATTTCATATCATCCAGAATAAATTTGTTCACGGTCAATTTCTAGCCATTTATTCCTGTACAAGTCTTGTCTCTTAACTAAATTAACCTCTGTCCCCTCTAAATCTTCAATTTATTCAGCTGTACAAACCAAACTCCTTCCATCTTCTATTTGGATAACATCCCTGTGATCATCTCAGTAACATTTCTTTGTGCCTGCTTAAGCTCCACCCGTACAAAATATATAAAGAAATCCAGATAAATGTTCTCCAGGGTCTGGATATTTCCTTAAGCCCAAAATATGCTGCCTAATGCTTCCTAAAATTCTCTTTGAAGTCTTGTCATGCTGGTGGCTCACAATCATTCTAAAATTAACCAGCACACAAAGACCTGAGAAATTTGACTTTGGTGGAGGCATGACCGCCATTATCTACGACAACGTTAAGCAGCTCCTGCAAACAGAGCCAGGATTAATCTGTATGAGATAGAAACACAGACGCAAGCCTTCATGCGTGGTTAAATCGATGCCCTTTCTGGCCAGATGGTTTACATGGGAACCAGTTCTGCCCACGGTCAGCAGAGACCTTCCAGCCCAGAACCCGACCCCAGCCTTCCCTCTCTGTACAGATTCCTAGCTGAGGTTCAGGATCTGCCCATGGATCCAGCAGAGCTCCCAGCTGAGAGTGATTTGTACCCTCATGGCTCAGAGTGCAGGATCAGCTTCCCCTTCCAGCTTTGCAGACACATCTGAACACTGTTCAGATTTTTGTAATCCGGGGAATGGCTCTCATCCCGCTTCATTAAGTGTTCTGGTGATTAATAACAGAGACCAAAACCTGTTACTTGTGCACAAAGTAAGTAATATTTTAAATTACTCAGGTATTTAACAAGTAAATAACTACCCATCATGATTAATAGCACCATTTAACACACTAGACTGGAGCAAAAGGACGGGTTGGGCTCCAAGGTTATTTTTTGTTTATTTTTAGGCATTATGAAAGAAGTAATCATGTTTTGCTGAAACCCATACACCACCGGAATGAGATTACAACTGGTTAGCCTATTTAGAGAAGCTGCATAATAAATTCATTTTACAGGGTACAGAATAATGCAAATGAGCCATTCAATAACACTCCTGTACCAGGGAAAGAGGCATAAAGAAGAAACATTGAAAGTCAGAGTTCTGGGCTGGTTGTGCTGCAAGGTGTGGAATTGCTGAAACCTAAACTGCCTTACAACAATAACCTTTTTGAAGACCTGCTCATACCAAACATTTTAGTTATTTATTGCCTCATGAAATAAACAGGTTGATCCTCTTTTCAGCAGTAATGACTTCATGAAGCATTTAGATGAATGAAAATATGGATCTCTGGTTTTCTCAAAAAGGAAATAAATTTAAAATTGTTTAAACTTATTTTAAACCCTTCACATGGAGTTGCATGGGGCAAAGTCATTAATCCACATAGGAAAACACTGATGTGGCAAAAGCTGTTAGAGAAAAAATTAAAATCCTATTTCTTAGAGCAGATAGTGGTTTTTGGATAGGAGGGCTGGAAACTCTAAGGAACATGATACACATTTAATTTCCCAGCAGTGTGATAGTTATCAAAAAGAAAAAACAACCTTTAACCTATTATTTTCTTCATATTCCACCACGGAATACGACAAACACAACAATGCAGCACAAACTGAACTCACTGTAACACTGAACATCTGTCTTCGGCACTGCTAAGCTAAAACTGAAAATGAGCTTGCTGAAAACAATCTTTGAAAGTATAACTTGGATTTAAAAACAAATGCATTCCTATCACCATTACAAAAACAGAAACCAACCCCCAGAACTCATAAAAGTATACGGACAAGTGAAAATAGCTGGTTTTCTACTTCAAAAAAAGATTTGTTGAATGTTTTCTGACCTTCTCCTAAACACTTACAAATGCAAGATTTTTTAAAAATTAATACTTTCAAGTAAAATCCCTTGATTCCAGCAAGGTTATTGGAGAAAAAAAAACAAGTCTAACATCTAAAGACTCGTAATAAAATTTCTATGAGGAGCCCAACACAAACCTCTGTACCAGTTTTGACAAGATTTTTATTTGACATCAACAGGAGGAGAACAATCTATTATGTAAAACAAGCTATAGAGAACTTTTCCATGAAGGTCTCTGCATATCACATGGTTACTTTTGCTTTACAGCAAATACTACAGAGCAATAGTAGTATGACAGTATTGAAATAAATGGTTGTGAAGATTGGCTTCTTATGGGTTTCTATTTAAAAACCAAGCTCCGAGGTGAACTCCTAGTAAGGACAGGGCTGTAAATCACCTTAATCTTTTTTAGTGGGTCAACACATTCTCTGTCTTTTCACCTGTTCCTCATTTTTACAAAAATCCTATGAGCTGAGCTTAGAAATCTTCTTCAGTGCTGGTTTTTGAGTGATTTCTCTTCTTTTTCCTAAAGAGCAGTAACTGTACCTCAGCAGCAGTACAGTAGTAACCATACATGGATTTAATTCATTTTGACCAAAGTTTGTGCATCACTGCTCATTTTATAAAAGTCCAGACCTTATGTATTTACCTACAGCAAATAGTAATTCTCAAGCTCATGAAGTCATCTAGAAATAAATATAGAAGTTTAAAAAAAAAAAAAAAAAAGTCTTTTTAGTTATGTCAGCTGCTCATTGAGGAGTACTTATAATGAATTGCAAAAACACAGTCAAAAATTAAAAAGAACTTGTACTAAACTCTTCTGAGTGAAAACAACATCCAGGGGAAAAACAGCAAGTAGTTCAATATTTTTGAGCTTGTCACAATCTAGCAAAATATCTAAAACTTACAGACTCCCTTGTGTTAACAGTGACATTACATCAAGAATGACCTTTCCAAAGAAATAAAACCCATTAATGCTAGGAACAGATAACTACTAAAGATCAACACTTAGTAGCCAAAGCAGAGGGGGGGAAAACATCAGTCTGGTAAGTTAATTAGAACATAAATAATGTGAAACCAAGACTCTGGTCCATAACCCTCTCTCTTATAATTGCTTGCAATTTAAAAGCTGAATGAAATCTTTTATGCAAAAGAGTCAACTCTTGACCTCACATGTATTAGGTAGTCAAAGAAAACCCTGACACATTGAGAATGAGATCTCAGGAGCGTTGGAGAAAGCCTCAGTACCACCCTGCTAAATACTTATTTCTTATTTCTTTACAGAACTTTTTTTCAGCTATCAAGGAACGGTGTTTCTGGGAAACATTGGATGTTAATTGCTAAAAACCTCAAGGGGATTTTTTTTTTGGTTTTTGTAGAAACAATAATCATAGAAAATTATCTGTACCCAGGAGAACAAATGGTTTCCTTAGGTGGAGGAACAGCTGCCAGTCCTGAGGTACAAGTACAGACATTGTATCCCACAAACTCCACCGTGGAGCCTCTACAATAAACTATAATTTGCTTTTGGAATCCCGTGTTTAAATCAAGTCCAGCTCCTGCAGTGGTCAGGAAGCCACTGCAGCATCCCCACTAAACCTTGAGGATGGCACTTGCAGTACATTTAATTGCTCTATAATTATCTGTATTGACCAAACAAATCAGCTGTTCCACGTGACATTCAACAGGCAGCCGACACAAACAACAAACAATAAACACATGAAAAGCTGTGAAAAATGTAAATCTCTGCCCTGGATCCTGCTTTAATAATAACAGTACTGAGAATTCCTACAGCAGGATATGTGACATTTGATTGTGCCATGTCCCACTATCACTACATAGAACTGAGGTTAATGTAATACTTTGCAAGTTTATAAAATTAGATTGTTTGGCTCATTTTGACAAAGTAAAACTATTTGGGCTGTACATTAAAATAAAATTTAAAAAAATTAAGAAAAAAATCAAGTATCCAGTAATTTGAAGGCCCTTTCCTTGTATATAGCAATTTAAATTTACTGGAACACTTCAATCTTTTTTTTTTTTGATATGTGCTTCAGCCTGAAAGTGATTGGGGTTCTGTGCTTGCACAGTATAAAGCACTTTAAAATTATTCATCTGCTTCAATTTTTATAGGTACTTTTATTTGAAAATGATTGGGGTGCTGATCATGCTCAGCACTGAACAATTTAAAATTATTTAAATGCCTTTTTTAAATCAATGCCTAATGTTTGGGCCTGAATTCTAGGAGGCTGTAGCACATTATCAGGCAGTTTAAATTATACAAGAATATTCTGATTTGCACAATCTTTCATCTCCTAAATAAGAATCAGTTTGCAAGGGTGAAATCCTAAAGCATTACACTTCAAAATAAACCAGCATTATGCAAAACCAGAAACCTAATTTTTCTTTTTTAAATATTTTAAGAGACCCTTTTTCCATAATCAAATTCCCATGCCTTCCTACATCTTATGAAGCAGGAGCATTTCTGAAGCAACATATATTGCTACTTCCCTAAACTGATATAAACAATTTCAAAGGAGGAGAACAAAGTTTTTATGAAGTCTGAGTCCCTGAAAAAATGAGAAGGGTTTATTCCCACAGCATTTGTCTTATCATGCATTTTATCAATCAAGTATTCAAGTCCTCTACTTGAATATGCAGTTCAAGAACTTCTACTGAAAGTTTATGTTAAATATTAAGTACGTCAAAATTCAGGTTAAATCCTGATTTAACAGTACTGATGCACAAAAATCTGTTGGGTTTTGAGTTTTAATTGATAACATATCATTCTCAATAATAAAGAACATACTTTGCTTTTAAGCGTTTTTCTATAGAAGGAGAGGAAATTGGGGTGTGAGATTTGCAAACGGCTCTGGAGATGTACGAATGGAGAGCTGAGAGCGGTGCCAGGTCAAAATTCTAGTGAATCCTCCACTTTTTTTGTGCCTGGTATCCTTTGTCAATGCTCTGCCAAGGTGCTTAATTCACTACAAAAATCCAGTCCCAGTATTTCATACTTCCCACCAAGATACTCAACAAACACGGATGTGGAATACACCTCCAGTTCAAAATGGGAAATCCTGGAAAGAAAAACTTTCTGACTAACTTCTTCCAAAGTCTTATCTCCATATTTCACCTTTCGCTTTTCAACGCAAATGACGTAGAAGAAACAGGATCATTTCTCACCAAGAAAAACAATCCCGTGTTCCTCTGCACGTTTGAAAAGATAGGAGCTCGCCCTCAAAGGTATTGGCATGCTTTACTAATCACAGGCTTTTAATTCTGCCTCTCCAATTTCAATTAGTGAGTAAACACTGACATCCTCAACTGCTCTATGCAGCGCTCCCCTTTATCCAGTTAATCACATTCACTGCAGCTATTCCCCAGGCTGAGGTTTCAGAGCTCTCAGATTCTGTAAAGCCTCAGTATTACATCTTTTGATTCAGAAACAAAAAAACTGACACATCTTATCATTCAAAAACACGTGTCCTGGGCTCAGGAAAGAGTGTATTCTCCTCTCAATAGTCAGCTGCCACACTCCCATGTACGGAATTAAGTTACGGAGCATCGCTAAACTCATCTGGAATATTTTGCTTAAGTTAAACCTCATATTATAGTAATTAAAGTAGCTGTGAGAAACTGTAATTAGACTAAGTGTCCAACAAATATTAATCAGTAAAGTAATATTCTATTATTAAGAAGCAGCTATTCACAGTAGGAGTTTCTCTTGTGGGAAACTGGATTAGGAACTTAGCCAAAACCAGACCAGAAGGCACAGCAAATTGGGTCATTTGGAGCCTCATTTTAATGTGTGAATGTTTTCACCTACATTTCACTCATTTGTAGTGACATTTCAGTGCAGAGGGTATAAGCAGGCTCCAGGTTTCACTCCTAGACCTGATGGTTATTTCCAGTGCTCCCAGTCACTGTGATAAGGATTTCCCTTCCTCAACTCTAATCCACGCCAAGAGACAAACTCTGTCCACGCCACAGGCAAACCATTTAACCTCCCCAAGTCCCCCCATCCGTAATTGAACATAATGCTGGGAGGCTCTGTGGTTTGCTTCAGTAAATTTATCAAACTTAAAGAAAGAGACGCTATCTCTACAGGACAGAAGAAAGAAAAATCTACAAAATGTAGGAATTAAAAAGTTGAGACTCGAAATTATTTTCTTTTTTAATAAGGCTAAGTAGATGAATTCATAGGTATATATTTAGGGCAAACATACAGGTTTTCAGCACCATAGAAAATTATAACAAACTTTCAGTTCTGTGATGTCCAGAAGTGATAGAAAGTTCTTTATTACTGAAGAAGCAACAGTGAACAAAGCACACCACCCGTGGCTTCCAGAAGGCTCACATTTTCCAAACAGTGAACTACAACCCACCAATTAAAACTCATTCTCTAAGTTCACATATCCTAGAATGTTTTCTTTTCCTTTTTGCACTCATTAGTGCCTCGACAACAGCAAAGGCTTCATTAGTAACTAACAAAAAGTCAGGTTTAATACACAAGATTGAAGAATAAAGCCCTTGAAAGATGTTTATGCTGTGACACTGGCTTTCAAATCCACACAGGAGATAATTTTACCATTCTAATTCAAAGTAGAGCTCTGCCTTATAAGAGACAAAGGAAATTTTGAAAAGCAAAGCCATAGTGCAAATGAGAGGATCATCTTAACTTCTGCCAGCAATTAAATTATAATCCCTTATTGCATTCTTTGGCCACAGGAATAAATACCAAATAGCAAGAGGAGCGAATATTATATGCAGCAGATGGAGAATGAGAAATTATTTGATCAAATGTCTGGGAAAGCACTCATTTTTTACTTTCTGTTTAAAAAAAACTGTGAAATCCAGAAAAGTAGACACTATAGATGGGGTAATAAGTATCTACTGGTAGAAAAGTTCCTAAAAAGCAAGAGTTTGCTGCTATAATTTATTCTCATGTTGTGAGAAAAGAAAGCACTTACAGGTTGGTTCTGGGTTTTTTGTATTTTTTTGTAATTAACTATAAAAAACTAGAGGAAAACTCAGTGAAAATCAATTAGCCTGAGGGGGAAGAACCATAGCAGAGAGCACCTGCAGGAGAAATGAGGGGGAGGACATGGAAAAATTTTGCTGCTTGCTCTGAAAGCTCCCAGGAGTTGTTACAGAAAGTGTTCTGTGGTTCTGCATTCAGCCCCCAGCAGCTCACAGACTTCTCGGGCTGTGTGCTTTCCTATCCTATGTGAGGGCACCAGTGTTTCTTGGCACCCAGTTTGTTTCACTAACACAGTTCATATTGTTTCCATGCTTACCAAAAACTGCTAAAAGCAGGCAAGAAAGAAGAAATAATTGCCCTTTTTTTCATAGCTTGCTGTATTCAGCTTAGAGAAGATGGAGAATTCCATCAACCAACAAGGGCAAAATCCATCCTAACCCCTAAGGAAAGTCTCATGTGTGACAGAGCCAGAATCCCATCCCATTTATTTTTATTTAATCTCCTTGCCTTTTCACTTAGCAAATTCCTTTTTGTCATCCGCTACCCCTCTGTCCTAGATTTCTTTTCTGCTTCCTTATCCCCCATCCCGGAGGCTCCCAGGATTATGGGACAGCTGAAAGGGGCTCATGTCCCTGAATTCCCTCCACAGCCTTGACAAGACAGGAGCATCCACCTCACTCCAAATGTCCAGGTGCCAGCTCTAAAAATGCAGTGGTCTGTGTGCCAGGTAATATTTTCAGAGAATTTTTCATACTCTTGAACACACAGTCGTATTTAATTCCAGTTTCCCCTGTAAATTGCACTGCAGCTTCCAGACCAGTCCAACACACTTTATAACCTTCACCTCCACAACAATGTTAACTCTTGCTGAAGCCCACAAAGCACGTTAAAAGCTAGAAATTATGAGCTTGGTTAACTCATTAATAGACACTGACTTCTAAGCTGAAAGGATGCAAGAAGTCAGTATAGGAGTAGGGCTGTGTTAAGATATCAAGGGAAAGTTTTGTCAGGAAGAAAATTTCTACTGAGTAATTGATGTGCACCTTTCTGCTTGTGAAGAGCTCACGGAACAAACAAAGTCCACATCTTTGAGGTAGGTCACTGTTAAAGCACTGCAGTGGGAAACCAGAAGACCATCTGAGATTAGCAAACAGTAAATGGGGAACAGAAATCACATTAAACTGTTTTTTCCCCCGGGATCCAAAGCAAGAAGAAGAATAGGACTTCACAAAGAATAAATTAAACAAAACCATCCCATTCTGTTAATATTAATCGTATTTGTTGTCATCTGTTGGGCATAACTTTAAACAATATTCTAAGAAAGAATTGAAATGTGATTTTTTTCCCCTCCCCTGGGCAATATCAACTGCTTCATGGAAGTGACTGTGGAATCATAAAAAACAACAAAACATTTTGTAAATTTAGAAGCGTGTGGGGAAAAAAAAAACATCCTGGAAGTGTTGAATCACTTTGTTTTACCATTTTTTTAAGAAAATGAGCAGTTAAGTCTCCCAAATCAGCATGCTTCATTTTTTGTTTAAGAGCCAAATTATATGAATTCATTCGTGTTAGCTGAATGTTATATTTCAACTGCTGTATAATGACCTGGGAGCCAGGAATTTTTGTCTCTCTTGTTGTGTGTGACAGGAACTCCACCTAAGTGGCCCCCCTGGATGAGTTCCTGCCCTGCAGCAAAATGGGCTCTGTGAATGAGGCTTGAGGCCATCAAGCCTCACCCCAAATCATTTTTAAACTCCAAAGAGAGAGTTCTTGCTTAATCTTTCCAAACTGAAGTGTATTCGCTAGAGATGACACAACCTAAAATATACATTTATGATTTCTAAATGAAGGAGAAGAGGTAAAATTCTCTAGAAGACATCAGAAAGGACACTGGGTTCCTCTATGGGTCCTTGTCACTGGCTCATTGAAGCATGAGTTTCTAGTTAACTTTGTCAATGTTTGTCATCATTATAGTGGCGAATAACCCCTGAGCTAGCTCAGCACAGTGTTCTGTAGACACACCAAGGTGGCACAAATAGCAAGACACAACATGAGTGAAGACAGGCTGGACAACTCTGTAAGGAAGGAGAATGAAACTTCAGCCCACAAAGAAAGCTGCACAAATGCAACAGATTTGCGTCTAATATCAAACTCGCTGAGTGAGGCAGACAAAGCCACTGCCCAGCCATGGAGATGCCCACACCCACACCCAAAAAAGGTGTGAAACCGGTATTGTTTTTCTTACAGAGTAATGTAAAACAGAGAAAAAAATATTGGGGGAGAAACAGTAATCTCAAGAGCAAAGACAAGCATTCCTAAGTCAGGACCATGCTCTGGAGTGTATCAATTATCAACAAGCTGCCCACATAACTTCCTAAAGTGTTACAAGCCAGACCTGTGGTCTTTGTCTAGTTTTAAGGTCCTGAATGGCATGGAAGTTTTGAGAAACCTACCTTTTTGGATTTTTTTATTAGAACCATTTGATCTATAGTTTAAAGATGAATAAAGCTATAACAGCACCTCAAATTTACCTGACCTAGTTTCTACAAAGCTACGCTTTCGTTACGCAGAGTGAATGCTCACCAAAGTGGATTCTGGCAAACAGGAATACCTCATGAACTCTAAAGGCATTGAAAGATGCTTTCCTTCTCCATTATCTTCCTTAGTTTGTGTTCCCCATTATATTTGTGTCCCCTGTTGTGCCATAAAGAATGGTGAATGTCTCCTGAGCATAAATTAACGCAAAGTCACTGCAGCAGTTTCTTGCTTCCCCCATTCTTGCCACAACACACCTGCTTTAAGACTGCAGTAATTGTTTTGCTGTTACCTGCTCCTAGAAGAAAGGAAGCTTGATAGCAATGAATTGAACTTGGCCTTTGTCCCTTTTCATTGTATCTGCCTACAGCAGACAGCAGCAAAATGCAGCTCAATTAAACACAGCTCTCTTGTCATCACAGAAACAGAAGCTCTTCTCACAGCAGAAGCAGGAAAGTTTTGCCATGACACCCCTTGTTGCATTTGACAAGTTTATTCAAAAGCAAATATTTCAGTGGGGAGGTCTGTCATTCTAATCCTGTCCTTTATGCCAGAGCAGCTAATGCAATTTCAGCTCCCTGAATAGGAGGGCTCTTGCTTCCAGATGTTCTATTGTGCCTTGCAGACAACAACTGACACCAAAAGACAGGTATTATGAGTATTTTTTCCATCGTTAGCTTGCTCCTAGCACAGGGTTTACAGCTGCTTTGTTGATTCCTGTAATTCTGATGGGCACAGTCGGAGCCAGTGTAATGCTATCCCTCTATGGCTCTGCCATTATAGCAGCAGAGGGAGGGCAAATGTACTGAGCAAGGTGGCAAACTTAAACAGCTTTTCAATAGCTCAGGAGCAACTTAAAAGGTGAAAAAGAGGCTGATTCCGTGAATGAAGGTTTGAAGAAATTGTAGAAATTGTCCTGTTTGTGCTTCCAGGACGCAAAGCTCAAACTGCAGTGTCACAGGAGAGCTGTGCCTGCTCTGCCTGGAGCCAGGGCAATCCTGCAGGGACACCAGGGCACCGAGCAGGGCAAGGACCAGAGCAGCCAAGCCAGTCTGGATATGGCAGCTGGCTGGGGAAAATACATGGAGAGGGGCACCCATTAACTTCAGCCTCAGAAGCCATTCCAGCATATTTCTTGCCTGCTGCGATGCAACAAAGCTAAAAGAAAAAGAAAATACTCACAAAGATGCAACTGAAAAAACAGGCCTCGGCTTTTCCTGTCACACGTTGCACCACTGGCTGACAAATAAACTGGTTTCATTCCATTAATTATGTACCAGTGTTTTTAATCAGAGGAACAGGCTTTTTCCACATGGCCTCTTCAAGTATTAAAGAAATAAGCCTCATCATGAAACTGTTGAACTTTTGGAAAATAGCAACTAAATGCAAATAAAAAGCCAGGCATGGAAAAAAGGATAGTATTAACAGATTGATATTTGCACCTGTCTTTGGTTCTTAATATCAATCTACATTATTTGAACACGCTGTTTATGGTCCAATAGCAACATAGGTTCTCTCCCCACCTGTGATTTGTGGTGTATAAGCCACATCTATTTGCAACGAACATCTGCTAGGAAATGAAGTGTTTCCCTTATAGAATTTCATTCTACATACTCAGGCATGAGCAATCACTACGCTATCACTTCACAAATGTTTTCTAGTTGCCAAAACCTATGGAAAACAATCTGTTCTACTCATTTTCTCCTTCAGAAGTGAGGATGTGTTATAAAGATCAAAATCTGATCCAAGTGGATTGGGAGACAGCAATATTTAAGAGGTGACATCACCACAGCCTATCCAATCTATTTCCTAAGTGCAGAGATGCATTCAGACACCACGCATGGCTCACACTCAGCGAGACTGAAAGAGATGATAGTGCTTTAGCTTACAGAGAGAATGATTATTATTCTCCAGGGGGAAAATAAAGTCTTATTTTGAAGTACTGTAAGTGATCCTCTTTTCTCTGAAAGAAAAAAAAAGTAATTGCTCCTGATTTGCTTGTTATCAAAGCATGATGATACATCCTCTTCTTCTGTACCAATTCATGTGATAGACACATGTAGCTGTTCAGACATGCCACTTCTCATCCATATGCTATTTTCTTTGCCCAGTGTTTTGGGGGGGAAAATACTCCAGCGCAAAGGAAAGCAGGCAAAAATTCAAATATGTGCAGCAGTGCTAAATAGCAATAGAGATGTTCTTCCAGAGACTTTAATGCAGACTGCACCCTCCCTTGTTAAACATACTAACTAATGGGAGCAAATTAGCCACCTGGTCTGTATTCAAATTCCTTTTCCAACAGCAATTCTTTTGTAATTCTTTCCCCCGTTAATCTAGAGTTGAAATAAGAGAAAAATCTGTACAGCCTTAGACTACAAATTGCCATTAGATAGTAATGTGGTGCTCCATCTATATGAATTATATTGTTTTTTCTAACTGCAAAAGGAGAGGAGGAGTGGGTTGAAATGAAGGCGCTGTCCTCTAACTCAGAAAAGCGAGTCAAACCTCCAGCACTTGTTTCCAAATGTCTTTCAGAGTGGCTGGCAGTCTTCTGATTGACATCCATGAGGTTTGGCTCAGGTCCTCCACAACTTCCAGGAAATGTGTCTAACACAGCTGCCTTCTCTGCCTGTCTGATCCCCAGCACCTTCATTTACCCCATAATTTGGGGAGACAGATTATCAGTCACGGCTCTCGGCACCACACCACCTCATGCTTCCCAATCCCAGCCAAGCAAGACCTAAAGAATCCTGGAGGCCGTGCCTGGATTTCCTCCCTTTCTCCAGCACAGAGCACACAGCCCATGCTATAATAAATCATCCCCTGAAATGGTAAGTGACAGAGTAAAAACACTCTGAATGGGAGCATATTTACACCAGATGCGAACACAGGTCACCAGAAAGATGCTCAGAGTAAAACAGATGGAGAATCAATGAGGCAGAGAGCTATAGGAAAGCACTTCTGGAAGGCAGGAGCAGCAAAGGAGGCTGTGACTTGACTCTGGGAAGGGAGAGACACTCTGAGGATACCCAGGGAGAAAGCTGCCAAGGTCCCTATGATCTTCCTTTTCCTACACTGCCACAAGCTGCTTTTGAACCGAAAGGTCTTAAGAAACACTCCAAAACTTATAGAAATCAATCAAAATCTGAGCAGAAATCATAATGGGGTTGGGATCAGATAAGCAACAAAATATTTCCTTATAACAGAAAGAGATCACATTTCTCAGATCATGAAGTGAGAGTGATCAGTATCCAAACATCTGCCGAGGTTTGCCAGGGGACAGCAGCTCATATTAACATGGGGCTGTTCAGGTTTACATCAATGCACAATCAAAGGGAGGATTTATGGTATCTCCTGCATAGAAGCAGAAAAGAATAAATGGATAGAAAGGAAAAAATATTGTAGGACCAAAAAAAATTGCAGAAAATCGCAGAGTATCTTAATATAAGTCATAAATGATATGGTGAAAAGACTACCACATGTATGTTTTATAATGCTCATATGAATATTCCTTTTCTATAGAAAACATTTCTTGCTATTTTAGGTTTCACATCAGCAAGTCAAAGCCCAGAGCAAAAAAAACCCGTTTTGTTCTTTCTCTGAGGTTTTGAAAAGATCATTGACTGACATTGGTTTGTGTCCTTCCTTTTCCTCTTTGCAGTTCTGTCTTTTTTACCTACTCCCTAAATCAACAGAAGACATTTCAAAACACCTTTTGCGTCATGGAACAGATTTTAATGTTTTTGGTGCAATTTTACAGGAGGGAGGGTGCAAAGCAAGAGAACTAGATCATCCCCCATTGATCTTTTTATATCCAGGTTGTATGTGAGCAGTGGAGACACATGTCAGTGATCCAGGCCACCTTAGTCCTTGGAATTATCTTCTTTTTCACGTTTCTTATGTCAAAGCCACACAAACCATATCTGATTTGATCCAATGGCTACTGGAAGTCTCTCCTCAGATCAAGTCACAGGGAAGAACCCTAATTCTTCTCCTTCCCAGCATATTTACATCCAGCAGTTTCCTTTTCAAAAGTTCCCTAACCTCTCTGCTGTCCCAGTCCTCTCATAGCCTTAAAAATGGGATTTGAGAGAAAGTTTTTATTTATTTCCATGATAATAATCAATCCAAAAAGAATCTAGAGCAATTAAGGAATATCACATATGTATTATATATGTTTGCTACTATATTCAGTGTCGGGGAAAAAAAATCCAACAAAAAAACAACACCCACAAGGTGCTTATTGAGTTTTTGATTTTTAAATGACTTGACTCAGTGAGGGTCCCACAGTGTGAGGACAGAGTGACAGAAATGGAGAATAATAATTTGCAAGAACAGTCTTTAAAACAAGGTACTGTAAAACTCAGTTGAATAATGAACCACCAGCAGCTCCACAGGCAGCGTTTTTCACTTCTATAAAGAACAGATTTCCAAGACTTTTTCATTTAGAAGACTTCATTAAAAAAAAAAAAAAAGACACCAAACTTCAGCTCTAAATATTTTCTTCTCAAATAATACAACTTTGTACTACGTCCGCCTGAGATTGTTTTATAAAAATGCTCTGTATATCAATATAATTTGATAACTTTCTTACTCCTTTCCTCACTGCCTTAAAAACATCTCCTGGACAGACACAGCAATCCCATTAGGAAGATACCCTGCTGCCCAAAGATTTCTTTTCCACACAGAGCACACGCACTGAGCTGACATGGAATGAGCACAGCAAATAGCAACCACCAAGCAGCTCCATCCTTTTCACACTCCTGTAAAAAAGTGCTCCAAGGACACTTTAGCCAGGCTGGTTCACCAATCCACAATTTCTCCTGTTGCCCACTTGCAGAGAGCAGGAGATTCCCCTTTCCCACTTTGCCCTTTTCTGTACCAAGTCCATCTGCATGCCAAGCAAAAGCCACGTGTCACAGGGAAGAGCTGCCTCGGTCCCACAAGAGCAATCCCATTGAGTCTTTAGTGAAAGAAGCCAGGAAATGTGGATGAAAAAATGCATCAGACCGATAACTTTACTCCTGAGGCAGCTTCCCCAGCCTTTCAGAAGAGAATCCCATCCAACAGCGCCTCTGTACTCTGGATTCATGATCACAAGGAGGAGACATAATAGCAAGCAGGGAATTGGGTTCTGCTAAAGAGAAACTCCTTGAAGGGCTGTGATAAATGAGAAAGACACAGCGAGAGAAGTTCGACTTAGAAGTCCTGTTGCTTTTGCAAACTCTGTGGTAAATCACTGGAGTGTTTCAGACTGCGTTTTTAATTTCCCTCCCCCGAAATCTCTGTGCAGGAGGTTCTCCTCAACAGACTCAAGTGCTACATGACAGATGAAGCTCGTGGCTTTGAGACCGCTTTGGCTCCCTTGTAGCATTATAGTGATACTATCCCTGGGACAATTTCCAGGGAAACAATTATAAATCTTCCCGGAATTCTACAGTTCTTGAGGTGACATAGACTTTAAAGTCACAAAGAAGCACACCAATCACCCCAATCCAAACTACTACATAGCAAATGCCAAATACTTTCCCTCAGTAATTCTTCCTTTGAGTTCAACGACTTTAGCTCTGTGCACCAAGGACAAGAGATGCTCCATCTCATTGAAATAACCTACTTAGGGACTTTGCTTCAGCAAGGGATGCAAAAGTATTAGGTCAGAATTCTCATGTGGTGGAAAGCCTAAACATGGAGCAGAGCCCGTGTCACAGGGTACTGAACCTCCCAACAGCTGCTAAAACATTAACACCTTTCCACTCCCTAGAAATGAGATTTACCTGCTTCAGCCCAGAGAGGCTTTCCTTGGTGTGGGGCCTCAGGAGGTGGCCCACAATAACTCCAAAGGGGTCCTGATGATGACTGAATCGCATTGTGTATTTTAACAAGAATAATCTTCATTTTAATCTATACCACATTAAGTCACATCAACAGAGGAAGTAATAATGGGAAGAACTTTTAATAGATATTTATTTATTTTACACAGCATGCATGAAGATACGCATGCCAAAAACTTTTACCCTCTCTACAGATCAGAAAATAGAAATTGAGTTCTGGTAGCAGAAAGAGTTTGGGAGAGAGCCAGAGATACACAAATGGGATAATTTTTGCTGAAACACAGAGCTGACCATTTACTTTTCTTCACAGGAGCTTTTTATTAGGAAAGGCAGCTTTACCAAGAAAAAAACAGTTCAAGGGCATCTATTTCTTTTTAACCAGGTTTAAACCTGATTTCAGTGATGCCAAAAGAATTAATCTTATGATCTTCATAATATTGAGTTACATAATGCCAAAGAATTTAATATTTAATATCAAAACACAATGGATCAGTAGTGAGAAAATACAGCATTTAGACAATTCCAGTGGGTTGTTTGTTTGTTTTGGCACTTGAGGTCTATAATAATTTTTACTATATATATTGGGGAAATATTCAAATGTTTCCTTGAAGTGTTTTCCCTTTCCTTCAGAATATCAATTCCACTTCCCAGCCAGTGCTAATCCACTGCACTTAATTGAAATTTTGTTTCACTCCACCTCAGAAGCCCCAACCCAGATGCTCTAGACTCGTCTTTTTCCTAAGGGTGTTATCTATAATTATAGCCCAGGGAAGGAACATGCATTACACCTCTGTTAATTCAGCAAGAGGGGGAAGATCGCTCAGCTTGCAGCATCCTGGCCAGCAGAACAGACCTTGGTTAAAACCCACAGGAGAACTTCCTACATGTGCACACTTGTGTTTGTTACACGGTGCTTGGGCATGTTTATTTCTGATTTTCAAAAGCAGATAACACCATTTCTCTGAAGACACTGGGATTGCTTTTTATAATCAGCTGTAAATGAGTAATGCTAATAAACCTATATAGAATCATTGATTCTATATTGTTTGGGTTGGAAGGACCTTAAAGTTCTTCCAGTTCCACCGCCTGCCGTGGACAGGAACATCTTCCACTATCCCAAGGTGCTCCAAGTCCCGTCCAACCTGGCCTTGGGCACGGCCAGGGATCCAGGGGCAGCCACAGCTTCTCTGGGCACCTGTGCCAGGGCCTGCCCACCCTCACAGGGCAGAATTTCCTCCTGAAATCTGATCTTCATCTGCCCTCCTTCAGCTCAAGTCTCTTCCCCCTTGTCCTGTCATTACCTGCCCTTGTGCTAACACATTTCTACAGCTAGAGCTTATTCCCCAAATACTGACTGCACTGGTTTTGACTTAATGTGATTACATGGGTTAAAAAGATGCAGAAAAGCCTGGTTTTCATGGGCAATACCTGCAGAGTGCATCCCTACATGGCTGGATCAGCCCCAGGAGAGAGCTGCTCTGCTGATACACCTGAGCTGGCACCACTTCTGTTGTGGGAAAAAGCATTAAACGCTTTTTAAAAGAAGAATTGGGCCAGGAATGACCGCTTGTGAACAATCCCACTTAACAGTGCTAAGGTGGGAGCCCTGACAATGGCAAGGCCACAGCAGGAAACGCCAGGCAGAGCTGTAACCACGCAAAAAGCAGCACAGCGCAGGCACGCACAGCTCACAGAGGCACCGGAGCTGCTCCATCCCTCTGCCACAGCACTCTGGAAGTTGCAGGCTCACCTCCTCCCCACCAGAGCTCACCTGGCAGAAATAACAGAATTACAGCTCTAACAGGAATGCCCAGGACACCCAGAAGTGATGCATGGGAGCACCTTCTGCAATATCACCGGAGTAATGCGATGCAAGCGACGGCAGCTGGGTGCCAGATATGAAAATCAGCGTGATTTCCCTCAGCCCCCAATTGCCATGCAGCATCCAGTGCACCTTGCTCTGATATTCCTGGCAGGGGACAACAATATTAGCCATGAAATCTGTAAGCTTCTGCCAAATTCACAAATACTGGCAGCGAAACCTAAGGAAGGGGCAGATAGGGCTGGGAAAATGAGGAGTAATTTAATGCAAATGTTCTGTACAGCTCCCCAGGCTCCATGATTAGGGATGTCAAAAAAAAAAAATTTAGAGTGCTCCTTCTTTAATATTATGGAGACTGATTATTACTCACTGTATACAAGGTTTTCTAAAATGATTGTATTTTTCATAAGTAAGTCTCTCATTATTTCCTTCACTGAAATGTATTTTGCTTTGTGCTCAATAATTTCCCCCCCAAAGTGAAAGCTAATTTTTGAGTTGTGATTTTAACTGTGATTTCTTTTTACTTAACTTATTTTACTCCCTGGTGTGGTAGATAATGGTATATGTTGAAAAAAATAGAAGAGGGTAGGAAAAAAGAGAAGAAAAAATAAATACTTTTGCTAGGGCAGGTAGGCATAACTAACTTACATGGAGGGCTAGATTGTTTCAAACCCATACCATCTAATTTTCTGAGGAAAAAAAATGTTTAAAAATACAATTCAGAGATTTTTTATGAAGGTGAAAGTTATCCTGTGTACAAGGTGAGTGGAAGTTACATCTATGTTTTTGCCCACAGTTGATGAAGATCACGTTTGTAAAGGCATGCACCTTACAGTCACTTTTATATAACATAAATTGTCCTGATTAATTACTGAAAATTTCTAGATTAACAGCTGTGCTCTCATGCACAGCTGAATAGTTCATTAGAGAATTTAACCTCATTGCAATATGTCTAAAGAAGAATGTATTGAGAAAGAACTGTACCAAGATAAGAATAGTCTGCAGTCACCTGTGAAAACCAAAGCAGATTTTTATTTACACTATTTAATTTTTTCCTTCAAATGGGACTGAAAGAAAGGTTTGTTTCTTGACTAAAAAACATAGGAAAAACTGCCAGTGAAAACTCATCGTGTCTGATTTATAAGCATCCTATTCCCAATGGGCAGAGACTTAAGTGGCAGCATCCAAGAGCTAATTCTCCACAGAAATAATAATCTGCTATCTTCAAAAATGAATGTTTTCATGGGAATGCAGCCTGAACTTCGTCAAGGTCTTTGGTTTGGCATAACTTTGATATTCAAGCTGTGTTCCTGAAACAGAGATCAGTCTTGCACAGTGGTTAAGGGATTGCACTGTACAGATAAACCCTTGTGGTAAAACCCTGCAGAGATGCAGAGTGAAACCATGTGGGTCCTTCCTGCAAAGCACCGCTGTTTGGAGCCTCAGCACTGACCTAACACAAGCATCTATTTCACATTCCATGATCCAGCAGTCATCCACAAGTTAACATCCCAAAATGTGATCTCCCCAGTGCTAGCCTTCTGATCCATGGAAAGGGAAATATTTCTTCAATTTGAATATTCAGGCCTATTTTAAGATTGTATATAAAGAAAAGACCAAGTGTATAAATAAACAATGCTTAATCTTCTTCACTGACTATTAAAATAGCCAGAAAATGAGGTCAGATAGAGCCAAAGCCTGAAATAAGATGGGATGTATTGTAATGAAGCACCCAAAGAAGGGGCACTTATGAGAATCTGGTTCTCTCTCTACATATATGAATATACATAGTCTGTTCCTGTAATTGATAAAAGCCACCTTCTCTTATTCAGGGAAATCCAATTCCTTAGTTCTGACTACAGTCACAAAACTATCTTCAACTACTTTTAAAAGGAATATATTTTTATCCTTCTTTATTTACTGAAAACAGTCATAATGAAACTCAAGAAGTTGCTAAAATGCTTTCTTTCCAACATCAACATAGTCAAGACAGAGCCACTGCTGGATAGCTGATGGAAAGGGTTCATTAATAACTGAAGTCCATGGAGATGCAGCTTTCTTTTGGTTGAGTAAGAAAAATTAAAGTTGCCCGCATTCCTCAGAATCATTCTGAATTCTTTAAGAGATGCACAGCAAATTAGTCTATAATCAAATGCTCTCTAATAAGACTGAAACTTTTTAAAGTCAATCCGCAGGCAATGGGAGGTTTGTTTATTACCCAGTTTAAAGCTTAATGTGAAATTAAGGAGATGGTATTCACCACACAAAGACAGTATCTCTTATAGGAATTCAAAGTGCAATTAATTAAACTCTTGCTCAGAGTGATTTATCCTACCCCTGTCTCCATTGGTGTTCCAAATGCCTGCTGTGAACATCAGGTGCATTACTCTGCTTTACAGATTAGTCTGATTCAAGAGCTGTGTATCAAACACTGAATTGGAGATTTACTAGAGTTCTCCAAAATTTCATCATTACTAATATTTCCAGCCAAAGAAATTAATATCTACACATGTGCCCAAGCTCAATACTGTTACAACACACCCCCAAAATGTACAGAGCCCAAGGATAAACACAATCACCCAGCTGTAGAAAGAAGCTCCTGAGATCACATGGAATCACACAAACTTGAATGCCCAGAGCGGAACACAAGTTCCAGCCTAACACACACAAATGAAGTTTCCCATCTGGAAAGGCTCTGCAGAAGTTGCTGATGTTATGGCTCCAAACCACCTCTTAAATCTGTCTTTATATCTCTCTTCCATTCCCACAATAATCTGCAGTTTCTTACATTTGGATGCTCATTGGGTCAATAAAAGGAGAAAAATAAGAAAGGGCGAGACAGCATTTTGACAAACATCTGGCAGCTAAAGGTACTAAGCTGCAATGCAGGAGATAACATTGAAAAGATTGAAGCAGATAAAAATAAATGAGAACAATAAAAACAAAAAAATAAGAGCCAACCTTTTTCTATGACACCAGCTTTGGAACAGGGAAGGACAAAAAAAAAGATTATAAGCATCTACCCAACAGACCCAGAACACCCCCACCTCATTCTGCTGGCTTTATAAACGTGCATCATTCTGACTCATGAACCAGAAGGACACAAAACTTTCCTGCTTAGAGGTAAAGATGTTTAGAAAGTTGTTTTACATTTCGTTTTTGCTTCATCAACTTCCCACCCCTCAGGGGACTCAGCCTGAATTGCATGAGTATGGAAAATGAGCCACACTGCAAAGTCAAGGCTGCATATAAATACAAGCTCTCCCAGCCATTTTTTTGACTGGTGTCTGGATTATCTCATTCAAGAGAAGGATATTCAGGTAACAGAGCACAAACATCTCGAAGATTAACAACCTCCTGCAAAACTGTCAGTATGTCTAAACACACCTACTCTCCCCATAGATCAAAATCTCAGGTTTGGTCAATTTTTATGGCTGGGCCATATAAAGTAATAATGTTGTTTTGCATCTTTTTTTCCAGGCATTTGGAAAGGAAAAGCAGATCTTTACAGGAACTGATCAAAAGGGAACATCAATTTCTGGACCAACCCAAGCAGTCAAAACACATGATCTTTGCTCACTGCCAAAAGCATAACATCCAGATTTGCGTCCATTTGGAGCCCATCATAATGCAATCATTAATCAGCCTGATTTAGAGTAATGTTTGCAACAACTGATTACTGCTGCACATAGCCATTTATCCTTTAAATCTGAAAATATTTCCCCTGCCTCTGAAACAATACAACTAATTCTCCCAGCGTGCCAGGGCTGGGCAGAAATGCCAGTGACTCATGTCAAAAGGATGGAGCCTTGCTTAAAATAAATAGCACATACTTTCAGTAAAGCCAAAGGCTAAAAGCCGCTGTTCTTCTCGAGACACTCATGGTAGATATCTGCACCCAGTGACACCGTGACCTGTGACTTTAAACATCACAGCTCCCAGGTCAGGAGCTGGCAGGATGCAGTTTTACTGCTCTGATTACCAGATCAAGTTTCTGTCTGTCAAAGCTGCATACACGACAAACGATTTCACGCCACACAATAGCAGGAACTCTGGAAATTGCTGTCACACGTATTACAGAGTTAGAATTGCTCTTGCTGAGTGTCACTTGAAATAGGAACTGATCAGACTTTATAATAGGTTGGTTCCAGACAGATTTTTGTTTATCATTCACAGTGTGTACAAATGAACCGTTGTTGTTCAAGTTCAGACATCACTGGGATATTTCAATCTGCAGATGGCCCGTTCAACATGGGAACAGGTATCCCTGGTGAGCCCGAAGGGAGCACTGGAACTGGGAGGAGAAGGGGAAGCAAGCAGCTTAATGGGGAGCATGAGAATTATTTTGCTGGTGGAAGGTGCCTTCTCCAGATAAAAGCAGGTTCCAGCCACAGGGAGCTTGCAGCAGAGCTCTGTCTTTGGGGAAGAGAAGAGTTTGGTGGGCTGGGAAAGTTTTTGGGCTTGTTAGAGGGAAAAAGTGTAGAGTACCATGTAGGGTTTCCTTTCAGAGACATCCTCAGAGAGCCTTTTAATGTGTAAATGCTGGATCCCAATTCCAAAATACCTGTATCCCTAAAACAGCAACAAAATCAGTGGAGATCCTGCTCTCCTGGTGTCTGCAAAAGACCCCAGGAGAAAACTCCCAATGCAGCTGCCTATGAGCAGCTACCTTGGAAAACCCTCTGAGGAGGTGTTCTCATTGCTCAGCATCACATTTAGCGTGATGGGGTCTCAGGGAAATATTAAGACGCAACCAGAGAGTAATTAAATAATTATTTTAAATCAAGAGCCGTCATTCCTCTTTCTCAGGAAAAGAACATCTTCTACCAAAACAAACTCCGGTACAAAAAGGGAAGTGGAAGACATTGAAAAGCACAGAGCTAAGGAGAAAACAGATGAAAATGGAGATAGGAAAAACTTTATCTCCCAGTTTAGAGATGGTTTTGGAAACTGGTATTCTTCTTTGCTAGGAAAAGTAATAATCAAACCTTTCCTTCGACTCTGCATTAACACTAATTTACTGGTAAGGAAATTTAATCATTTTCTATGAGGAAAAGGTAAACTGCTAATCAACAGAGCAATGTGTGTAAGCATGTGTTGTCTTGATGGAAAATCACACATTAGTAGCTGTACTGCAGAAGTGATGAAAGAAATCAAAGTGATATAGACATACAAAAATACAAAATGAGGATCCCGATATTTACTGCAGAATATACACATTTTGCGTTTCAATAATTAATTATCAGTAGTAAAGATGAGAATCAGCTATATAATAGTCTGATTACATTCTTAATCAAAATAGGAGATATTAAAAATGTTACTGGAATACTTTTGAAGCAATACCAGGAATAAGAAATTGCATAAGCACTTTGGCATTGCTCTGGCTAATTAAAGACCAATAAAATTAATACCTGTAGTTAGTTAAGAAAGAGCCTTTATTCAAGGCCATTCTAACACCAAGCAGAATTACAGCTTGGACTTCTCTTTATACAGATCCTTATAAAAGGTTCAATTCTGCCCCCAAACTCTTCCCAGGCAATGAAATGTGGATGCAAAGGGAGCAAGGGCAGGGTAATGACAGAATCACAGCCAGGAACTGTTCCCCTTCAATGCTCTCTGCAAGTCTCTAAAAGCTCAGAAGGCTTAAGTGGCTTTGTATTAAGAAAACAAAAAATTAAACAAAAAGCTGTCATTTAAATAAGCTCCAAATAAAACCAGGACCAGGTTGTTTTGCACCTGCACCTTCTCCATGGATCCACACTGGTCATTAATTCCACCAACATTCCAACACCTGTGGCAGCAGATTTTGCCTAAACTATTTTCAGAGCTGGTGCAGTCAAAAGAGCATTTCAAATCATTCTTTCATATCACATTTCCTTGCTCAGTGACACAGGTAAAAAGAAACCATCTGTCTGTGTGGTTTTTGTGTAAACTCATTTGCATGCTATTAATAAAATTAATGTTATTTAGACATTTATACCAAAGTATTTCTCATTCTTCTGGCTCAAAATACTCCAATTTGTAGACTGGAAGGCAATTTCAAACCTAAGTGGACTTGAGGTCCCTTCAAAAGCCAACTAAATTGGGGAGGGGGAAAAAAAAACAAACCGAACAAACATGCTCTAATATGAACTGACAGGCTCATAACAAGATTGCATCAAAAGCCAGTTACATTTTTGTCTGAATACAAGAATCATTCCAGGCAACACGATAAACACTAATGAAAAAAGATATTTTACAAAAACCTGCTCCATTCTAATCATGTTTCTAATTTTGGCAACACCACGCATTAAGAGGCAATTAAAGCAGCTCTAATGTTGTGGGGATTTTTGTTTTGTCTTTGCAATGACACAATTTGCTTCAGAAGCAAATCCAATAAGCCATCTGAAATTATCTTTGAAATTGTGTTCGTGACAGTTACTTAAAGCCACAGAGACATAATAGCCTCACTGACATCATTTCTTTCCTGAAAGTGTGGAGGGAACCTTGATTTTCTGCAGGGGCACAGGGAGGTGATGTTCTCTTCTGATTAATTCAGGGTATAGGACTCTCACTTGGAAGTGAGAAACCAGCTCCCCACAAACCTCAGTATCCCTTTTATTTCATTATAACTATGCTACAAATACAGAGCCAACCCATATTTAGCTGCAACTATAATTTTCATTATAATGTAGCTACAAATGTGAAGCCAACACTCTGCCTGGGCCATATATACCTACACCACACAGCAAAGGTTGTCTTGCCATTAAAGCTCTCAGGGATTTGCATCCACAGAAGTATCAGCCTCTGCTTGGATCAGGAGGCACAGCAGAGCAAGGAGAAGTTCCCAGCCCTGCAGGAACCATAATATTTCACATAGCATGGTGACAAACGGTGTGCACAAAGCCAGATCAGTGTAATTAGTCAGTGGTGTCTTACCAGAGAGGTGAGAATTTGGCAAACAATTGTGCTATAAATGTTTTTGTTTTTAAGAAAAACGACTGTTCTAATGAGAGGGCTGATCAGGTCTGAGACCTGGCCAAAAAAGTTCCAGCTAAAGAAATGAAGTCATGGTGTTTTTTAGACCACATTTAAATTGCTGTAAAGTGAAGAACCTGCTGAAGAAGAAAGATCAGTTTGCTGGTGGTAGAGGAGCTTGCTGTAAGCTGAAGCAGCAGCTGTGTTGTGGTGATAAACAGAGAACATCTCTGTGGCTGCTTAATCTGACAAATGGACAGAGGAGAGCTGTAGCGGCCGCAGCAGCAAGAGCCAGCCTGGCTGCTTTATCAGCAGCCCTAGGTCTCCTCTGCTATCAGCTATTTCCAGTGAACTGACTGACCAGGATCCAGCCCCCTGCCTGCCCTGCCGTCACTGCAAGAGCCTGGAAGGGATTAACTGGGTGGGTGAGATGAGCATGGGCAGGTTCTGCATCCATCAGACGCAGCAGAGCTCCTGCAGGAGCTCCCAAATCAGGGCTCAGCACCACTGCAGGAGAGGCAGGAGCAAGGGCTGCACAGTCCCAGCCCCAAACTGCTGAGCTGCAGACAGGCTCAGCACAAAGCGTCATTTAGAGTCTATTAAAGAACCTTTTATAATCACATTTACCACCAATATACTTCTTTAGCCTTCATAGATAGTCCAAACACTTAAAAATTTCATGCATTAAGGAATCATATTTTAGGCGAAACAAGGTTGAAACTGGTGCCAAAAGGAATGAGAAAGAACAATTTCCCTTTTATGAAGAGTAGATAACACTTAGAGGCAATCAGTCTAATGTTCCTGAGCTACTCCTGCTCGAGGAACTGTGGCTGGGACCGAGGTTGTCCTTGTACACATCAGGCTGACGGGCTCAAATCAGCCTCATGATAAATAAACTAATCTCTACTGACATAATATTTTTTTTTCATTTATGTTCATTCCACTTTCTTTCCACTGCCTGGAATTCGATGCATTTTTTAAGTTCATCTTTCTGACTTTCTCATGAGGACATTTTCCAAAAGCTTTTTGTCATCCTGTCATTTTTTTTTCCTAGATTGGGTGAATGCTATATTTTTCCAAATTGCTTTAAAATGTCTGAAAAATAAATAGAAGAGTCCTTGGGCAACTGAAATTTGAATGTTTGTAAAAGAAGTTTGTGCAAGCAGCTGGGCTGCTAAAAAAACAGGGAAATTTGAGAGAGGGAAGTGTTGATAGACAACATTTAGATATTTACATACTGTAAGCCAAGACATCCCATCTTCCCATCCCTTGGTCTCCCACATTTATTTAAACATAGATCTACTACTCAAGTCAGTCAGGACTATTTGGATTATAAATGTTCTGAAGCAGAAGGCTTCAGTTAGGCTGTCCAGCCACCGAAGAAGGATCAAAACTGACATCTGAGGTAGAGCTGAAGGAGAATATCTCTAAATGCAGATCAATTATAACAACTCTAAAAAGAAACAGATCTTGAGCTGGCTTGATTTCCTGTTCCTGAGTGTTGGGGTGGCCTACATATAAAAGTGTCCAGTGAAAGGAGTACTGCATCCTTGAGGGACACCCTGCCCCTGTCCCAGATCCTGGAGATTGCATTTGGCACTCAGGAGCAGCTCAGGAGGATGTGCCCTGCTGGCTCCCCACTGCAGAGCTGTTCTGCCTTCATTAGCATGTGATCCTCTCCACTCAAAGTCAGAGGGGACCCTGTTAGTGCACATTGCAATGATCATTCCAGCTAATTAATTTCAGCTAAGATGCTCAAGCTGATAATTTCTAAACTTGTGCATCTGTGACTTGGGATGTGCTACCCCCCCAGGAGAGGTTTACTTATTCTGAGAAGCCTTGTGCCGAAGAGAAAATTCCATTCGTTTGTTTCCTCCCCTTCCAGTAGCACTGATAAAAGTCTTAGGGCATTATGGCATTATTGTGTCACCCATCCCTACACCCACAGCTGAATTATTTTCTCCTGGCTGGTCCCCTGCAATGCAGCTACTCTCCTCTCCTTCCCACTCCTATCAACAGCCTGCAGCCATCCTGCGCCCACAAGGATTTGTTTTTTCAGCTCAAGATCTGCCTGCTTACACAGGAGAATTTTAGAATTCATTCATTGTTTTGTGTTTTACTTATCCACATGAAATATTTCAATCAGGAAATTAAGTTTTGATGGAGGATAAAGAAATGGTTCTTATTCACTCAGTTTTATGTGCTGCTGTTCAATGTATTTTTCCATTGTTCCTACGAGGGAACCAGGGACAGAAATGAGTCATTTGTAACATTAAAGTTTAATATAAATTTCATATCTACATAACTGAATATTGATGAATTGTGGCCAGTTCATTACCAAGAAGCAGCATAACTTCCAATACTACAAACCTCAATTCAATCATTTTTCATTGGAAAGCCAAGCGAGGAACTGCTTCTACACCAAATACTTTCTGACAGTGTCCTTGAGCTCCAAGTTCCAATTCTTGCTGCAAACTCTGGCTCTTCAAGGTTCCCCTTGGCCACACCTTTCTGCCTTGGAGAGTCTCCAGCTTTTCAGGACTTCTCCTACAGAGCATCTCACCTCCCAAAGGCCCTTTCCCATCCTTCTTATATTTTATTGTGAACTTGGAACACTTGAGGATGCATTTACTTCAACAAGAAAAAAAGGTTGACTTAGAAAATCCAAATCTATGTTGACTTAGAAAATCCAATTTTTTAATATTGTTAAAGCCCTGTTCCAGAGCCTTGTCCAGCTTTTCATCTCAAGCTCAAACACTTGGAGGCAGCAAATCCAGGCACACAAGATGCTCCCAGAGTTTGGCCTTCCTTAGAATTAAATAAAATTACATGCAAAACTATCCAGAATCAGTGAATTCAGTAAAAAACTCATGTTTTTAGTACATACTTCACCTTATCCATCTTATTAAAATATTGCTGGAGTAATGCATGTGAAAATAACACATAAGAAGAAATAGACTGGCCTGTAAAAGTCAAGTTCTGATCTATGACTGTGCCTTGGACTTTTGTGTTCAAAAACACACAAGGAGCCAGCAGCTTACAATTTTACAAGACCCTCACTAACAAGTAACTTGCTCACAAAGACTTTAAAAAAAAAAAAAAAAAAATCACAATTTCAAATGTATCACAGCGTTATCCAGAAATCATCCTGTGATAGAAAATAGGCAATTTTTACACTGCTGAGGAGCATTTATAGGCTTTATCTGTGATTGCATTTGTAATTTGGGTAATTGTGCATGCACAACTGGCCAGCTGCATGCAGAATCACCCAGTTTGCACATGTTGCCATAATTGCCACTTGAATTATGACATTTTACAGTTGTGTGCATGCAAATACGAGCAGAACAAGACTCCTCTGATAAACAAAGCACTTTGCACTGGCTTTCAGTCCTTCCTAATCAGTCAGAGTACTTGAGGCCGTTTCTGCTGACACTTGAAACCGTAGCTGTATCCTGAATTTAGTACTGAAGAAGCTTCTCTGACCTTACGTAAGCAAGGAAAACAGCAATGGATCGTGGCTGGAGCTGCAATGTAAATAAGTTGGCACAAAAAGCAGCAGCAAATCTCTACCATGTATCACTTGGTGACATCCTGGATGCCAGATCTTCATTGATAGTCAAAATAAGCATCTTTGTTGCTTTGTAGTCCTATGAAATTTCACCCACTCCAAGTATAACAAACACTAAAAATCAAATAACAGAGCAGCACTCAGAAATTCCACAGGAGTGAAGCTGTTCTGCCTTGCTCTGCTTTGAAGGATCTCAGTGATTCTGAGACTAAACCAGCAGAGATGGATCTCCCACTTCTGCAAGTTTGCAACTCCAGAGAAAGAGATGAAGATTTGGGATCAGCGCCTGGAGAACGCCAGTGATGTGCAGACTGGATGAGTTACAGCACCCCTAAGATCACCTTTGAAAAGGCCAGGAAATCAGCTCTATGAAATACTGTACCTGGAATAGGAAACATTGGAATTCAAAAAAGTTTCCTGCACAGTTTAACAGAAGTGGCCAGACAGGATTTAATCTTAAAAACAAAAAAGACAAACTAAACTTCTCCCCAAACCTACCCAATTTTTTCTTCACAACTCATCTTGCATTCATCTGTGCTGAATGATGAGGCTGAGGAGGTGTGTTTCCTCAAATACAAAAGTATGACTGGACAGAGGCACCCTGGAGATTACATCAACCTATCTTCAATAAAGTCACAGTTCCTTTTTCATTAAATAAACCTTCCTGCTTGGAGAAAAGTGAACCTTCCTGTTTACACTGAGAGACAAATACAGAGAAAAGCTATCAGCATAAAAAGATGCTCAGCCTTGGGAGTACACAGTGAAGGTTTAGAGAAATACATTTTCACTACAGGTCGGGCAAGAAATGAGAGTCACGTTCTAAACTTAATTCCAACCTGTGCATTTGGCTCTGGACTGTGTTGCTTAATAATATCCGAAATAACAAACATATATTCACATCTTGCTTTTTTCCACAGACTAAATCCCTGCAGAATCTGGAAGGCTTCTCTGTTTATGAATTTATTCTCACTGAAGCTGTGAGGAAGGTCTGACACTTTGTTCAGAAGAGAGCGAAGAAAGGAAAACAGGGACACAGATCTCTGTGGCCTGCTGAGACTGACAGAGGAAGTCTGGAGCAGCTGTGACACATTTCACTGCTGCCACAAGTAACAGCCCAATAAAGTCAGGCTGACAACTCAATAGCCTCAAAAGGGACCATTCCCTAAAAAAGCTCTTCAGTCTGTGACAGAGGACACCAGGACTGCCTCTAGTCTCACCTCTCACTCGGTTACAGCTCTCCTAAATCATGCCCATCATATTAAAGCCACTTACCAGGGCAATTACAACAGCAAACCCTCCGTCCCTGCCGGAGCACAGGGGTGGATAATGGATGCTCATTGTTGAGCCTGGGAGGTCAGGTGTGTGAAAGCTGTAATTGCTGTTTCACATCCACTAATGCCAATTGTCAACACATTAAGGAAAGGAGGATGAAACTTTGGGCTCCTTGCTACCCATGAACATAAACAGCACGTTACACTTTTGTACGCTCTGCAAGAAATTAATACACAGGGAGAGGTAAGCGTGTGCAAAGGTATCACACAGGACATGAATTCTAAAATAATCATTTTTGAGCTACATAGCCTGGTTCTCATGTAAGACATAATTCTATCTTTATTCTTTATGTATTGCACACAGGTAGTTGAAGAACAAAGTTTCAGGCTCGGGCAGTCATCTGCCAAAAATATGGGATATTCAGCCAGCATTCAATTCTAATCAAAAATTTTTCTTCAAAATTTTCCACAGGAAAAATAATTTTAAAAAGAGATTCCACACCCTTACAATAATCTCTTACAAATTGTGGTTTCTTCCTCTCCCTTGATTTTCTCAGATTTTGTTTAGCCTTGTTCCAATACAAGTTTTTTCCCACTGAGTCATGGCAGATTGAAATATTTCATTAGTGTTACTAACAGCCATCTCAACAAATTATCTTTGCAGTTGGGTAAAGCTAAGGGGAAGTAAGGATACAAGAAGTTTCAGCCCATAATAGGGTTGGGTGTGTATCTCTGAAGGTTGTAGCTGCGCTCTCCACTTTTTTATTAAAATGAGCTGCAGAGCAGGAAACTCGTTAAATTCCTCCTGGCAAAGGTAAAACCCAAACACAAAACCCTCTTCCATCACCTTCTACCTCAAGAACAAAGTCTGCATTTACAGAAGTCGGGGCCCTGGAGTTTTATTTTTGAGCTGCACACTTGTGGGGGCAGTAGATTTCAATTTCTCTCTTTTCATGGATTGGAGATTAAAGAAATATGTCACACCCCATTGAAATATTACAGCCTGCATTCTGTCTGCCAAAGCATTGCTGACACTTTAAAGGTCAAATACTTTCTCCTTATGTTCTTCTCTGGACCAAAGCAAAGTTCTGCAGTGCTTCACGCTGGCTTTACAAACACTCTTTGTTAATAAGAGTACAAGAGCAGGAATCCTTTAATTTTTACACACCCTTCCACATGCTAGCAGTTTTCAGAACCATTTCCCCCTCTTTCTTCCAAGTGTTTGAATGGATTCAAACCGGCTGCATCAAAAGTGTGTTTCTTAAGCAGCATTAAGAAAGCCCTATTAAAAGTACCTCAAGCAGCACAACATAGAGAACAGTTTCCAGAAAAACAGCAGAACTCAAAGTTGGTGAAGTTAAGGACCAAATGTTGGTGGGAGCCGACCAAGAGATTGACTCAACACTGTTTCTTTTTTAAATGTACAAATCTTGGTTCAAAATTATAGGCTACATTCTAGATATCCTGCCAGACAAGGAGTAAAGGGAGCTTGCTGAAAACCCACTTGCCGTATCCCAGCGGATCATGGAGGGCGTGAGACACCTGATATGTAGAATTTCCCCCTTTTTTATATTCAATCATATCTAGAGAGGAAGGGAGAGCAAACCCTGTAAATTCTTCCCAATCCCATAGTGTGCAGAGTTCGTTGCACGTTTTCAACTATTCCAAATTTTGGAAACAAACAAAAAAACCCACTTCAGCCAAGAAGCAACATTTAGACGGGGACAGACCTTTTATTTCCTTGGTTTTTAAGGCCTCCACAGCAAGATATTCCCCCAGTGTACACTGCAGATTTCCAAAACCTCCACCGCCTCTGATGATGTGCATCAGTCCAAGCTAAGGTCAGCAGGAGGCCGGGCTCCCCTCCTCCGTGAAATCTCACACTTTTGGATTAAAAAGGGAACTACAAAAAATGTGGTTTTTCTACTCTTCAGGAAGTCTTTGTTGAAAGCCATAAAATGTACACATGCACTGTTGAATTATCTATGAGCTTAAAAGGATTTAATAAGCATATGTCCTATTTTTAGAGAAACACTACAAAGCCTGGATACACGAGTCTTCTACTGCCAGTTTCCATGCTTTGGCTGGCACTGCCAGAAGTTACTGTGCTGCTATAAATCTAACACCCACTGGAATAAAAACCTAAATTAAATATCAGGCACTTTTACCAATGATTTATAAAGGCACCGATCATTTCTTAAAACAAAGTCTTTATCCACTATAGAAAAGGAATCACTTCTGATTATTCTGTACTATTGCTGTCCACCAAGTTTGTGATTATCGCTTTACACACCACGAGGAGGGAACATACATGTATCTGTCACTTACAATTTATTATAATGTCCTAAAAGCAAGTCCATCAATTTATTTTTAATGGACTCCTAAAAGAATTTTTAAGTACATCCCTTAGACTTATTGTAGTTCACCAACTCTTTCTCTCAATACATGATGGATAGCTTCCATTTTAAAATATGACATTTGTTGTAATACAGTTTAAATTACTTTTCTTCACAGAGCATGTGTTATTCAGAGTTACCATTATGCACTAAGAAATTGTACATTATGTTGCTGCTTTATCTCCTTTTATGGCTCATGTTACAGTTGCATCTATTCAGGTACAATTACACTGGGGGAAAATGATTTAACATTTGTATTAAGAACAGTTCTGTTCAGCAAATTTATTTTAGCTTTTGGTTAATTACTAAAGAGTACTGAGAACAATCCAAAACAGCTATAGCATGTAGATTTTAAATTAAGCAAATAAAACATATTCACCCCAAGATATGTACTCGCAGTACAACAGATTCATGGCACTGTATCTACAGGCGAAGTCGTAACAACCTTTGTATATTCCATAAATTCCTTGTAACATGGGCTAAAGAAATTTTTCCCAACGGGATTAGCTTTCAGTATTAGATCATTTTCTGCCTGAGTTCTCTCAAGTTTCACTGAGGGGAGTTTCACAAGATGAACATCACTGAGGGGAAAAAGTAATCAGGTTATATGCTTTTAGTAATGTATGAAGTAAGAGTGCAAATTTCTCAGATTCTGAGCATTATTTTATAATGTAGGACTCCAAATGGAGTAATTAATGCCTGTTCAAAATTGTACTGTTTGTCTCTCCTGCTTCCAGTGAAAATGCAAAACATTTTCCCTATCAGGTTTTTACATCTATGGATACAAACAATAAAATTCATGCTGTAAATTAGAATCTGCTTTGTTCACATTGCCAGTAAGATGGTGAACAATATTTTTATGTATACAGAGTGTAACCTGTTGGACAAGTACAAAGACATTTTAATCAGGCTATAATAGGTATTCTTTTTCTGTTCATTAAGATAAAGAAATGTTTGGCAGGCAAATGTTTCATTAGGTTGTAATTTGCTTTGATATGCAAATTAAGATGTAATTAGTTTTGCATTTCTGAAGAGGTAGAGTCTATGCGCTACACATTTTTATGTGTGGAGTAATGGAAGCTCAAGTAGATCCCTTCCTTCATCCCCAAAACCAACCTCCAAACTCCCACTCCATCCTCTTGTAAATGTCCTTAAAACCAAGAACCATCCACACCCGCCTCTCAGATAAGTTCCTAAAAATTGACTTCAAAAAAGAAATTACCTCAGAGGATGCCTGCTCAAGTTGCTTTATTTTTTGTCTGGTTTCAACTCTATTCTGAAACACTGGAAATTGCGAGGCAGAACGAAAAGCTGATGTAATTAAACACAGCTACAGCATCCCTAGGACACCTAAAGCAACTTACACCAGCTGTAAACCCAACACTGAGACCAGAGCCTAAGGTTAAGCAGGGCTGCGTATTTGAAATAAGGGAATTAAGCTCACAGAGGTATCTGGGGTTATTAACAAGCAGTGAAGAAGGGTATGAGTAATTCTAAATCCTCTTTTTAACAAGCCAAGTAGGAAGTATAAAGATAGATTTGAAATTTTAAATAATCTATTTGGCTCAGCCCACTACACTAGATCAGTAGGAATTAATGGAGTAAACTGTGAAACAAGGCAAAAGATCACAGGTTTTGAGAGACATCACAAATTTTGAGTGACTTATCTGTGGTTAGGACCTGTCAGTGTTGCCTTTTTTGAAAGCCATTTTGTTAGAAGTTAACTTTTTCTCTTCATTTAGCCAGAAACCTAGAATAGTTCAACCTATGAAATATTGAAATATTTAGGTTAAGGATCTCCGGTGTCTTCTACTCTGAGCTAAACAGCAACAGATGTCTACCAGTTTCATCAACACTGTTGAGGACCTCCTGACTTTAA
Organism: Hirundo rustica; assembly: GCF_015227805.2. Classification (NCBI taxonomy): domain Eukaryota; kingdom Metazoa; phylum Chordata; class Aves; order Passeriformes; family Hirundinidae; genus Hirundo; species Hirundo rustica. Next base: position 4,092,110 of record NC_053460.1, read on the forward strand.
GAAGAAAACACACATTATTTCAGCATTTGAAGAAAGTCTCAAAAGGAAAACTTACACAAAAAAAAAAAAAAAAAAAGTGAAAGAACTTTCTCAAAAGCTACTTGGATAGGAATCCCCCTTTTTACTTTTTTTTTCCATTTCTGCATCAGTTCATGAACATCCCATCACTTCAGCATCTCAATGCATTCATTTCCAGCAATGAAAGAAAAGACAGAACTAAAAGCTAGTTATAATGCCAGTAGGAGCACCTCACAAAGCCTCAAAATTTCATATAAGTATTTTAAGGTGCACATTAATAGATGGATTTATTTTCACTCCAAGCCAGGCAGAAAGCAGTCTAAAAATAATTCACACAAGAGAGAAAACAAGATTTTTAACCAGGCTCCACCCTGCAGGTGAGAGACTGACTGCTTTTCTCCTCAGAAAGGTTGAACACAACTGGATACCACTGTGGAATTATTGTATAATTCTGTATTCTCATTCCAATGCTCCAAGCCAGTGTGAACTTTGCCAGTGTTGTCCTACTGAATGCCTAAGTGCCACTCCAGCAAAGTAAACATTTTACTTCAGCATGAATTGCCTCTGCAGGGCTTTGGGGTTTTTGCAGGGAATAACACATTTGCTGCTTCTAAATTGGACTAAATCCACATGTTGAGGACAGCAGGAGCACTACAAAGTTGAACCTGTACACCAGAGGAGCTCTCTCGTGCTGCCAGGTGACAGGCAGGCGTTCGTGGTTTTTTGACTCAATTTTAACCTTGTCCTTCATTCAGGCTGACTGGACAGTACAATGATTATGAATGCAATTGTTGAGGACTAAAATTACCATATAGTTTTTAATATGATGACCAGTGTGGCATTAGCATGTATTTAATTTTAATTTAATTTTATCCACTGTCTTTATTTTGTGATCTGATAAAACAGGGAAATTTGGAGATCACCAGAAGCTGGCCAGGAAGCACCCAGAAATCCAGAGACAATGAGGAGCCCTCCCAGAGGCCAGGCTTCTGCTCAGTTTTGGTGCTAGGCTGATCTGTTCATCTTCCAAGAGATAAGGAGAGAGTAGGAAATTATTTAGTAATGAAGCAGCAGGTCTGAATTTGAAAGAGGTGAAGAGGGACAATAAAAAGTGATATTGGCCCATAAAATTGAGGAAGTCTTGTTATTTCTAGGTGATAACTTTGGCTTAACACACTCAGAGCAAGCACAAATACGAGGGAGCAACACCACGAGCTGGAGACGAGGACGTGCTCAGCCCATGGTGACAGCAGCCACCGCTCTGAAACTGAGCTGGCATCTCCCAGTTCCTTGCATTCACTTCCTCCTAAAAAGCAGCACCTGCCAGAAGTGTGCCCAGCGTACTCACATGCTTCCACGTGACAGCTTCCAAACAGGTAACAGATGTCACTGGAGAGTAACAAGAACCCTCTTTAGATATAATCAGTGCAATAGTGGCTCTCAAATGCGTTAGTGGCACTCACAGATCATCCACAGCTTTCGGGGTTTAAGATAAATCATTCTTCAGAACACATGCATCTTTTATCCCACAAGCCTGAAGTGTTGAGATCTATCACACTGAGAATTTACTATGCTTATAAACAGAAGTGCAACGTTCAAAAAACAAGAGTTTACAGGGATCTTTCATCCTGACACTACACATTGAATGTAGCAAAACACTCAGTTCCCCTCCGGTTTTATTTTCACTGCCTGAAATAGGAAGATGACATGGATTTAATGAAATTGCATATGTTCTATCAAGGCACAACTCGAGAGAAGAGGGCTGAAAATGAAAAGCTTCAAGTTTTGACAATGGAAATAATGAGTAGACATTCACAAGAGATAAGGAATGAATGATACTGATCTACAAAGATTTACAAGGGTGATTTGTCATGTTCTGAGCAGGTCTGGTTTTATGGCTGTCAAACTCAATAGAAACACTCCCCTGAACTCTTTGTTTAGGTGCAAACCCTTAATCTGTAATCTTAACAAGATCTACAGGCTAGAATTTCAAGCTAGAAATTCTGGACTTGAAATAGGATCACAGTTTAAGTGAGTTGCTTTCCAACTTTCCAAGATATATATTGGCTAGACCATCAGTGCAGTCTTTAGAAAGACATTGGATATAGATTTAAAGATAAGGTGCATTTCAGTCACAAGACTGAGACAGAAATTCCCATTTCAGACCTACAGAGACACCACAGAAGTCACCAGCTGAGCCAGTTCATTGTCACCTGGAAACACCTTGAGGCTGTGACTGAAAAATAAAAATGTTGATTGAACTTCTTAGTTTGTTTGCAACAGAAAAAAGAAAAACAAAGGAATCAAATCAGCATTGCCATGAGGTGTTTGCTGCTGTCACTGCTGCTCCAAGGGAGCACAGATGAATCTCATTTGCAGGGAAGAGCTGTGTGAGAGCAGTGGGCTGAGCACACACGGGATGACAACTGAAGTGCTGCACTCAAAACAAGCAGCACCGAAGCTCCGGCACAGCCATAGCTCACAAGCTCTGCCAGCAGCCTGGAATAAAAATAAAATTGTTTCTTCTGTCACGCTTTCCCTTTGATAAGCTTGCAAGCGCATTGCAAACATGAATTAATCAGTTCTTGGATCGCTCACGGCACGAAAAGATGGCTTGGGCAGAGACAGGGGAAACAGAATGAAAGAGTCCTGACTACTCGTGCTGGAGAAGTCATCAGCTGCTAATGGAACTCTACCTTACCCCAGTTTGTTGCAGTGGAAGAGCTTGGGACAGTCCACAAGGCGTTACAACATATTAAAGGATGCTGTTTAAAAGATCACCCCACTTCAGCCTACGTCCTGTATTTATTATCAGCCCAACTCTGCTGCAACACAAACATCTAGGACCTTTATTATAGGCTCACACAGCTGCAAAGGAAGAGCAGTGACACATCCTTTGTGCAATGTCACCCTCAGGCTTTGCTCAAATTTATTACAAAACGCTGTATAGAAATTGTCATTCTTTGGTCAATGGCTTTAGAGTTTTATTATTGCTTCAAAAAACACCCACACAACTGTATGGCTTCAAACGAACTCCATTAAAGCAAGAGATCTCCTTAGCTTTGTGGTGAATTCTTAGTTTCATAGCTCTAACAGGAGTAGCAATAATGTGACTTTTTTGCTGTTTAACCTTGGCAAACATATTTTAGCTTTAATGCACCTGTCAAGCCCATGATTTTTTTCAAACACAGAATCATTTTAATACAAATTTGCAAAAGGCTATGTCAGACGTTTAACTGATAATGATTTAACTTCCCTTTTACGAGTTTTTGTAGCAGAAGCAGTGCTGCAGACAGATGTAGACAAGGTCTTGAAGTGCAATTCAAACAACTACGATTAGTGATGAGAAACCGCACGATTTAAGTTAGAGATGTGACCCACTTCACCAGCACAGCAATCATAACTGCTGTCAGGAGACTAGGAAAAAATACCTTTGCAATACTGGATTTCAGCAGCCCCACAGAAAATATTCTTTTTGATGTATTATTACTAAATTACTTTTGAATATCTGCACTAAAGCATGAATTTTTATGGTTTTTTTTTTTTTTTTAAGTTACACATTTTCAGTAGAAATGAGAATCTTAATTGGTTTTGTTGGTGGTAATGGATAGCAGGAAGAGTAAAGCTTCAACTCATACATTAAGCAGAAAAAAAACATATCTGAAAGGGAGGAGTGTGCAAACTTACACCACACTCTAGTCTACTTCAACCTTGTAGCGCGAAATAATTCTAAAGGAAAATAGATCCCAATGAGTTTTCAAGTTTTTGTCAGCTGGTGCAAGTATGGACACATGGGATTCTCTCTCACCCCTTGAGTTCTCCAAATGAAGGCTCAACCTCTTTATTTAAAAAAAAAAAAAAAAAAAAAATCCAAACAAGCAAATAAGTTGATATCATGACAAAAATATGAAACTCCCAAGGTCATTAAATTTTGGAATTTTGTCTCAATGCAATTGCTTTCAGAAACTCCTTTACTTACACATCTTACACCTCACTATCAGTGTCCCACCAGTCCACTTTAGAAAGTGTTTCAGCTGCTGGCTTGGGCAATAGAATATCACAACAAGCCCCTCCATTCTTTTCTAGGTGCTATGAAAAGAAGGTTTGTACATCTCATCTACTCCAAAGTTTCAACTCTGGACCTGACAAAATGAAGTTTTAACTGTACTCATTGTGACAAAGTGGAAAAATACGTATATGCAGTCACATGACCCTAGTAGTTGCTATGCTCCCTGCTCACACTGCATTAATATATAATAAAAAGAATGTTCTGCCTTATTGATCTTCAGACCACAGCTAAGAGCTCTAATGCTTGAAGCATACCAAAGAGGCTTTGCTGTTTTCCTCATTCTCTCCCTTTTCCTTGGTTGCATTATGCTAACCTCTGCAAAGTGGTTTTTATTACTCAATACCTTGTTGGTCTTTTCACCTTGAGATTGTTGACAGGAGAATAGAATGCTCTGTGTTGTATTTTTAATCTCTATTCAATTACACACCTTGCTGGTTTTCACCCTGTCAAGTTAATCCCTTGGAAGTATCATAAAATAGCAGTGAGGTATAAAAGTGTAGAAGTGCTCGGTGTGGGACAGAGCTCAAACGTGCAGGCACGTTCTCCCTCAGAACGGGCAAAGGATTCCTTTGGGCTTTTTGTTTGTCATCCTAAACTGAAAGCTGTCTTGGTGATAAGGTGACTTGAAATAGAAAGCCTTGCATACGAAGCAGCCTCCCTTCGTGCTTTCCAGGATCAAGTGGAGGGGTTTTTTTGTTTGCTTGCTTTTATTGTGCTTTTCTTTACTCGCTTCACAGCTACTGCTCTCTAGGATTTTAATTATAAGCTGCATAGAGCCTAATACTCCTTTTTCTATGCTTTCACTGCATCTCACTCGTGTTCTGAAATGTTCATAACCATCTTATTACAAGAGAGATGACAGAAAGGCCTTTGAAAGCGCTGGCACGCAGAGCAGATTCTATCACAGGGCAGCGATCAGCTGCTCTGCTCCCACCAGCACACGCTCAGGAGATCAAAGGAGTGTTAAGATTGTGATTCCTCCACGGATCCACGGGCAGGAGCAGATGAAGGTCACTCTTTCATGAGATGCATAGAGGACACCATCACACTCTAATTCATTCAAATCACACACAGAATTCGCTGTGAGGATTTCCTCACTACAGAGCAAGGAGATTCTTCTCAGATCTCTGAGGGGCATTGTGCCTTTTGATGTACCCAGGTTTGAAGGGCAACTGGAGCAACTCCTGTCGAATAAAATGGATTGCTTTGGTTTCCACAGCCGCCCTCACCCTTCTGTAAAATACAGGGAACTTGCTTAGATGCTACAGAGCCACATTAATCAAAGTTTCATAAAGTATAAGTCAGGAAACAAAGAGATACTTTCGTTTCTTGTTCAAGATTGTTCACTACTGGTGCTACATTATTTGTCTTTGTTCATGTTATTTTAAGTTAGATGTAGTATATGCCAAAAATACAATCTGTAGCTTCAAAATAGTAAGCATGGAAAGGGAGTCTCAAATTTTTAATGAACTTTCCCCCTTGCTCTCCTGGACATGCTACTTAAGTTGGGCTCACAGGAAAAAAAAGAGCTGTTCACAAATTTCTCTCCCACATAATGAACTTGGCAGTGAATCAGATTGAGCACCCTTGTGACAAAAGTAACAAGAACAAACAAAACAATAAACCTCAAACAGGTCTTAATCTAGAAATATCAGAATACTTGTTGTGTACTCTCAGCTGTGGCCTGAGTCTTCATGACAGTGAGAGTCCTTCATCACCTGGATTCAAATTCCACTCCAGCAGTTTCCTATTCACTGATATGAAAGCTTCAGCAAGACTAGTTTTGACACAATAATAATTTCTATGTCTTTTGAATCAGGACTAAGATTTTGTAATGGTTGAAGCAATCCTGCAGCTTTTGTCTCCATTTGAAGCTGAGGTTAAAAAAAAAAAAAAAAGACAAAAGTTGAACTCTTCAAACAGATTCTCTCCTTGATTTTCACTACAGGCTGTCACTCTGTTCCTCTCTTATGAGGAACAATTTCATCCTACTGCTCATAGGAAGAGCACTAGGATAAAATTGAAGTTGAATTAATAGCAGGTATTATGTGCTAATGCAATCACGCTGATATTAACTGGACACTGAGCATTGGAATATATTTTATGGTAGGTTTTAATCCATTCCTGTGACACATTTTAATGTTTCATTCTCTCATTTACTGGCATAATATTTTCATGCACTCATATTCAATAAAACACTAAAATCTAGAGAGAGCCAGCACCCTAAGGGTTAAAGTACCTACTGGGGTACGAGCATTTTAATCCTTCTACAGGAGATAATTAGCTGGGCTTCTGGAATAAAAGCATGCTAGGGCTCCTACTGACACAGGGATTGGCTCACAAGGAGAAAAGTGATGGACCAGTTTGGCTCAAATTGGCTCCAATTCCTCAGCCAACCAAGCAATATTAGCATCTTTCTATGATATCTAAATTAAAGGAAGCAATGTTTTGGATTGCAGGCTTTGAATGAGCCCACAGGGAAGGTCATGGGGATGCTCCATCTGTGCTATCTTCATCTAAGCAACCACTCACATCTATCATATACCATGCAATTAGAATTGCTATTAGGTTTTTATTTCCTTTTGAATGATCTACAGCTGTTAAAATGCAACCTTTTTGAGGGAATATGCTGATTTGATTAAGGTTTTGTCAGAAAAACATTCCTTAGCTCTGCTTCTTAGGATGGTGCAAACGGGAATTTCTGGGCAGCCAACAGATCAAAATTTAGAGCAGTTCAGTTAAAGCTCTCCAAATTTTCTTTTCCTGCTGGCTATTCAAGAGGGTCTATATTGATTGCTTAAGAAAAAAAAAAAAAAAACACTTCTAGGACTTGGGATCATAACAGAATGCCAAAGCAAAACCAATAAATTCTCAAACCCTTTCCAGAGAAAATGATTTCCTATGAAAACTCATGTTAAAAGTACCTTGACCTGAGCTCTAAAATTTACAATCAAATGCTCTTTACTGAATCTTGTGAGAAGTTACACTTCCCACTGCTAGCAATTATGAGAAACTTAAAATATGCTCGTTGCATTTAAACCTTAAGGTTAAATATCAGGAACACAGAATTTGAAGATCAGGACTCCGTTTTAAGCCTGATATCACTTCTGTTGAGTAAATAAAATTTTCATTGCTGTCTTAGTTATAACTGTGTTCCCATTCCCAGACAGATAAAAATATTTATGGTTTTACAAAATGTGTTGTACTGCCAGCTCTGTTTATTGCTATATCAAGCATGGATGATGCATTAAGATTGTATAGCATGAACACCTACAGAAATTTTAAGACAAATTCAGGAAATACAGCAAAAGTGAAGTTTGCAGTCAGAATGCAATTTAGAATAATCAACCCTCTCCTCCAGATTAATATTTTAGATACCAAAGCTGGAATTTTACATTGGAATTCTAGTAGTCAGTCAACAATCCTTTTGTTAATAATCCATTAGAACTAAATACTTTTAAATTGTCACAACAGATCTTGTGAAAGAACGTTTCAATTCCCAATGGACAGAATGAAGGATCGCAGGAACATTTTCTGGTTCAACTATGCCCTAGTGAGCAAAGCAAACTCTGCGTGCATGGCACCAGGACAAACTGGGAATGAAATATTCACTTTCCCTCTGTTCCACACAGATCTTCTTCAAACCTTCAGAGCAGTGTAAGTTGATCTGGACTTTGGCGTCCCAAGGGTGTAGTAACAAACCTGAAGAGGAGCTCTGCAGTGCTGCAGTTGCAAACCCTGCTCCAGGCAGGGAAAAAAGAGGGGCAGAGCAAGGAAGAAGAAATCGTTCACTGTGAAATGAGGAGCCAAGGCACAAATCCCTGCCTTGCTTCTCAGAGGTGGAGCTGTGAGAGCCCTCAGATCTTGAGAGAGCTCAGGAGCCCTACTCTCATCTGCCTCAGCCACACTTTTGTGGAGTCTCCTTGCCCCTACCAGCCCTCAGGCACTACAGAAAATCACCTCCTTATTCTCCAGGGTGACTCCAGTCCTGGCCCTAAGGTCACACCTTACCTGGGAAGAACCACAGAGAAAGGCTCGAAATACGACAAAGTGCCTGCAAAAGTTCTCTGTTATCCTTTTCGTTAAATTTATTTCTCACTCGAAATTCTTCTGTACACAGTGATGCATCTTTTAGCATAGAGTAGCAATGGTCATCAATTTTTGTAGCTCTATAAAATGAGATTTGTCTGTCCCCCAGATTAATTTGTGCAATAGTGTAGGAAGAAACCTCTCTGCGATGAACATGGTTACCTGTATTGTAAAAGGCAGCTCAAAAAAATAAGCCATGAATTGGTATTCAGATGTACTGGAGAAAGCCTTGCCAAAAGGAGAGCAGGCAAAACAGCATCTATGGTAATATGTGACAAAGAATATTACACAAAAATTCTTTTAGGAAAAAATACGTACAGTTTGACAATGTTTTACTGGAAAAAAGAAATACCAAACATTTTTTCTTAGGATTTCAGAGAAAGAAGTCAAATACAGGTATTTACAGCCTTTAGGCAGTTGCAATTCTAGGGAAATTTACAATAATGTAAAATTAGCCTATTGTACTCCTGTCCTTCACCCTAAAGCTTAGAGCATCTTTTGTCTCATTCCATGTGTTTTCAAGGCACACACTGCCAGCTTCAAATGATCAAATAAATTTAACAAAAAGGAATTCCATTGTCAGAATATGCCCTTCCAGTCACAGTAAACTTGAGGGTTTTGCTTGACTGCTGAAAGAGTACAAAGAACAGAGAAACCATCAACCATGAAAAGGGAAACCGGGCAGCCCAGCTAAAGAGGAACCACAATGCACAGATGAGGTCTAAAAAGTGCACTGATGCACGAGAAATTCATAGGAGTAAATAGCATAGCACTATTGGAACGCACATGTTCCAACTCCCCTTACATCAGCACAAGTCTTCCCTAAATCCGGAAGGCAAGGAGACCAGAAGTGAAGAACAGAAAGAAAACTTGAGCCAGAGGTGACAGCAAGAAAACTCAAAGCCTTTCTCAACGCCAAATGCATCAGCAGAACAAAGGCAGATAACAACAACAAAAAAGGAGAGCAAACAGAAGTTTCACGTCAACACGTATCACCTCAACTCCTTTTTCTGACTCAACTGTTTGACAAGCTTTGAAATAAGTTGAGTAACTACAAACATGAGTATCAATGAAAATGTTACCAAAGAGAAAAAGCAGTGCTATATCACAGTTCTCAAGAAGCAGCTGAGCACTTCCAACCTATTCGTACTCCAAAAAGAAAGGATTGTCAATGCATGTTTTGATTTTTCAGAAGAATCACAGTGATATGTTCACACACTGCATTGCATTTTAAATTACTGAGCAACATCAGCATGCAGAATCCTGATTGCTCTAAACTGAGTACAGGCACAGGCAAGCCAGAGAGACATTTCTCTGAAGTTCACCTTCGCTATTTTTACCGAAGCTAAGCCTGGAGAGCTGCTCTTGCTCTTACTTCCCTTCAAGAAATATTAACACCTTGAATAACAGTCACCAGAACAAATGAAACCCAGCTAAATTAAAATGAATAAGTCAGCAAAAGTGACTCTGCGTGTCTGTAAAACTCCAGTATCTGTCATCACAGATGACTCAGCAGAAGATCGATGCTCTCACTGCAGAGCCCTGGGATTTCACAGCTTACCGAGACTTTACAGGAGCAGTTTTCGTGTCCCCAATTACAAACAGGTACAAGGAGAAGGTGAGAGACAGGACACGACAGCAAAGATGCTGGTAGGAGTTGTTTATGAGTGCTATAAACTACACGGGGAAACATTGCCCTTCCACAGCAGCGGAAGGTAATTTTCAAGCAAGACAATGGAGATGATATCATAAGTCATAGGGGGCTATTCACATATCCATTAATCATGTCACAGAACATGCCCTGGTGTCCCGTTTTCCCCGTTGAAGTGGCAGGGATAACCTTCCAAGGATGACTACACCTGTAAGAGACTCAGCAGATCACCAAAGCAGCAAACCTTTCACTCTGCATGCAGTTGGCCAAGGTACGACAATCGCTGAATACGCAGCTCGATAATGTGCCCAAACCACAGCATGGAGGGTGACAAGGGCCAGATTGAGAGTAATTCCTAACTTGTTGAAAATATGAAAGTAATTGCATTCAGTCATTGGGAACAGCAATCAGGATACTCTATCATGTCCCAGGGAGAAGTGGATCCCGTTTAGAATTTGTTGACAAGGCTGGTGCAGTTGCTGCTGCACCCCAGCATTTCAATTCAAGTGAAATGCTCATGGTTTGAGCAGAAACCAACTCAAGTTTCATTCCCCAAATCTAGAAAAAAAAAGAATTTTGTCTATTCTGTAACCAGCACAGGAATGGCTCTTTACCCCCTTTTGGCAGAGTCCCTCTGGCTTTGCATGCCATCTCTATGTTTGATGGCAGTGGCATTTCCAGAAGGCCGGACCCTCTAAAGCACCAGTATCCTGCATCCATAGAGCAATTACTGTGGACACAAAACTGCCTGGGCCTAAAAACCAGCTGCATTGGGGGAGTCAAAAGCACATGGGAAGATATCAAGTTATAAAACCCGTCCCTCTTCTCACAAGCTCTTTCCTCCTAGATCACAAGAGAACAAAAGTCTTGTTTGAGAGGGAAAGATACCTTTTTCATTTCTCAAATCTGTTCGCTCGCAACACCTTCAGTTTATATTGAAAAAAAACATTCACCCCGTTAGACTATAGACATCTGTTCTGAGGTGTTCGGGGTGTACCAAGGGCACAGGCACCACCAGCCTTTCCAAAAGCATGTTCTTAATTGCACACTTAATGACGGGTAAAAGTACAGAATTGATGCATAAACAAGCAGCTGCTTCATCTATCTGGAACCCATTAAATTACGGCAATAAGAAGTCATCTGTTCTGCCAATCCTTACGCTGAAAGCACAAAACTACAAGTGTGAGTCAATAGCATTCACATGCAAGAAACACCAGAGGAGGTTATGAATGGAAGGATTTTGGCCATATTTCAGTAAGGGCTGCTCAAACAGAACCATTCTGTCTCGTAAGCCTAATCCAAGGGGCTTTTCCTTCAGGTCTGTGGAAAGGAACAGTGCAAATCTTGCTTTTAATTGAAGATTGGCAGAGAGAAGTCTCTAGGGAAAGAATGATATACAACCAAATAACTAAGTTAATGTAATAAAAATTTGTATTGAAGAGAGAAGAATTAATAGTCACCAACTCTCAGGTGAATCTCCAGCTGTGAAGCCAAAATAACTCTACGCCTTTCCACAGCAGTCAAATCCTCAGCAAAACTGCACAGGTCACATCTCCTGTCACTTAAAGAGGGTCCACATTAGGACAGCATCAGTACGTGGTCCAGGTTTGATGACGTGTGTGCACACAGTGCTCCTGTGTCCAAGAGCAAATGCTTATCTCTATTTTTAAAAATAATTTGCTAATGCAATAGTGAATTCCACAGCTAGGTGTTGATAATTTAGACATAATCTACCTCAGGCAACAGCAAGGCTGAGTAGTGACCTTCTCCATGCCAGTCAGCCCCAATTATGCTTTGTATGAAAATGTTTTCTTACCTGTGTATCTAAAATACAGATACATCCCTTTTTACAGTGTTCACTGTAAAACCAGAGAGGAGGCTCAAATCAAGTCTTGCTGCCAAGGCACATTTTGAAACAGAGCCTCAAAATCAGAAAAGTGGAAAGATGCAAATAATAAGTAGTTTGATTAAGTGTTCAGTGAGTAACTTTAGAGAACAAGAGTGGGAGAGAGCTCATTTGTTTCCATGTTAGATGAAGGGGGGAAATTCATAATACATGGGCAACAGAGTACATATCACACAGAAGAAAGAACTGCACTTCCACAGGCTAAGGGACGCCAGTCTTTCCATAGGAGATCCATTTGTCATATCTAATCCAATTTTTGCTTCTGAAAAAGACAGTCAGGAAGGCACTGTCAAGGTGTTTTGGCACAATGATTGATATCTCCTGACAGTAGCTGCTCAGCCTGGAAGACGTGGCCTCCTAGAGCAAAAGGATTCAGCTTTCCCACTAGATGCTACATGCTTCCTTCCCATATGCAAGAGCTTTGAATTAGTCTGAATAAGCCAATCTGTTCTTAAACTGACAGAGTCAAGTGTCTCTTTTTACTCAAGTTTCACAGGAGAAATTGGCAGGTAGGAAGCAATAGGGACATCTTGGGGCTCCTGTTGAGCAGTCATGGCAGGTCAGGGTGCGTGACACGGTGAATGCAGAGCACGGCTGGGATCAAGCTGTAGGTTATACATCTTTCTTCATGCAGAAAGCAGCTGTTCATCATATAAGCATCAATCCTTAGCAATAAATATTAAAGATTTGTGTACATGAATACTGCCCAAATCCCAAAAGCCTCATTCCAGCAAAATCTCATTGACTTTTTGGTCAGCGTCTAACGGAACACTAAAAGAAAAACCCTTCGGTGCTTTCTGAGATGAATGCACAGCCAGCCTGGAATGAAGCATGTATGAACATTTCATTAACAAATATTCACTCAATACATAAATATGCATAAATATTTGGGGCTAATTCTTTGTCATTTAGAGCCTGACCTAAAGTCCTCTGAAGTCAGTACTGAGATTTCCATTAACTTCTCTGGAAGCTGAGCATGTCACCTAAGCTGGGGAGATAATGAAAATGAAAATAAATTATATGCACTGAATATCTTTAAGATATGATAAAGTTAACAGGGAAGAAACGTTGTTCTGTCAGCTCTAATCTTTATCCTCATCTATGTACATTTTTTTTTTCCTTGGGAAATCTGTAATGCTAGTAATAATCTGTATTTATTTATTAATTTAAACCCACTGGTTCCATTACACGTTACAAGGTCGCAAAGGATAGGAGCTGCTGGCTGCAAGGTCCTGCACATTTGGTTGATGTGCTCCTCTTGCTCTGTCAATCAAGAAGTTACACTGAATAAATTCAGCTCTCTTGGAAAAACAGCTTAAGAGCACTTAAAATCTAAGGGTAGTAAAGTAAACAGTCTGCTAATCCCCCAAATGCAAATAAAGGCTCAACATCCAAACAGCCTTCCTCTCCAGGCAATTATATGGCAAATGCACGCACAGGCCTTTGAAGTGCCAGCACTTATGACATTTTATTTGCATAACAAATCTCTCAAACTTTTTTTTTTTTGCAGACTACAGTAAGCACGATGTTCAGCTGCGTGAGTTGTACTCTAGCATCCCAACCATTCTGTAGATTTACTCATCTTGTTGTCCACTCAGTATTCATTTATTCCAACTCTACCTGATCTTCATGGAGCTTCAGACCAGCATCCATAGGACTTGCCCACAGCTGGAACACCATTGCTCCAAACTGTGAAATCTGTCACACCTTACAAGACAAAACATTCCAATTGCAAGCATCTGACACAGCAGCAGAGGAACCAGTCAATTATTTCAGCCATAAGGAATTATTAAAATGACCGATCCTGGCGGGTTTTGGGCATATATATACAAGTTTATTGCCCAGCCTATTACAAGATACAAGTGATGCCACTCCCAAAGCTGTAAGTGGTATTACCAAGGAGTTATACTCAGCTAAATCAATCTGGCTTTAATAAGTTCTTCCAGGAGGAAGATGAGCTTTAATTAAATGAGCAGAAAAGCCTTTCTGAATAGTCTCTGGTACTTTCAATTATTTCCAAGTTAATATATGACAAGTTTTCCTATTGAAACTTTTCTTTGAATAACAAAATCAGAAGTTAGTTCACAATGATTGATGATTTATGAGGCTGCAGCAAAATGTCACAGTTGGTTTGGTTCAGTGTAGCCTCAACTCTTTTATAACCACCATGAATATTATGCACACCACACTGAAGACAACAGAGAGAGTACCAGCAATTTCAGTGGCCTTTTTATCAACTCTTTACCAAATTAACTCACTCTGTGTATGTGCTGAGCAATTTCATTGCTCAGTCAGGAGGAGTCACAGAGCAAGGTCTGACATGGTCTGTCAGTCCCTGCTGTGAAAGATACTGGATATTTCCCTGGTGGTTCTGAGGAACCACATTCCGTAGTATTTCTGTTCTCTTTAAAGATGTTAAAATATCTAATTTTAAACTGCCGTATGGTTATCTCATCATACCTCAACTCTGCATAGCTGATACTCTACGGGGGAGTAACAAGGAAACTTCCTTTGATTAATTACATTCAAGAGCTCGAGTAAATTGTAGCTAAAGAAGTTCCTATAATTTCATAGCAGTAGTGCTTTTTCACTTCAGTTATGCTAATATTATATTCAGAGGTAGGAACAATACTCGCATTTTACAGTAGAAGTTGAAATTTCATTTTCATGCTAAAGGAGAAGTCTTTTTTTCCCCTGTACAACCAGGTAACCTGCACAGAGCACAGCAGGCTGAAAACAGCAGCATCAAGAGACAAAGCAAGGAAAGAAAAAAGGGCAGAACCAAGTTTATCCTCCCTGAAAACAGAAGATTAAAATAGAAAAAGAGAAAGCAGCAGAGAAAGCTTTCATGTTCTACAAGAGCATAAACCTCCTTAAGCTGCTGGGACCAGCTCTACAAGCAGCAAGAAAGACAAGAGATTTCCTCTCTTATCCCATCTTCCTCTTGCCAGCATAAGCATCCCCATGGACAGGGAAGGGACAATCTGCCCAATATTTCATTCTGAGGATATGGGAAGCCAGCAAAGAGGAAACTCTTGACCTTCCCAGAGCAGGCACCAAGATGAGAAGGGATCTCAGATCCTCTCACATTCTGTTCCCTGCTCTCACCACTGGGAGATGGCACCAAGAGCTCCCTGCAAAGACAGAGGAGCTCAACATCTCTTGCTGCTCCCTCTCCCTACGGACTTAAATTTTACATTTCCAGATTTAACGTAGCACACTTGTATTTATGGATTCGCAGAGAAAGGTTTACAACTTAGAACTGCACAGGATTGCAGCAAGAAGGAATCTAAAAATGTCTTCGATTGAATGGCACAGATTTGAGACTGAAAGTTAACAAAACCTGACAGACATTCCTAAGTTGTTGAAAAGTTTGGCAATTGGTGTATGAAGTTATAAGATGAAATGAATTATGATTTCTACAAAGAATTCAGTTGTTAAAGGAGTGTTCTTAGATAATGGAATGGACTACAAACTGTTTGAACATGGTAGTCTGACTGTTCCTGGTTCAGCACTGAAAAAGAAAACTTCTCAGATAACCAGATCAAAGGCTGTGTCTGTCAATGCTTTCAACAGTCACGTCAGTCTGAGAATGGCCACTGACCTCTCTATCCTTAAGTCTCCCCTTCTCTCATTAAAAGAATTCTCAGCTATATAAAACATGTCTCAGAGGGACAAAGCTACAGAGAACATGCAGCAAGTGGTCAGTCACACGCACGGAGACAGTGAAGAAACAGAAACTAAGCTTGTTACAGTGACAAGCTTTACAAAATTTAATAAGCAAGGACTAATTTTGCACTTGCAGACTGCCATTGGTCACATCTGTTAAAACCAATATGAAAATTCATGTAAAAACCAGGAATTGTAGCGGATATTTAAGATAATTCTCCTACACTGTTCCTAGACTCAAAGTGGAGCATTTGGAATCATGTGGAGGGCTGGAATAATTTCTACTCGCCTCATATCCAAGCCACAAACCTGATGAAGGTGTACTTTTCCAATTTAGAATTGCCATAACTGGATATTTTCAGGATGCTCCGTTTGTAGAAACCTTTTAGTATAAAACCCTGTAAAAAGTTAACTAATTTGAGAGCCACTATTACCCTGCCACCCAAGCTAGTAACAGCAGCAGCCCAGATGCTTTGTTTTTACAGTTAAGGTTACAAAACAAAAACAGCATGTTCTTGTATAGAGATACAACCATGCCTTTCTAAAGCTTAATGTGATTTACAAGAGATCTTGGTATCACTTTCCACATCTTGATATGTGGGAATATGAAGTAACAGAACCTGGAAAAACACCAGAGGCAATCACTCCTACCTCCTAGGACAAACACTGTATGGGTTACATCAACTTCTAACAGCCATTTAGTGAAACTGCTAATTAAACATCTCAAAACTCTGGCAGTACTCACTGTCTGGATTTGAAACTTTTTTTTGAAATTCAGACTTCAGTTTTTAAGCCAGGTGATGCTTATATCAGCAACACCTTGCTCCATCTCAGCCAAGCAAGCAGCACAGAAAACAGCAACCCATTCCTCCCCAGTGCCATACACCCCCCCCTACTTCTCCATCCATGACAAGCAGAATTACACCAGCTTGACTGCCATGGACTCACTGCAGCGTGCACTGACGCTCACTGACCTGGTACACAGCCTTCAATTAGTCATTCACAGATGCTGAATTTCTGGCAGCAAGGTCAAAAGCCAACTTTTAGCAGGTATTAGCTGATTTGGCATGAGAACTGAGAAAAGATGCCAAGAAGCCATTGAGATAAATTGTCAAATGAGCATTGGACAGGGGATAAAGCCCATTAAAATTCTTGCTGGCGAGAGCACAGCAGACCCCAGTATTCCTGGTGTGAGCATCAGAAGAAGGCTGGTAAAGGGATTTGCAATCTCAGTGTTTGTTAATAGATGCCTCACTGTTACCACGAGAGCCAGGCAAGCCCCAGGCTCTGTTCTGAGGGTGTGCCCTGCACTCACCACAAGAATTCCCAGTTCCTCAGGCACCCTGAGCCTGTCCTGGGCAATAGCAGTCACCACTTCTACCAGGTATACCTCTGATATAAGAGCAGAGAGGGCATGGCATTCATCTCTGGATTGTAAGGAAGAAATGGAACGAACCCTTGACCCAGAGCTGCCTCTGGTTCTTTTTTCTTTCAAGCATTAGACCCTTTTTGTTGTATAAATGGTATTTCTATTGAACACATGCCCTCCTCTCCCCACTCCTCTTTGCTGTGTTCTAACCTCTTTCGCACCAGTTCCTGAACATCCAGACAACTTTTGTTCAAATGTACCTCTGGCTTGGCGCTAGGAATTGCAAGGGGAAGAGGATGCACTCTGTAGCAGGACAAGTTTTGAACAGCATCTTTCCTCAAGAACCTCTTCTAACAAAATAATCAAGAGGAGATAGATGAAAGACTGCAACACCCTGAGTACTTGAAGAGGCAGGTATCTAAACCTGTGTGTAACAGGGCTGTGACAGAGAGCTCTGCCAGCACTGCAGAACACTCCAAAGGCTCAATAAATCAGTATACAGGTTGTATAATCACCGGTATTTTTCATCCAGCAGCTGGTTGTGCAGTAGAAGAGGCACCACCATCACTGTTGAAATCTGAAGTCCAGGTTAATTTGTTTCTGCAGATCATGAGCACGTGGCCTAATTAGCTGTTTTCAGAAGCATGAAGTGACTGGAAAAGCATGGATGACCACAACCACCTCTTTACTTGGCAGCTTTAGTGTTGGCTTAGCTACAGGTGCTGTGTGTGGCTGTGTCTCACCTTTACTGTGCTCCTGAATACTCTTATCATCATCATCTTCCTCTCCAAGAACAAATTGCATTGCAGCCTGTGATGTTTGCTTAACCCCTGCACTAAATGGTGCTGCATTCCCACTGCACCAAAACAGTCACAGAGTCACCCTTTCTCTTTTGTGGGGAAAAAAGAAAAAAATCTCAGTTAACAGAGAGAAAACAAGGAGATCACCAAATCCTTCTAAGTGTTCCTTTAGGTCTGTTGAATCAACTTAAGACCCTCCTAATGCTCTCCCCAAGAGCATCTGCCATAATGAACTGAGAATTATCACACATTGCACTGTTCCTTAAATACCTTTTTTTCCCTGTTTGCATGCATCCTCCGATATGAGTTTGAATCCAATACCAAAGCTCGGCACCTGCCAACAACCCCATCCCAAGGGTCCCCTGGTTTTACTCAGCCCATTGTTTTCCAGGTGCCAGGGTTTGTCCCCTTTCTGCTGCCAGAACAGACATTCCCCTAGAGGAACACAGACCAACACAGAATGAAGATGGAAGATTTTTGGCCTAATAGGAAAATCATGCATTTTGTATGGTGTGAAACAAATGTTTGAATATCAACATTTAATTGGCTGGAATTAAGAACATTCTGAGAAAACAAGACCCTTTTATAAGAGAAGTTCTAAAACACAGTGTTTGCTTTCCTTCTTTCACTGAGGAAAGGATGTTGGGGGCATAACTGCCCTATGGATGGTGGTGATCTTTTTTTTTTTTAAACTCCTTTCTGCATAGATCCAGTAACTCAGAGCTAGAAGCTGCTGGTGATGGCACTGATAAAAAACACTGAAGCCGATGGCCCAAGCTGAATTACAAACAATATGCTACTAAAAATTCAAATCTCTACAAGCTCGCCCATAACTTGCATTTCACTTGTGGATTTCAGCAGTTCCTCCCAAGGAAGAACCATCTGAACACTCAAAGATTTCATAGGAGTTTCTGTAGAATTATCTTTATTCTGATTTGTAAGCAAAACACTCCAGCAAAGAGCAAAGACCAGTTGTCTCCACTTTCCTTGCTCACAAAGCATTATTGTTGCTTCTGAATAAGATATTTGGATCTAATCGTTAATAAATAACTGGCAGCTTGTAGAAGACAAGCTGTGGGATTTTACATCATTTTGCCACTTGAGTTATTCATCCCATGTCCCACTTGGCCCATATTCATTGAAGTTGTAAGTTAATGCAGGCTGACAGCATTAAAGCAACTTGGCCTCCAGTATATCAGCCAGAGACTCATCTTGTGTCATAATACAGAATAAAGTGTCATGCCTCTAAGTGCCATGGTAGAGCATGCAAATAGCAAAAAAAAAAAAAAACAAAACACAAAAACAAACACCCTCACAGGTCCCATTTTTGCACCAGATTTAAAACGTTATTTCAAAATCTCTTCTTTTTATCTGTGCTGTAAGAGGTGGCACAGGGTCAAAAAAACACTGCATTGCAAAGGTTTACCCAGCAAAATCATTAAAATGCACAGGGCACTTGTGTAATGATTACAAGGAGAGGAAAGTTGAATTATGCTCACTTGGTCTCTCCTCATACAGTTCAGAGGCCTGCAAGCCAATTAGCAAAGCTGTTACTTCTTTTCTATTCATTAACTGAAACCTTCCAGTGAGGTATTTGCCCAGTTCTCACAAAAAGGGAAACAAAACAAAGAGTGCAGAGAGTTCTGTTAACATTCCCATCCAGCACATCACCAGCCTCTCGGGTCTTTCTCTACAGACTAATCCCTCCTCCTTCACGACTTGCATGCAGATGGGGACACTCTAAAGTCCCCAGTGAAGGAGTTTAGAGGTCTATTACAGCCCAGCCTTCCCATCTGATGCTCACAAGAGCTTGAAAAATAAATGAGACAGCAGCTTAGATTATTCACATTACAGAACTTGTCAAAATCAGGCACACAGCTTCATGATACTGGCAGAAGAAAGAAGCAGATTCCTAATTTAGATGCTTTCATTTGCCTACTGAAGGCTGAATTACCATTGGAAAGCCTAGGTATCTAACTTAGGCTCTTAAATTTGGATGGGATGAATACATTTCCTTCTCCAATCTTGCTCTCATATTTGCCTTTTATTCACTAATTGGTGAGTGTCAGAAGGGAGCAAAACAGGAAACACCATTAGGAAATCTGCCTGTGAATTCATACAAGTGTCACGAGCACATTCAGGAGATTCAGGTGCAGAGTCAATACCTTGAATGTTTCATGCTAAGCTTGCTCAGATCGATCTAATGCCTTGACAAGTTCTCTGGGGTTTGCATCAGTGTTTGTTATTTGCACACCAGTGGAAGCATTCCCCAGGTCAGGACCAGTCCACAAGCAAAAATCTCACGCCTCAAGCATCCAGCCTAGGACACAACAAATAATTCAGAGAGGAGTGGAAGGTTGTTCCAATTAGTCCAATTAGTGTTGCTTGCCAACGACTCCAGAGCGAAGTTGCTGATTCCTTACAATACAGAGGAATTCTCAAGGATAGTTAAATGAGGATAATAAGGTGGTTTAGCAAATGGTTGCGGGTAGCTCCTCCTGGGTCAGTGGCAACAAAGGAGAAAGAATTTGCACCACTGTTCTCATCACAGGTAAAAGAGAAAGCTGACATTTCAGTAAATAGGAGGAGGTATTGTAAAGGGGCATAAAAGTGTCCAGACCCCATGAAAATCTTGCCTCTCCCCCAAATAAGAAATACAAGAACTGCTTAAAAAAGATAAGCAATATACTGGGTCTCCAATACGTAATGACCAGATTCTGCTGGAATGCAGGGAAACAAGCAAACGCTGGGATTATAAATATCTCCACACCTGACTTAGTGACATTGAAACTTCCATTTAACAAAGCCATTAAATCTCTTGAGAACACAAGCACAATCCAAGCCTAACTCACTTGCTACAGCCAAATTCATGAGGTTTAGAATTGCTTTAATGGTGAGATCAAAATGGTCTCCTTCTCTGTTACACTTGGACACTGAAAGAACTTTTTTTTTTTTCCAGAAAGTAAATATAGCAAATATCAAGTAGAATGCCCTCCAGAGTAGCAGCCCTCTTACTGGGACACAGATGCAGCAGAATAGAAAGCCTGTATTACCTTGCTATTACAGAAAGCCACATTCAAAGCCCATCAACATGCATGGTGACACAGGCTACCAACAGCACTTGGGAAATTATTGAAGTTGCAGTGGATACGTTTTCTGGCCATCAAAAAGCCAGAATGAATTGCTGACAGGGAATGAAAGACAAGGAGAAATACTCACAGGATAAGAAAATTTCCCACCTGTTTATAAGGTATCAAACCCTTAACTTTTGGTTTGTGGTTGTGCCAGGGAGTTATTTCCCTTGCAATGCACAGATTTTATTTTTCTCATTTTTAAAGGGTACAATAAGTCCACAAGCCAATTCAGTTTGTAACATAAATATGTCCATAAGGAGAAAGCAGAACATTTGGCAAGAAGGACATTACAAATAACAAGATCACCACAGACTCACAGAATATTCAAGGTTGGAAGAGGACTCTGGAGGTCAATTAATCCAACTTTCTCCTCAAAACTTCAGAGTCAGACCACATCCTTCAGGGCCTCCTCCAGTTGAGTTCTGAAGTCTAACAAAATATCTTCCTCTCTCTAAAAGAGAGGCCCTGCAATATCTTCACCAAAGATCTCCCAAAGGAAGTGAATTAAAATCTTACAAAGGACAGTTTTTCTTACTTTGGTTAAAATAGATTAGAAAAGCAGCCATTAAAAAGTTCTGGCTGTGATTACCTTTGGCATGCGCGCTCTACACCAAATAAATCTTTGTTGTCTTAACCAGTTTGAGATAAAATAACCTAAGGTAAAGCACCTGCTGCCTTTTATGATCTTATTGGCTACAAGGGACTGAAAAGGTCCCATTACCTTTCAGAGTCACAGCTCCAAGAACCCCAGAGATGCCCATGGTCTCTATTTCCTATGCAGGGACCACTGCACACTAAACACAAAGAGCATAAATAAAAATTCCTCATGGTGTGCAAATACTGGTTCTATGCAAAGTTCATGGGCTAGCTCCCAGTAAAACCCTGGCACATTTGGGCATTAACACATGGCAGAGCCCGTTTCTATCAGGCCTCCTGCATGCAGGGGAAGACAGTTTAATAAAATAAATACAGCACAATAGCTGGCCACTGCTAGGGCAGTCTGAAGCAGTACGGCAACAGCTTATGTCACCTCAAGAGGATGTAGGATAAAGTTCCTTCTATTTGAGATACTTAATTTTGGCCTACTCCTTCTCATCCAGGCAATCCATCTTTCCAAGTGACAGAGGATGATGACAAGGTAATGGGTTTGTAGCCTCTTATTTTCTTGTCCAACGCCAAGAGCGTTCACTCACACTCCGCTTCGTTCTCTGTCCAAAGATGACACAAACCCACAATTTGCCCTTTCTCAGGAGAACAACCTCATTTGCCACAGCGAGCAGGCCCAGTGCCAGCACAGCCTGCAGTGGAACATTCCAGGAGAGCACACAGGGGAGTCCCAAACCAGAGGAAACTGTGCAGAAAATGAGAATGCTTTCAGGAGCCCATGGATCACAGGGCCGGGAGCATCAGCGGCCAAGACCCTCCATCCACACAAGGACCAGGAGCACCAAGGAGTCCAACAGATCACAGCAAAGCAGTTCATGTAAAAAGGGGATGCACTTAAGGACAGGGTCTAGGGCTGGACTTGACTGTGCTGGGTAAAGGTTTGGACTTGACCTTAAAGGTTTTTCCAACAAACAATTCTCAGACTCCAATTTGTTGATGCAGAATGAAAACTCCCCTGTTCCAGCTGTAACCTGGTGACAATTTGTTGCATTTGCTGCTTGAAAGAGCATCATGTTCCAGACAGCACCAGCTCAGGTCTGGTTCCAAGGGAATACCCTGTGCACACAACCAAACCAAGATCCTGTAACTTAGAAATGACTACAGCTACCCTGTGCAGGCATTAAAAACCCCTTCTATTTCATAAACAAGCTAAAAACTGCTGGATCTAGGTCATGGGTTTTGGTGCACTTCCTCAAGCTTTTCAAATAAGATTACATTCAAAATTATTATGCAAATAATGAAGATTAATTGGATTTAGTAGGAAATGAAATGTCATAATTTTATTTTTTAGGTAACACTTATGGTGAGATCCTGACATTACTGAGACCAAGGGAGTTATACAAACAGCCCCCTGGGAACCCAAATGTCATCCTTAATGAGTTATAATACAAAATTACTGATATTTAACACCCTCCAGCACAAGGCTATGATTATGAATTATTTACACTTGAACATTCATACTGCGTAATAGGTTTAAAATCAACTTATAGGTAAAGAACGTGAATTGTCCAGTAAAATTGTCATTTCACTGTAATAAAAATTGGGAATTTTTCTAGCTACACATGCACAGAATGAATCAAAAATCATGCCTACACAGTCAAAGGTCTACTTGTTCTGAGATACAGATCAAGACATTGGATGAGTGACTTTCAATCACTTCTGGAAGTAGGTAAACATCAAAAGAAACTCAATGCCCCAAGACAGAAATAGACTTCATTGGGCTCATATTCTTAAAGGGTCCTCTTGTATCCTAAATGAGAAGTGAAAAGGAAAAACATATCCAGCATCACAGTTAACCATTTGCACTCCTCAGGGATCCTCATCATACAGAGTGAAAAAAATTATTCAAGTGTCAAATATCAACATTTTTACACCCTTAAATTAATAATATTCTGTACAAGTAGTTTACATACAACTGGATAAAAGGATTGCTAGAATATTGGTGCCCGAAATAGAATTCACATCCCAGAGGAACCTGGAAAGGACCATCAAAAGAGAAGGAAACGATGATAGTGACACCTGTGGCTTTTGATGCTCTGCAATATTCTGAGATCTTATTCTGCTTCTACATAAATCCCACCACCAACTCCCGAATGACCAGAATCTGCTACAAGCAACCCTAAACTCAGATTACTTGGCAAACCTCTCCTCCTCTTACAGTGGCAAGATTTAAAAGGAACAGTTTATAGAGACATAGCACAGGAAATACTGCTTGATTGTGCACATTCTGTTCTCCCATAAACCACATTCCCGTCACTGGGTGTGCCTGAAATGGGTATTGCTGCATGTTAGAAAAACAAGCCGAGTTCCCAGGGTCGAGGGGACGATCAGCAGGTGCAGCTGATGCTGCATTATCTCCTCACCCCCAAAGAGCAAATCCATGTGATGGATGCCCCGGGACAGAGAGGGAAATTCTGAAATGTGACACTGCAGAGTGGGCCCCGGGGAGGTATCACAGGTGCAGCCCAGAGGCGCCTCTGCTGCTCTGCTCTCTGCTCCCTGTGACAGCGCAGCCCCCACATTTCCTGAGAATGACGAGGTAGAACCAGGCAGGAAAGGCAGCCAGTGAACTGCTGTCACCTCTTTTCACTCTGCTTTGTTGGAGGGGTTGTGGGTTATTTTCCTTTTAGCGCTCAAGCACCAGTAATAGAGTTCTTGTATAACACCCCAGTCAAAGCACTGGGTAACTTCCCTCCGAGCAATAGGGATTGAAAAAAAAAAAAAAAAAAACCCAAAACAATATGAACACAATTATAACAGATCATAAACTTTTAACAGGATGCACTTCACTACCCAGACACAGTGTAGTTAAGGACTATCAGTCATTTTAGGATTTCTTCTAAAGTTTTTTCTTTTTTTTCAATAGAAAACAATCTTTTTAGAAACACAGCTGTTTTCCTCGTCTACGTTTTATGCAGGCCTGTTATATTTGCTCATGTTTTGAACAATATCTTAATTTTCACTCATTCTTTGTCCCAAACAGATCTATTGCATAGTGCATCTACTCCAAAGCTAGTACTTCCAGGAAAATTAACTATAACAGCTATGGATAAAATCATGTTTTGTTTATATTTCAGGTACTAAACAGCTGCTACTAGATATTGCTACCAGATGTTTTAGAATTATATGCAACATTATGCTCAATCTAAACTTTTACAAAATTGCGAGCTAATAAAAGATGACACTGCTGTAGTTAAATGATTTATTAGAGGAAAAATCATTAAGCTCCTCTTAAGCTTCACACCCCACTACCCCAAATAACTCGTCGTTATATACATCAGTGAACAGATGCAAATGTCTGTAGCATTTTGAGGTTCCAGTACTATCCCATACACCGATTATATATCCAGATGCCTTTAACAGCCCCGTGCACATCTGCCCACCTGAACGTGTGATGACTGTTCATTTCATGCTCAAAGTACCAGCAGGATGACACAGATCTGGGTTTCACACAGCTCACACAAAAAGCAGCTTTTTCTGCCGCACAAACGAGCTCTTACACAGCCTAGGTAACGATTTACACCTAGAAAACACTTGGAATATAAACCCTGGGATTGCTGAGCAACAGAACATGCAAAGATTCTGTGTGTCACATTCAATGTAATTTACACCTCACTTCACAAATGAACTTAAAAAATTGGAACATTTGCTGTGTGATTTTAAGGGGTGTAGGGGGTGGCTATTTTAGCAAAATCTTATTACCTGATGGTAATCAAAGTACAGGTGTTATTTTGTACAAGCTCCCCAGCTGAAGCCACAGAGCAGCAATAGCCCACGTAGCCAACAACCTTTCCCATCCACAATCACAATAAACATGAGTAATATCAAACAGGAGCCCCAGTAATTATAGACCTGAACACTGTCATGGGTTCTTCTGTGCTAACGGAGCCAGGCACAAATACAGTAAACATAAATAGCTCCTTTCAATCTTCCAGCAGGAAAATACACACATTAACTGGTCTACAGAGTACTTTAAAAGTTTGTGTAAACCTGTGTCTAGGCAAGCAAATAAAACATTCCACCTAATTTTCCCCTCTCATGTAGGGGAGCAGGTCCTCAGCAAGCAAAGCAAATTGCCACAACCTGAAGCCTGTAACAGAGCCCATTAGAGGGGAAGACACAGGGAAAAGGTCCTTGAACTGTGTTCTAAATCAGGAGCAGGTTCACTTAAGTCAGGGAAATCCCCCCTGGGACAACAGGGGGGAAGAGAAATACAAGTGTAGAGTGGCTTTAGTTAAGTTTTAGTGGTTAAACAGCTTATCCTGGAGCAGGAACATGTGCGTGTGTTACTCCATCAGCTTATTCTACCAAGGAGAGAAAAAACAAGGTAAACATTAGAAAGGAAAAGAAAAAGAGAAATAGTGAAGGAGATGAGCCAGAAATGATTGTTTATAACTTCAGATAGCAAATCCCCAGTCAATGTATACTAGTCTAGCTGCACCAAGGCCACAGTCGCCACACAATTTACACAGCTGAGCATCTGGCTCTAAATATTTAACTGTTCAGAATTCTAGTGTGCATCCTTGCGTAGCAGAGCTTCTCTGACTAATCACACAAGAGGTAACCACATCTTAAGCGTGTAGTTCTAAATTGAGTAATATTACCATTAATAACAGTGCCTAATTAAGACATCTATAATGTTTTTAATTAGAAAAATTGAAACTCCTTCTGGAATTTTTCCAGTCAAATTAATTCTGAGGACTTTAGACGTTATTACAAGCAATGTTACAGGAATGAAAATTAGGTCTAAATTAGGACATGTCACTGTACTTAAAAGCAGGAGGAAAAAAAAGGAAACACATTCCATTTTCTGCTTTACACACCATTCTCTGCTCTAACATCGCACCACAGGGGAAAATAAAACCACCATTTTGTGGTTTGCTCTAAGTTGCCCTGCATATAGTTATACCTGATGTATCTCTAAGGTCTGCTCATATTTTGACACTTTGCTTCAAGGCTCTTCTTAAATATCACATCAGAACTCTCTTGTGAGCAGGTATTTCCAGAATCTTAAAGTGACAATTCCTATTGGGTTGATGGAGGTCCAAGTCCTTGTGCATATAATTCATATGAATTATGCTTGTCCAAAGAAATCCTTCTGTGAAGCTGCATGTTTAGGCAGGGAAGCACTTGTGTTTAAAAACTATCCGACCAAGCCTGCCAAAACCACACAGGAAGGAAGGATCCACATCATCCCGAATGAAGCTCTTGAGGATAACAACCAGATATTTCAAAAGCTATCAAACCTGGCGAGCTATTTGTGCTTCTCATAGACCAGTTCTTCAAACTACTCCATGCACATTTCCAGTCTGCAGCTGCTGTTGCTTTATCACTGCTCCCACTGTAAGGATTTAGCAAAAGCATTAACCCACCAGTCTAGAGAACAGCTGGGTCGGGTTGTTTCAAAGCTGTAAAGGTGCTCATTCCTTGTTCTTCAGAACAGCTTATTTGATCACTTGTTTTCATACCACTGATGTGAGTTTGATCAAAAAAACACACAAGTTCAAAACCTGAGAGCAAGAGTCCAGACTAAGCTCTGACTGGATTTTGTAAGAATATGTCAGACTCAATTAGAGGAACTTGAGGTGAATCCCATAAGTTCAGAAGCTTCAGTCTTAAGGCATGAACACAAGATTAAAAAAAATAAGTTACAAACCAAGTATTACCTTTAGGAATTAAAAAAAGCCATTGTAGCTCAACAAAAGACAGGCTTTTTCCTGCTCTACATTTTGTGTATGATCCTACATCTATCCATGCATATTTTCACATATGTATGGATACACACAACACGGATATGCGTACCCTTAACATTCTCCTCACTGTGGTACTTAATGCCTTCGCATTTCTCCACTCTCTGCCATGAAATGCTTCCCTCAGATCATTCTGATCCAAAAAAACAACTTGGAGTTCCGCAATTCATTATGTCTTAATAAAGACAAACACCACAGTGTGTGTTTCAGGCTGGTCTGTTAATTAGGTGGCTTGTCCTTGAGACAGATTGCACAAAAGGCTTTTTTTTTAAATACATTGTACTAACACTGAGGGTGTTGTCAGGCTTAGATAATACTTTGAATGGGCTTGCAGCTTACAATGATTGAAGTTATGATAATAGCAAGGACATTCAGACATATCCAAGTTCCCTAATAGCTGAGGGAGGTTTATCCTTTTTCAAATCATAGTGTTGTTTACTGCATCCCAGCGTAATTGAATTTAAGGACTCATCAGAGAAAGAAATCAGATTTTCTATCATCTGTTAATACCACAATATATTAAATGCAGAAAGCAAACAAAATGTTTATTCTGTTATTAACACTTGACAGATAAACCTCTCTGACTTTAGAAACAACATCACAATTACTCTCTCAAGTATAATATCAAAATGATGAAAAACTTTGAAAAACAAGCATTTCTTTTCAAGATCTTGTCAGTCAAATGCTGTATTACACCTAAAACAAGTCTAAGAAAAAAGTGTTAGGATAGAACTAATTTACACGTGGGTGCCACAATGCAATTTTTTAATTGAAATCTTAGCACTCATACTGGCTATCATTGTTTTCTTTCCAAGTGTTTCACATAGAGGAACTTGATCAATTATTATTCAAAAAACTAACTCTTAGCCATTAGGTTTAACGTCTAGTTTGAATTGTGATACAAAGGAAAAACAAATCCGTTTGCAGCAGTCAGCTGCCAGCTGTTTTACCTAGGACTTCTAGCCAGCACTTCACTGGGGACACAAAGGACTGTCACACCTTGCTTTTGGGCTGTACAGATGTTACATGTAGAAAGGAAATCACCACCTTGGGGAAGTTTGGGCAGTCTCACTGCCTCCCTGCTCGGACTAGCCCAGGTTAAAACCACAAACACTGGCAAAGAGTGACAAATGTGGCACTTGGAGCCATCTGAGGAGCACCCCGTGCCTGCACTAATACTTCACAAAGAGCTGCTGACTGCTCTGAAGTAGGCAGATGAACACATTA
The DNA here is from genome assembly GCF_015227805.2 of Hirundo rustica. NCBI lineage: Eukaryota > Metazoa > Chordata > Aves > Passeriformes > Hirundinidae > Hirundo > Hirundo rustica. The sequence goes on from NC_053460.1 coordinate 4,120,458, forward strand.
TTCCAGTGAAGGGGAAAACTGTAATAATTTGTTCTTTCAAGCAGAAGGAGAGGAGCATTCCTAGTAGACCACCTCCACTCCTTCCTTTGATCACAGCAAACTGCAGACAGCACACAGAGAGAATGGGAACCCAATTCTTTCAGCGAGTTTAATGCACGACAGAAACACAGATCCAGCAACTGTCACATGTTCCAGCAGGTTGTTTGACATTGCTTCTCTAAGAATACCAACAATTTCACGTCTTAATTCCCCAAGTGCCTCTGCCTATCGGGATGACAAAGGATGGGCTTGAAATGAAGGACAGCCTGATGACTTCTGTGAGTCTCTGCAAGATGGGGTTTATCCCACCATGGCAGAGAGCAGCCGCCAGGACTCGCATGGATCCTCATATAAAATATGTTTTTCAGTGCCTGATTATCATGATTTAGGGGATAGAGGGGAGGAGGTACAACAAATGCAAGAGGAATAAAAAACTTACTGGGAGACAAACATGTTCTGCTTTTTTTCTCAGATTTGTAAGCACACAATTTGCTTTAAATGCTCACAAGCAAGTTAATTTAAGTTGCCAAGCAAAGGAAATGACAGAGTACCTCTGGAAGAAAAAGAAAGAAACCTTGGGGAAAGAGGATAATATTCTTAAAAACCCATTGATTCTAATCTTATTTTTCTTCAAGTAAAGCATCGATGCTGATGATGTATTTCAGATTACTGAACAAGAACAAAATGACAACAATCAAGCTTCCCCTTGGGGTGAAATCATTTTGTTCACCACAATCCCCCAAGTGCACTGAAAATACATCTTCATTGGCACAAGAAGCCTGCAACTCAGCTTGAAGATGTGGTCTAAATTCTGGCAGTACTGCACAAATGGAGGGATGGATTGCTCATTAAGATACAAATTAATTACTATAATTAAAGTAATTAGTTCAAATAAACAGATTGAGTACAAGACTCTTTCCAAGATCCCCCACAAGCCACGCTGCTCTGGGTTCTCAGTGCCAGGGTCAGCGTGTACTGACGGGTGATTTGCGAATCCTGAGCTGTGACTGCAAGCAAAGCCCACTTGATAAAGACTTCCTACAAGACTTTTCACAAGCTCCTTCTTTGATTTATGGTTTGTCACCCTGGTTTTTCTGAGTTTTTTAAAGACTTTTGATTGTTCATAAAAATGGAGTCAGACCTTTTAGCTACTGTACAGTATTAGGAGCAGTTTCTACCTTTTTCTCACACATGTAACATAAACAAATCCTTTGTTTTTCATTCTCTTTGCATATTTCTAACCTGAAAGCAGTTGTAACTGACGACTGGTCTGGCCATTCGGCTAAGGGGTGATAACTCCAGAAGCCAATCCACAGCCAGATCCACAAATGTATAAAAAGGAATAAACAGGCAGAGGGGCTCTCAGCCTTGCTCTCAGCCTTGGCACAGCCCTGAGCTTTCGGAGGAGATCTCTGCCCTGCGAAATTTCTTGCCTCTCATGTGATTTCTTTGCGTATCCCAGTCACAGTAGTTGAGTTTCTTCTGCTCTTAAGTGATATCATCATCTAACCTCTGTGAGAAATCAGGAAAATAATACCAGAGATATAGTAGCATAGAGGAAGCGAGGTCCCTTGGTTACATCACGTTAATCATGGCCCCCAGTGATGCAATTCTGCCTTGAAAGACACATCCAGGTGTTTGTAACTGCAATAAGCTTCTATAAAACACGACTGAGAAGAGTCACTTGGAACACAGGCCATCTGTGTGTCCCCAGATTTGCATTGCCCTCCACTGCATGGTTTCATGCAATTCCCGTGCAGCTCTGTGCTTACAAGGGGCAAGTGCCCCGGTTAATCCAAATCCCTGGAGATAAGTGTCCAACATCTCCTAAAACTCAGCTCACCTGCTCAGAGCTGTGATTTCAGTTACAACCTAAAAAAGGTCACTGCTTAACTTCTCCCTCTTATAAATGCTGGCACCTTTTGACTAAAAATTTAGTCTTCATAGTTTTTTATGTATCAGTTTCTGCCCTTCTGCAGCCAACATATTAAAATCCCTGCCTGGTCTCCAGCAGTCCATAAAAATCTTACAGTAAATCCTGCAGCTGGAGATGTACTGCTGGTACCTTGCTGGGTGCACTAAGACAGCAAAAAGAAATAAATGGCTAATGTAAGAAAGAGTATTAACTTAGTTCCACGGAGCACTCTGAGAGTTTTTTTGTTTTGTTTTCTCTTGGTTCATAAAACAATTGAAAACTTTGGAAGTTCTGTGAAAAGCAGAGTTATTTTTCCCTGCCAGAAAAGCCAGCTCTAGGGCAAAAATATACTCAGAAACTCCAGGAACCCTGGAGACCTGACTGCAGGACAGTCTGTCAGGCAGCAACTGACCCCTTTAAAGAAAACTGAGTTACTGCTTTATGCTATAAAACATTTTTTGTTATAGTACACCAGGGATTTCTCACTGTTATGTTTCCAAGTCCCTTCCAGAGGAATGTTCATTAGATCTTAGGAATCTCAGGACAAGAAAAGCGCAGAGAGGGGACAGTCCTGGGTTCCCAGACTGATGCTGCAATTCTGAGATCTTGACACAGGTCAATTCACAGACAGACAGACAAAGATTCTTCATTTCCAATATACTTTTCTGTGTTACAAGCAAAATGCAGCATGGAGCAGGTCCGGGACTACTCTTGGTGGCAAAAATAAAGTTAATGCTTTCCAGAGTGCAGCTACCCACAGGACCACTCCACTCTGACATTTCAGGAGTTAAGAGGAGCTATTATTAGCTGTGTCTAATAATATTGCAAGTTCCCACCCATGGAATCTGTGTGCAATCCTCCATAGAATTGGCAGTATCACTACCACATGATTTGAACCAGGCAAGTCTCAAAAAAACCACCACAGCGCTGCATAGCCAGCTTGAAAATACCCTCACTGCTCCAGGGAGATGAGTGATCCCTTTGGAATTGGTTCTTGGAACAGCAAACTAATGAATCACTAACAGCTCTAAAGCAGACAGAATGTATTGCAACACAGCATGTAGTGCTGCAGAGCCGAAGGAAATCTGTTTACAGTGCTTCAACAGACACTTGAAATCAAGATGCTCAACAAGGATGAGGTTGTTAAGAGAGAATTGTGGCTCCAAGTGCTGGGAGCTCCACGTGAAGTTATCCCCACCAGGACCTGCAGCCACTCCTTGGTGCCAGGGGTGGGCTCTGACCCGAGAACAGCAAAGGCAAGGCACAGCTCAGGGGAGGGCATCCACATCCACATGGAGCGGGGCAAGGGATGTGCTGGAGACCAGGGCATTCCTTTGGTTGCCCTCGAGGACCAGAGACCCCAGCCCAGAGCGACACTGGATTTGATTTCAGTCCATGGGAGAGGCTTCCTGCACTGCGGGAAGCATTGCAAGCCACAAGAGTGTAAAAATAGTAGTTTAGTACATCACAGGGTGAAAAAACAGTGGGTTTGGGATTTTTGGCATTGAAGTGAATGGGGCAAGATGGAGAATTTGGGGCGTTGTCTCCTTCTTCCTTCTTGTTCCCTCACTCCATTTCTGCAGTGACGTTGGCACAAAGTAGTTAGTGAGGATTGGGTCAGAGTAAAGATGACCTTTTTAGTAATAGTGATAGACATTGGTAAGAAATAGTAAATAAAGAATACGTAGCAGTTAGTATAAAAGATAAGGACAGCCCTGGGACAGGGGGAGTCACCAGATGTCCGAGCCGCAGCAAACATCTTGCTGGACACTGAGAAAATTGTAAGATAAGAAACAATAAACACAAAGCATGCAACCTTGAAGACTCCGTCTCTTTCCTGCATTTGGCTCAGAGCTTTGCAGAGGGCAAAAAAGACTTTAAAACTACCTGAATGCCGAGGAATTTAAACTCCAGCAAAAGAGCCCCCAACAGGGATGGAGCAAGGAACAGCTCTGCTCTCCTGGGCCTGTTGGTGCCTGCCCTTCAGTGCTAACAGAGATCAGAAATCCTTCTGTCATTCAGACACGCTCAGTGCCAACCTCCCCCAGCCACAGCTGCCTGGAAACCCTGTCATTGTGGTTTATGTGATATTTGCTAATGGTACGGGGTCGACACCAAACTTGGCATTTGAGCCAGAGGTCGGCCTGATGCATATGGTTGGTGTGACGGGAAAAGGCACTGCCTTACAGTTCAGGTTCTTAGTGAAGCTGCACAGCCTGAAAAGAGAAGCTAAAACACAGAAACAATATCCAAGTCCACACAGAGTTTGCTGGGCAAGGGGAAAACAAAAGCTCAAAACCTATTTCAAATTAAGGACACGCAAAACCACATCTCTGAGTAAACTCGCTGCTCTGCTTTTTCCCAGCCAAAGCTGGGCTGTTACACAAATACGATGCTTTGGCCAAAAGGCCAGAAGTGTAGTCCCAAAAGTATGCACAAAGGAGAACAACTTTGAAGGGAACAGTTAAGAGTTTTGTCTGGAAAATACAAATTTCAATAGACTAGTGCTGCTTATCCAGTGACCAGTTACATATTTTACAGCACAGAGTTACTAAATAAGACAGAATACCAGTTTATCCTTTCTTTTCTACTCCTCTTTTTAAGTTCACAAATTCTACTGCCCTCCCAGTCCAGCAGCCCTGTTTCAGCCTGACGCCTTGCCAGTAGCACTGAACAAAACCAGAGCAAGCTTTCATTACAGGTGCTAAGGAAGCTGATCAGATGGTTTATCCATTCACACAAAAATATGGATAAGTGGCAATTTAAAAGAAAAATTGATTATTACTTAAGCATATTCTTCAAGATTTGCTGTTAGTGAAATTCACATAAACACTGCCACAGGAGGTAACTACACAATGAAACAAGGAATAAGAAAGTGGGATGAGGGAAAAATGTTTCTCTCTTGCACAAGACTTGACCAGCATATGACAGGCAGCAGGGTAGTATGGATAAACCACAGATGGACTATCATTTATAATTAAGAATCTAAAAAAAAAAAAATCTAAATTCCACTGGAGCTACTGGAAAGTAGTTTTAGAAATGTTAAAAATTTGCTGTAACAATGCCAGATCAGAGCCCTACCCAGCTGCTGCAATCTTCCCTCCCTTCCCCAACGAGGTTCAAGATGAGAGTTTAACCTGGTCACCTCATTTAAAAACCTCCCCCTAACCCAGGACCTGGCACACAATTCTGCACAGCCTGTACATCTCTGGGATCCAGGCTGGGAGAGATGGACTGCATGTACCTCCTCTGCTTGTAAAGCAAAGGAATGCGCTCACAAATCAACCACAGTTTTATGAGGAAAAGAAAGGCGGATCTTCAGTTCCCATCATATTTGGAGCGTTATTCAGCACTGCACACCCTCCCCAGCAGCAGGGATGCCGTGGGGAGTGGCAGTGCCACAGGGCTGATGTGCCACAATCACACTTCTATTTCCATCCCCTGCCCTCCTGGGTGGGATCCAGAGGGGCTGAGCCCTGCAGCCCTGACTGAACAGGGTCCTGACCCCACGGAGTCACTCCCTTGGTAAAGCAGCTCACAGCAGTGAGACAAGGTGGCTGCATCCAAGCCGTGGCTGCAGCTGGCTGAGGGTTTTGGCAGGAACTTCCCACAGGTGCCTGAGACTTAGTTCTGTGTCAGTGCTATGATTTCAAGTGACACTTCCAGGGAAGCTTTACTCTTGGAATACAGACACCTGCCCAGCAGGCGAGCCAGTGAAGACCAGAGTGCCAATTATACCAGCACAGCATACCAAACAGTGAAGATTTTTGGATGCAGCTGACATCAGGGCAATCCCTGACCTGGGGAAATCAAAGCTGACCTGTACCTCTATTTAGCAATACCAGGCTAAATCACACACAGTGGAACAGGAAGAGCAAGAGTGGAGCTCAGACCTGGAGGCCTCTGTGCCAGCCAGGCTCCCAAGCCAGAAATCAGAATGCTGCTCTGCTTGCAGCCGTCACATGTGTACAAGGAAAAACTGCAAAGTAACTGTTTTTCTATTTTTGTTTTCTATTCAATGTTTTGAAAGGTCAAATGTATTTGCACTCTGCTGTGTTGCCTTTATCAGTGCTTAAACTCAAGCACTGCCAGATGAATCACGAGTCATACAAACGCCCCAGAAGTACAATGTCAGAAGCAAATCCATTGTACAGGAATTATCAGGGGAGGATTGTTTCTGTTTGAAGCACAGAAGGACCTGCAGAAAACTAGCAGCCAGTTTGCAAATGTGCCTGAAGCCAGGTTCTCTTCCTTTTAATCTCTTGCTCTTTAGCTAGCCTCCAAGAGTTGTCAGAAAAATAAGAGAAAAGGGACAAATCTGTGAAATTATATATTAACAGAAGCGGTAGGAGAGGGGAAGTCACATCATAGCTGACAAAACTTTGGAGCATTTCTCTTTCCTAACAGTTGCCCCTTTTCAGCAGGCATCACCCAGCTGTTCCTGGGAGCTGCCTTGCTTCGTATTCGTTGCTAGAAAACCATAACAGAGTTGCACTTCCCCTCTGAGGTTCTCTGACCCCTTCCTACATTTCAATTTTCTTTGAGACACACTCACTTCCATCAGCAGGCAGTTAAAACCCTGCTGGTGGCACAGAGGGGACATGTGGCAAGTCACCTTCCTGATACACACGAACAAGCTTCAGAGAGTTAAAGAAGTGACATACAAACAGGTCCAAAAGAAATTGCAAAGCGCTGTCCTGCAATGGAGGCTGCTCTGGCCTCACAGTTTATACCCTGTTGTCTTCTGTCCTCTCCACTCCCAGTCCTTCCCCATCCAATTAGTCAGTTAGAGGAAGGGATGTCCTACATTTACTTCATCTGTGTGATAAAAATGTTCCCAAAGAATCAGTAGAATGGATTTAATGAATACAACAACAAAGCAGTAGGGATAAATGTTGTCCATCAAGACACAGAACAAATTATAATAAAGCCTCACCAAAATATAAAATGCAAAAGAGAGGAGAGTTCTGTGGCAGCTAATAAATGCTGGAAGTGGATAAAGAGTTTTACAGCAGATTAAATTTCCTGCCTCTCATAACCAGCACGCTGATACACGCAAATGTGCATAAAACAGCATCACCATTTCCTGGTGCCAACAACCTCAGATCCAGATATGAGCAAGAGCTCTGGATACGAGTGTCAGCCTAAGCTCTCAGGGAAGATTTGTAAATGAAGATGTGGAAAGCAGGCAACAGACTGTGCTCCGCTCCTGCATACATCTGTTGACTGTATCACAAATATAAAAGGCGGCTTTCCAAATCCTAGCAGCTGCAAAAAAGTGACAGAACATTGAATACCATTTTGTTTTTCTTTTTCCCTTGGGTTTGCTTTCCCTTCCATTTTAATGCTCTAAGGTTTGCTCTTCTTTCTTGTACTCCTCAGTCAACCAGTGAAAAGGAGAAGAAATTCAGCAGCTATCTCAGCATGTTTATTAACAAATTACTACCCCAGCACTTCTGACTCCAGGAGATCACCAGCCTAACACCATTATTGGGGATGATAAATGAAATTCTCATTTCCACATGTGCAGAAAGAACTAGACTCCTCTAAGGGACAGAGGAAGAAAGGAATAGGGTGATATGAACATACCAGGAAAAGCACAAGGACTGGGCCAGAGAAACAAGCACTGACATTACAACATTTGCAGCTCCCTACCAGACTAGCGAAAGGTGAGAACTTAACACTGCACTAACTCTGAGAAATCTTCAGATTTCCCAGTGAAAATATGACCCATGTGAAATGTTAAAGGAAAGCAACCCCTCAAGTGTGTCTAGTTCTCTTCATAGTGAAAGAAAACTTCCATCCTCTCCTCTTCTATCACCAAAAGGAAAATATCTATAAGCACCAAGAACAGGGATGGACTTTCCAGCAGATCCTGTTGAACCCATCTAAGCTAAACAACAGTAGTAAAAATTATTCACCCTTTCCCCAACACTAGGAGTTCTGGAGGAAAGTCTGAGTACAAGAACTAAAAGCACTCAGACTATCTGAATTATTTTAAACAGATGGAGGGACAAAGAGGAAAAAAGTAATTTAAGCAAGGAAATTACAGGAATGCTGATGCTTCCAGTCAGTCTGGAGGTAAGGCAGAGAGAACCATTCATGCTGTGCACGATGGCTTTTTATTCCTACATATCCCAGCTAGACTCCACAAACACACAGCATGCAGAAATCAAGTCAAGAACAAGCTGGAGAAACAATTCTGTTCAGGTTCAACATGAGTTATTGCAGACAAGCAAGTCAGTTTGTTTTACACAAACTCCTTCACCCACCCCATAATCCATGTTTAGCTCCCATGCACAGCAAGAAACAGGCTCTGTGCTCGTGTGCCTTTGACTCCCGAAGGAGAAAAAAGCTTTCAAAGTTCTATTATTGGCAAGTAAGTGCAAGACTGAATCTTCATTCCAGAGAGACAAACACACAGGGAGAAACAACTGTTCCACAAAATCAGAGTTTGGCTTTCAACAGTCCATACAAATCCACAGAGCGTCACGTTTTGGGCGTGTAACAAATGGTGCATCCATGTGTCCTAATCCAATCAGGAATTCAAACATTTGGGTGCAGCTCCCTAACAGTGACACTTTAGGTCAGCAATATCCCACTTCCAGAAGCTAAACCTGGGGGGATAACAGCCATGACCAGCAGCTCACCTCCTGCCAGAGCAGCCCAAGATTTTGGCAGCTCTGCCTCCTCCAAAGTGAGGGAAGAAAGGAAGGCAGGAACCTCTGTCAGTGAGCAGATGGTAGGAGAAATAGTCTGCCACAGACTGTGTCTCCTGTTGCAGTGGAAAGATGCAGAACCTCTGCCCTACCCAAGCAGAGTTTGTTGTGCATTATCTGTTCCCCCTTTTCTACCCCTGCTGTGGTCTGAAATGCCTTGAGTTTAAATAGAACTGTCAGCCTCATCCTCCTCCTCTGCTCACCTGATCATTGTGCCAGCAGCCATCACAAACACCAGCTATGAGCAAGCACTCTCCATTTCCTTATGCCTAAAGAACTTATGATCATATTTTATCTCTGTTTCCTCTCTGTGCAAGCAACTACTGCATAGAGACAGGCAGTTCCTTGGCAAATCATATCTAGTTACATTCTTGGAAGTTGAGCTGCATTATTAAAATACTACTGAAAACACCACCTTCTGATGGGCCTAAAGACTGAATTTATTCTGGGCTCCCCCCAATCAGAATTAATCTTTCTGGAGTACAATGAAGTGTCACCACTGAATCAACAGCAGCAGCCCCAGTGACAGCAGCCGACATCATTACTCCCCTAAGATAACAGACCCCAAGTCATGGGAACAGGCAGATGTTGGAGGCTGTCTCCCATTTCAGAATAATGTCCCTGTCGTAACTGAGCAGTTATTTTAGGGAAGCAAGGATAAATTCATTACCATTGGTAGGGTGCTCAGACACCACAGCAATAGAAGCCGTGTAAGCACCCCGGTACACGCACAGTAGGAATGCACGTGGCACTGACACCAGCCACCCTTCACCCAGACAACAAAAGGAGGGGCAATGCAATCAATCCACATCCACTGGAGACTTGCTCCCGTGTTGGTGTGTCAGCAGTGCTTTGCTACTGCAAACACACAAAACTGAAGTTGAGAGAAGTGCAAGACCAGAATTAATTTCCACAAGAGGCAAAATTTCACGATTTGTCCCCAGCATCCTTATCTTACTTCCTGGTAACATGTGGCATGTGAACTTATCAGCTGCTCTTTTTCCAGATTACAATAATCAATACCCTGACCACACAAAGTACCACATTTCTGCATTGATAGCTAAACTGCAGAGATCAACAATTAGGGAAAACTACTGGTGACGTGTAACACTCGAGATTGCATCCTTGTTTGTTATTTAAAAACATTAGGAGAAAACAATTATTTCAAAACCAGATATCAGAGGCTTATCCATTCCCAAAAAGCAGGGAATGTGGGTGCAGGAAGGTGTGCTTCCCATTACTCCAGGCTTTCCTGGCCATCCCTACAGCTTTGTTTCACCAAATGATGACTCCTGCAATGGTAATGCCACATTCCACACAGAATCAGGTCCAGAAGCCCAAACACAAGACAGAGAATAGATTGAGAGTGTTCAAGGCCAGGCTAGAAAGGGCTTGGACCAACCTGGTCGAGTGAAAGGTGTCCCTGCTCATGGCAGGATGGTTGGAATGAGATGATCTTTAAGATCCCTTCTAATGCAAACCATTTTATGATCCATTATTAAGGAAAAATGATCAAATATGCACCTGACTAGTTTAGCCTTCAGGTCAGAGCTGTGTATCAGTAAATTGACAGGAATATCAATATCCATAAATCAAGATTTATGGAGTGCAGAGTCCAGTTAGTTCAATCTGATCATGAATGATGAAAACAAATATTTTAGAAAGCAATAAATCCACTTTGCCTGGCACAAAATACCACCTTCAGGTAGCAAGCGAATACACATGCCCAGAAATCAAAACAGATTTTTATTTATTGTTCTACTTTAATATAATTCCCATTTATCTTCACCCACAGGTATTTCATTTTGCCTTTCACCTGGATAATACCCAGGACTTCCTGGCACTTGCAAGACCAGTTACCTTGGCAGAAGGTCAAGCTGAACACCTTTTCATTTGGCTGGTTATTTAACTGCACAGACTGACTCAAACCCACAGCTGAGATATCCACTCTCGCTGCAGAGCGCAGTTGGAGTTGCTCAGCTTCCTCTGACAGAGCCCTGAAACAATGGCTTTAAATGGGGAAGGAAATGCCCGTCCAATTCTAATGCCTAATTCCATCTCCTTTCACTCAGGGAGCAAAGCACCAGATGCTCTTGATTTCCTGCTTTGTCAACTCCAGAGCAGCGCTATGTTCAGTTCTCACATTTTGTTATAGCTGTTTGTTGTCTGATAAAAAGTGGTTCCTCAGGGACAGCACAGGGCTGTCTCCAGAGGAGTGTATAAATACACCTTATTTGGCAGCAGACGAACTCAAAGTAGGAAAGTTTGTCTGTGGGAAAATGTGAGATCCTGGGGACACCATTTCTGGGGTTTTCTCTGCTCCCAAGCAGTTACCAGCTGCTGAAAATGTAATTAGACACAAGAACAATATAACAGGCTAAGGAAGGGGAAACTTTACAGGATAGTGCCCTGCCTCTATTCTTATAGGCTGTCTCTACAAACTGTGGATCATAGTCCTATTTCAGGCAGCTGAGATCTCTCCCTTGATGCAGTGACCTCATGGACAACTGCCAGCTTTTGTTTTACGTTTACAGGTTCAAAATCCCCTGCATTCGACTCCCAGGACTCTTTACCGACAACTTCCACAGAAGCCCAATTCCTAGTTAAGCCAAGAAGATGAAAAGAAAGAGACTGAGTGTCTATAAAGTAGGTGAGCCAATTATCAGCATGATAAGCGCTTTGTAACATGTTTGGGTTTTTCTTGCTCCACAGCAGCCTGAACAAAACTCAGCGCGTCAACACTTCCATGGATTGATTGAATATACGCAGTTATCCGTGCTCTTTCTAGGTGTGCCACGGCTGGGCTCCTGCCCGTGTGGCAGCCAGCCATCGATGCAGAGAACCAGGACTCCCTCAGCTGTGCGTGCAGCCAGGTTTGTCAGCCTGTGGGAGCAGGAAGGGAGCTCCCACACCCAGCCCAGGGAAAGGGAGAGGGACAGCGATAGCCAACAGCAGCTTCAGCACACAGATAGGAACAGCCGAGGTAACCTGAGCTTACAGGTACGCACACGTGCAAGTGAGCATCTCCCATCCTAAATCCCAGTTGAACGTATAAATATTTCTTTGCCACATTAACGGTGCTGTGACATCTTAATGACCTCAAACCTGAGGTCTGTAGCATATTTGAGTCCTTGCTAAACACAAGTTCCATTTGCCATGATTACCCAAAATCCTAAAACATCTGCAAACTTTTAGAAACCCACTCGCTGTCTGTGCTGTTAACATATACACAAGAATTATTTGCTCTTCATTACATACTAGGCTTCAAAGTCCTTGGGAATTAAATATTAACTTTTAGAAATATATACATTGCCATTACTAATAAGGAATTAAGCATTAGTTGTGCACAGCGAGAATGAAATAATTTAGACTGAAATAGATAGCTCTTATTAGAGATTTTCTAGGGGTATTTTTATTCATTCAAATGATAGTTTTGGGAGTAGAACCTTTATCAAATGGAGTTTAAGGAATCCTAGGTAATAAAATCTTAATTTCAGGGAGCTGTGTATGGTGTCCAATTTTGAGACATTTTAAAAGCCTGAAGGTAGATGTTCAGTTCCCTGAGAACAAGGGCCATAAAAATACCAAATTAGACATCCATACATGGACATTCATAGATATCAGAAGTTATTTAAACACCTTAATCAGCTTTTCCAAGTGGTTAGAGATACTGAAAACTGCTGTGTGCTGAAAAGATTCACCCCACTCCTAATACCTCATATTTATTTTAGTCTGTTCATAAGACTGGTTTAACCAGCTCCATTGAACCAAACCTTAAGCCCTTCTCTTTTTCCTCTAGCCAAGAAAATTAATGGTGCAAAATAGTAGAATATTGGATAAGATAGGAGCAGAATGGGTTCCCTTCATTTGAAACAGTAAGACTTTTGATGAATTGGATTCTTCCATTTGACAGAGAATACAGTCCACATCACACACAAAAAAATTTTTAAAAAGCAGTAGTGGGCAAATTTCCAAGACCTCTGAAGATTGAAACAGCGCCTAATAAAGCAAATCTTATTTTTCTCTCCTCTTTGGCATTTAATATCCTCCTGATTTGTGTACAATAACATCGTGTTAGCTGCAGGACACGTGAAGTGACAGAAAAACACAGCCTCCCATCTGGGCTGGTCCCATCCATCTGGTGATTAGGGCAGGGCACAGTGCGACCATATGGCCATGATCAAGAACCCTCTAATATCATCCAGAGTTAACTGGGAAAGGCAATAGCCCACTTAGTCTCCTGAGGATGATAAATGCCTCTCATTCCGTTTCTCCTCCCCAGTGGACATCTGTAGATTTGTCTTTCTGCCTGCGCAGATGAAACTTGAGTTAGAATCGCAGAATATGCGGAATTGGAAGGGACACGCGAGGACCATCGAGTCCAACTCCTGGCCCAGCACAGGAACATCCTTCAGAGCCACTCCACGTGCCCCAGAGCATTCTACAACATGCTACATTTCCTGGGCTCTCTCAGGGTCAGTGGCCCAACCACTGCCCTAGGGTGCCTATTTCACCCTCTGGGTGAAAAACTTTTCCTAGTATAAACCTAAACCTCCTGTGACACAACTTCAGGCCATTCCCTGGGGTCACACAGCAGAGATCAGCGTCTGCCTCTCCTCACGAGGAAGTTGTGACTGCAGTGAGGTCTCCCCTCAAGTCTCCTCTTCTCCAGGCTGACCAAGCCAAGTGTCCTCAGACACCCCCGACACCAACTCCTCTCAAGGCTCTACAACATCTTCACTGCCCTGCTTTGGACACTGCCCAATAGTTTAATACCTTTGTTATATTGTGGTGAACAAAACGCAGCATTCGAGGTGAGGCCACCCCAGTGGAGAGCAGAGCAGGACAATCCCTCCCTTGCCCAGCTGGCAAAGATGAGCGTGATGCCCCGGACCAGGCTGTCCCTGCCGGCTGGAACAGCAGCGATGCTCATCAAAACAGTGACTTTTGCACCTCTAACTCTCCATGGAACAGTAAAAACCTGCTAACCTGACCTTTGTGCTCCAAGTCCTAAAGGAACCCCAGTCCTCCAGAAAGGTTTACGCTGTCATAGGAACTCTGAAACCTGCTGCAACCCAGCAGCTGAAGATTAGAGATGCAACTCCAGCAGTGATGCAGGAAGAGTGGAACACTGAGAGCTCTGTTATCTGGCTTGCTTTTACATATCAATAGGATGGGAAGAGCCTGCTTATCTTGCAGCAAACAGGGAGAAAAGGAAGGCAGAACTTCACAACTCCTTGAAGGGGAACCACTGTTGCCATCCACGTGGTTCTCATAATCTCTGTTGCATTGAGACAGCTTTTAGGAGTATCAATTTCTTAGCTGCCAAGCCACTAAAAGCCAAGTCAATAACTCCCAGTGGATCACAGCACAAATATTACACGTGCTAAGAAAACCTTTTGGAAATTTTGATCCTCAGAAGCAGAAAGTAGGTCCCAACATATCACCTAAGCTACGTCTTAGATTGAAGGACTGAGTCTCAGGAGGTACCCAAAGTGGGGTTTAATTGCCATAGCTGCAAAAGCATTTTCATGTTTTCTCTTGCCTACTACAACAAACCTCTCTTGCTTAGCAGTAAGGACTGTGGTCAGGTCCTGGGTGAGGATATTTTTAGAGGTTAGAGCTGTAGCCAAAAGCCATCCTAATTCACGAGCACCAGCCTTCCCTCCAAGGTAATATTGGAGAAACAGGACAGCACAACTGCTGGAATGGCTCTGTGTTTGGGGAGAGAGCATCTTGTGAATGAGATATGCAACTGGAAGATGTTTTTTGGCTGCACAGACAAAAATGATGGCCTGGAACCGTGGGGAGCAAGTGTCAGCCTGCTCACAGCATGCTCATCAGTGGAAATAACTGTACAGAGTAATTGACAATTGAGTTTCTCTAACATTTTTAAAGCATTTTTACAACTCTGACATAGCACAAGAACCACAGGACTTCTCTAGGACTCTCAAATAAAAAGACCTACAGCAACATGACAGGACAGGGAGGTACTTGGTCTGAATTTGAGCATAATCTGAGAGGTTATATCAACACACTTGTGTGAGCAAGACTTGTCTGTTTTCCTGAAGCTGTTAAATTTCTTTTGCTTTCAATACCTGGGTGCTGCCTTTCAAGCTGTACATGGAGCCCTCTTCTGGAGAAATTTGAACAAATAAAAGCTTAAGAATGCAGCAGTGTGGGCTCTGCATTAGGGGAAAGAGTTTGAGGACTAATTTTCTCTATTCACTCTAATGACAAGCTTGTAAAATCTACACGTTTTTCGAATTTACTTAGTTGTAACCCAGTGAAACATAAGTTATTCTTAAAAGTATCAAAAATATTGGTCTTTTTCCTCACCTTACAAATTTTGAATCGTATCTCTGTATGAAACACATGACATAGAAAAGGGACCCTGTGAACAACTTTTGTCTTAAAACAAATATTTTGTATACGGGTTTTAGAAAATATCCTTTGGGGGAAATGTAAAAGATGCAGATTTTTCAGTCTATCAGACCAGAGTATGCATTTAATGCATACTGTAGCCTGTGTAGTGAACTGCATAAGCTACCAGAGTACATTTAGTTTTTATTGTCAGCATCAGATCAATAAAGCTGTATATTATAGTTATTCTTTGGAGTTTTAAATGTGAGCCTGAATTAAAGGATTACTTGAAACATCTCCCTCAGTTATTCCAGCTACTGCTCAGTTTTCCTCTTGGTGAAAACAACAGTTGGTAGTAGCGCAGATTATATCTTTGCAAATGGAAAAATTAATTTATTTCCCACCTGTTTACCACAGTTTTTGCATACATACTTAATGGGCTGCTTTGATATGCAAAAGTGATTCTCCATCTTCATCCTTTTAATGTCTCAAAAGGCAGATTTTTTTATACTTTAAAAATGCAGTGGAATTTAAGGCAGACCAAGAAAACACAAAACCCAAATTACTAATTTTAGAAATAGTGTTTTTCATTAAAAATAAACCTTTTACATTCATGTTCCTATTGACATAAAGAATTTCTTCAAACTTTTTTTCTCTCTACACTGTAAAGTTTGCTATCATTACTTTGAAACTTAGTCACCACTATCTTCTGCTTCCACAGAAAGATTACTAGATTGCTCCTGCTTAGAAAGAATTCTATCAAACTTGGTCCTTTCTGCTTCCACTAACATTGCATTATGTGAGACACTCTTGCTACTCCTAAGGGAGAAAAAAAGAAAACTTGCAGAAAAAGATCCCCAAAAGTGTTACAACCACTACACAAGCAGATGGCTGCATTTGTTTAATATGTTGTTTCTCACATTCTTCTGTTTACTTTTCCTGTCACATGAAAGCTGTGCATGTGGGGTGTCAAAGAGAAAAGCCAAACAGCATTTCAGTAAATCCCATTTCTTCCCCTAGCACGGCACCCACTCCAATTCATACTTTAACCTGCCGATACTCAACAACCTAGAACTGAAACCATAATCACATACACTTCCATGTTACAGCCTGATTCATCCCCCAATTCATTAGCTCTTAGGCACGACCTAGAAAGTGCACTTGGAGATGCATCAGCTCACATGGTGGAGAGAGACATGGCAAGATAGATAGAGCTGTACATGCTGATAAAGAAGGTGGAGAGTGATTTGAGCACTTAAGCACCACAAGCTCAGCCCTGCAGTACAGCAGAACTCATCTCAGCCCAGCCTGGGAAGAAACTCTGAAGTATCACTGAAAGTTATCAATAAAGTGCACAGGTGTGTTCAGAATCAAGCGCCTGCACCTTGTCAGATTTTAAGTAGTCATTAACCTTAAAAAAATGCCGGCTACGTTTAACAGGCCCTAGAAGTCTGTCCTCTTGGATCTCATACATACTGCTTTCCTACAAACCACTGCTAAAGAAAATCCAAACTCAGGCTGATTAATTCGGTGGTGCGTTAGAGAAGCTAAAAAAAAAAAAAAAAAAAAAAAAAAAAGACTGAAAACAGAGACAAAGCCAAGCAAAGCAGATGGGAGATCTCAAAGGCAAGGTGAGAGAGCAGCAGTTCAGTACATCCACAGGTTGCCTTGGCACTGCCTGTGCCCTCTCCCCCTGCCCCGCCTGGATCTCAGCCCGCCTGTGACAGCTTCTCGTCCCCAGCAGCCCCGTGGATCTCGCCAGCCCACGGGACAGCGCTCAGCCCTCCCTGAGCAGCAGCTTGGCCGCTGTCCTGAGTGAGTCCCAGGGAGCCCCAGCCCGGGCTGGCAGAGCGACCCTGCCAGGAGCTCTCCTTGTGCCACCAGCACACGCTGCTCGGCACCAAAGCCACGGCCCAAGGCAGCCGCTTCCCTTCGCTCCACTGCCCGTGGCAGGATTGCCCGGAACGCACCCAAATCCCAAATCCCGAAGCCACCCAAATGCCTTTGTGCTTGCTCACTGCCCACCCCCAGCCGCCGAGGCTCCCGCTGTCCCGCTGCTCCAGCCTCCCACGTCCCTGCACCGACTCCTGAGCGGCTGAAACCAGGACCTGAGCGCCCTAACCTTGCTCGGCAGCGTGTGCATCACCCCGCTGCCTCCTCCCCGCACACCGGGGAGCTGCTCCCAGCAGCAAAGCTCTCCCGGCGGCGATCCCTCACCGTTTTCCTCTTTAATGCCCTGTCCGGGGTTCGCAGAACCCAAATCCCTGCTGGAGACCGCAGTTACACCGACACGGAGGTTCCGGCTCAGCGTCCCGAGCACTGCTCGGCACTAATCCCCACCAGCCCTCCAAGGGTTAACAAAACCTCTGGATCGCGAGTCAGAAAGGAATTAACTTCCATCCCTGCTCAGGGCAAGGGGATCTATCTCAGCCCGCCGTCACCGAATGCAAGTTCACAGCGCTCCCGAGACAAAAAGGGGGGAGAATGCGCTTAAAGCTGGACAACAACAAAGGATTCCCAATCTGAGCTGCCCAAAAGTGAGCCCAGAAAGAGCGGCGGGAGGAAAAGAGAGGCACCGGGAGGTGCTGAGAAGGGAAAGCCCAGCGAGCCCCTGTGCTTTGACAGGCAGCAGCAGCGGGGCTCCGGCAGCTCCGTGGTTTTTTAAGGCTGGCTGTTTTTTCCTCTGCTTTCTGGCAGAGGGGGATCTATTACATTTAATAGGAGAAAGGCTACATAGCAAGTCACTAACGGAGTATTACACATCTATCGGGAGTGCACCGGGAAGGGAGCCTTTTGCAAGGTCTGGTTTTATTTTTCCTCCATATTCCCCCCTCCAATTCTTTTATTAAAAAAAAAAAAAAAAAGCAATAAATAACGTGAGCTGCCTGTAATAGCCTATAAACCTACTATCCAGCACAAGCCACAGAGGAAAGAGGCAAATCAAAGTTGCAGCATTTGATACGACAGAAAATATTGCCGCTGCAGCTGCAACCGAGACTCGAAAGATTCCCCCCACCACCCTTCCTGAAGGGAAACAAAAAAATGCTATATATCACACGGCAAATTGGCTGTAATTGTAAATCAGGGAACTATGAGCTCCTACATTCCTAGCAACTGGCTTAGAGCAGAGATCCTGCATCTTTAAACAGTAATTCACGAGACGTATAATTGCTCAGAAATCAGAGCTGAATTACAAATACTTTCAAATCCAAACGCACAAAAGCAGAAAGATGAAAGAAAGCAAGGAAAAAAACCACATATTTCTTACCTGGGACAGCAGAAAAGACAGAGTAAGTTGAGTTTTGTGCTGCATTTTGCCAGACTAGAAGGTACCAGAGGCTTTTTCATTCATGCACTCGGCTGCACTGAGCATATTTTCACTGTGAAACAGCCTTTGAGAAGAGACTCTGCCTTGAGAGCCAGCCAACTTCCCAAATAGATCAGCAGCATCATCACTAAAGCATTGGATAGAGTCTGATGACCAGAACCAATGGCTTTACAAGGATGATTTCTTCACAAAGCATCCCCATTTTGCATCACACATATTGGGCAAGCACCTCTACAAACACAGTACCTTTAGAAAGCCTTTTGCTTTGGTGTATTTCTGTGTTTAGTTTCAGTCTAACATCATGCCTTATAGATCTCAACAGTATTTTCCCTTTTAGAGAATGGAATTGCACACAGAGAAATAAGAGCAACTCTGAGCACCACTGCAAAGAGATTCTCTTTATTAAAATGATAATAAGGTAAACTTATTTTCAATAATTCAAAAAAATGACCTCTGCAGTTTTGGTTACTTCCAAGCCTTAGAAGGAGAACACAGTGAAATTTTTCAGTGCAGTAGAAATATAGGTTATGTTTTGTGTTTTCCCCTCAATCTCACAAATCATGAAGAAGACACATCCATTCTAGCCTGCAGAAAAGATGCATCATAAGGCAATAGATTTTATTAACTGCTTGAGTAATGGCAGAATTGGCTTTTAATTCAACAAACTAGAATCTAGGACAGAGTTTCAAAGATGAGTGTCCTTCAATTAGAAAAAGTTTTGCTGTTTGAAAGAGGGGACCTGATGTCTCAAGGACCTGCTTTCTCTGGATTGGTTATGCTGCAGCCCAGCAAGCAACACCGGCAGATGGACCGAAGATTAGGAATGAATTCCTCTGACTGCATTTCCAACTCCACCTCTCCTGCCACTCCCCAGTATCACAACACTCCAGCTCTTTTTTGAGTTGTCTCCTGGCAGTCACCAGGAGCTAAGCAGTACCCTTCCCCCATTTTTAGAAGGATCAAAAGTCCCCTCAGCTCTCATCAGTGATGTTTTTCCCTCACTTACTCATCCAGCAGAACCAGCTGCCATCACTTTCTGCTCTGCCCCACCACGGGTTGCTGCTGTGCTGCTGGAGATGAGAAGGAACGTGGGGAGGGAAAGGCAGGTAGGCAGATAAAGGAGCTGCCAGCCACTTTGAGCTCCCCAGCATCAGCAGGAGCTTCCAGCTGTGAATAATGTTGTTTGATGCAACCACTGCTAGTCTACTGCTCGGGCTTAACACTTCCTTTACATACCCACTGGACCAAAACTGAGGGAAAACACTGTCCTTCCAAGCCTAAACCCTCACAGGCAGCAATAACTCTGTTCCAGTACCTTCATTACACATGAGTTTAAATTAATTCTCGAGTTGGAATAGAATCCAAACAAAACCCAGCAGGAACTACCAGCAGCAATAATAATACTCTAAATAACAGCAAAAGGTTCACTACTTAGATATAAAGAGAAAAAAAAAAAAATAATGTAGGTAGGTTGCTTTCTTTTTTATCCTTTTTTTTCAGAGGCAGAAAGCCAGCTTAGCAGGGTAAAAAAGAAAAACTTCAGAGCTCTTTATGTCTAGAAATATGACGGACCACCTCCCATTCGTCTTTCAGGGAGCCAGTTTGCCAGCAGATATAATTCCCAGCCTCAAGAGGGGCACCTAAGAATATACAAGCCAGGCTGGGGGGGGTTTATAGGGCATATCCCACAGAACACAGCCCTTGAATGGGGGCACTGGGATTTGGACATTCTCAGCCCCACCAACAGGGGCCAAAGAGCTGAGTGAGTTACCAGACCAACCAGAAGTAGGTGGTGGCTGAAAGAAACAAAGGCATATCTGCATCCTGTCTTACAGGAAAGGGACTCATTTAAAAAAAAAAAAAAAAAAAAAAAAAATAGAACTCAAGTCATGGGGTAGATGATTCACTGCGGGATAATGCGACATGAGGTTTGAGCCAACACGAGCAGTTATTTTCTGTACAAGGCATGACATGGCTGTGGGGCCATCCCAGCACAGGAGCAGAGGGGAGAACGAGGAGTTTGAGGTGTTCCCAATGGTCCTGCAGGAGCTTGGCCATCCCTGCAGCCATGGCACCCCTCCACATCCCGGGGGGTCAGGCACCCCAACCTGGCACAGGACCTGCCTCCCCAAGGGGCTCTGCCGGCCAAGAGAAGCCACATATCACAAATCTACCTCCAAGATGCTCTAGTAACAATTAAAGAGAAAATTATTTTTAAAAAAAACCCAATTCACTAACCTTTTACCTCCAGTTTCAGAGAGCTGCTTCTTCTTCCTTCCTCCTGCCCATCCCTCCTGCTTTGGCTCCTACTCACTGCTGCCCCTACTTATCTCCTAAAAGGGCAACAATTGATTTGCGGATGGGTGATAACCACTCCTACGGGGGGTAGTTAGCCATTCCTGGCTAATTAACCATTCCCGGAGAGGTTAACCCTCCACAGGCCGCTGCCAAGCCCTGGCACGACACGGTGCCCCGGTGTGAGGGTGGCTGTGCCCACGGGCAGCGCTCACCCAGAGCCCGGCCACACTGGGGAATGGCCTTTGGGCATCCATTGGCACTGCTCACCTGAGGAGAACCCCAGCACACCACAGCCCTGGCTGCTGCCATGGGCTTAACTGGGGACCCCAGCAGAGAGGAGGGCA
Organism: Hirundo rustica; assembly: GCF_015227805.2. Taxonomy (NCBI): domain Eukaryota; kingdom Metazoa; phylum Chordata; class Aves; order Passeriformes; family Hirundinidae; genus Hirundo; species Hirundo rustica. The sequence continues at coordinate 4,141,464 of NC_053460.1, forward strand.
GCTGCTGCAATGAGGGACAGGAGAAGGGTTTGGCCCCTTCAGGTGAGCCCCCAGCCCAGCTCTGTTTTCTGGGGTTAGGATCAGAGTCTTCCCTGCTAATTAGCTCATTAATGAAGAGCTGGTAGGCAATTAATTAGAAATTAATAGTTGGTGCCTCTGTCTCATCTTTAGGTAATGGGAGGAGGTTCAAACTGTACAAAATTTGCTGAGGAGCTGGACAGGGAGCAAGGCTGCAGGGGATGGAGCCTGGTCTCTCTCTAAACCTCAGCTTGAGGGAACTTTGTTGCACAAGTGAAATAAAGCCATGGAGCAGCAGCAATAGAAATAACAGCCTCATGTTTAAAGCACAGTTAATGAGAGGTCCAGAGCTCCCCTTTTATGGTGAGCTGTGCTTCTTTCCCCTGCCAACACAAAACGCATAGTAAGCAGTGACTTGAGAGCGTCTTGGTTTGTGACAAAGAAACCTCCTGCCAAGACCTTTCCTGACCCAAAACCATGTTAACAGATGGGTGTGATATGGTCTGTAGTCTTTAGACACAAAATGCCATCTTTTTCGCCTAGAAAATGTGGAGCGACTTGACACGTCAGCTCAGTCCCTCTCCATGACATTATCTGGCCACAGGGGCCAAAGCTGAGCTGAGGCTAATGCGAGCAGTAGTAATTGCCTGCAACACACAAGGAGTTTTCAGAGATAGACCCATTAGCAGATGAGGGAGTGACTGCATGCTGCCAGAAATGCCTTTTGACCTTCAGGAGATTTGCCTTATTTCGTAAAAGCTGAGGATCAGCTGCTATGAATCTATCAGAACAAGGGAAGTTTAATTTCCCATTAAAGTGGGTCACACGAGAAACCTGGATGTGCAAGAGAGGGACTAATTTCCCCTGCCATAGTACTGGCAATCTACACTCCTGGCTGCTTCACCATGTTGCATTTTCTTTAAGCCTGGAGAAGGTTTTAGCCCTGGGCAGCAAGTGAGGGTGTGACAGTGGGACAAGAACTGGTAGTAAATGCACCTGGACTGAGCAGGAATTCATAGAGGAGTGAAATCCCGTCTTCCTGCCAGAGGTCCTCCAGCAGGAATAAGTGAAGCCACTGGCTGCAGTAATGTTTTATTCTGGAGGATGGATGTTTGGAAGTCTGTAACAGAGCTGATTTAGTGAGAGCTGAGGAATGCATTTCCAGGTACTCTGGTTTTCTGCCTGGCAGTTCTACCAAAATAGGTTTGGGTACGGATTTCCAGTCTTAGTGCAGCTGAGGTTTCTTTGGGAAAGATGCACAAAAACACCAGAAAAAGGGGGGATTGCAGTTTGAATTTGAGCCCGTATCTTTTCATTAAGTACCCAGCCCAGGGCCTCTATAATACCCCAAACTCCTACAAGCCTTTCTTACATGAAGGACTTACTGGCAACAGAAAGTTTGGCATTAGTTCAGCTTTCTTTAAAACCAGTGGGACTTCTGAATGCTTTGTCTACTGTTTCCCTACACCCCAGCCCAAGTTCTCGGATAGTAAAAGGGGTTTGTTTTCATACTTACTAACAGGCAAGTCACA